>NC_134690.1:14502394-14822953 GCF_050947455.1 Rhinoderma darwinii | reverse complement strand
TAACTTATACCAGCTGTACATATATAATTATATACAGAAGATACCCAGGTTATACCAGCATGCTCCATATCTCTATATACAAGAAGATGTATAACTTATACCAGCTGTACAGATATAATTATATACAGAAGATACCCAGGTTATACCAGCATGCTCCATATCACTATATACAAGAAGATGTATAACTTATACCAGCTGTACATATATAATTATATACAGTAGATACCCAGGTTATACCAGCATGCTCCATATCACTATATACAGGAAGATGTATAACTTATACCAGCTGTACATATATAATTATATACAGAAGATACCCAGGTTATTCCAGCATCCTCCATATCACTATATACAAGAAGATGTATAACTTATACCAGCTATACATATATCATTATATACAGAAGATACCCAGGTTATACCAGCATGCTCCATATCACTATATACAGGAAGATGTATAACTTATACCAGCTGTACATATATAATAATATACAGAAGATACCCAGGTTATACCAGCATGCTCCATATTGCTACATACAAGAAGATGTATAACTTATACCAGCTGTACATATATAATTATATACAGGAGATACCCAGGTTATACCAGCAGGCTCCATCTCATTATATACAGAAGATATATACTTATATCAGCTGTATATATATATAATTATATACAGGGGATACCCAGGTTATACCAGCATGCTCCATATCACTATATACAAGATGTATAACTTAGACCAGCTGTACATATATAATTATATACAGAAGATACCCAGGTTATACCAGCATGCTCCATATCACTATATACAAGAAGATGTATAACTTATACCAGTTGTACATATATAATTATATACAGAAGTTGCCCAGGTTATACCAGCATGCTCCATATCACTATATACAAGAAGATGTATAACTTATACCAGCTGTACATATATAATTATATACAGGAGATACCCAGGTTATACCAGCATGCTCCATATCACTATATACAAGAAGATGTACAACTTATACCAGCTGTACATATATAATTATATACAGGAGATACCCAGGTTATACCAGCATGCTCCATATCACTATATACAAGAAGATGTATAACTTATACCAGCTGTACATGTATAATTATATACAGAAGATACCCAGGTTATACCAGCATGCTCCATATCACTATATACAAAAAGATGTATAACTTATACCAGCTGTACATATATAATTATATACAGGAGATACCCAAGTTATACGAGCATGCTCCATATCACTATATATAAGAAGATGTATAACTTATACCAGCTGCACTATATACAAGAAGATGTATAACTTATACCAGCTGTACATATATAATTATATACAGAAGATACCCAGGTTATACCAGCATGCTCCATATCTCTATATACAAGAAGATGTACAACTTATACCAGCTGTACAGATATAATTATATACAGAAGATACCCAGGTTATACCAGCATGCTCCATATCACTATATACAAGAAGATGTATAACTTATACCAGCTGTACATATATAATTATATACAGTAGATACCCATGTTATACCAGCATGCTCCATATCACTATATACAGGAAGATGTATAACTTATACCAGCTGTACATATATAATTATATACAGAAGATACCTAGGTTATACCAGCATGCTCCATATCACTATATACAAGAAGATATATAACTTATACCAGCTGCACATATATAATTATATACAGAAGAATCCCAGGTTATACCAACATGCTCCATATCACTATATACAAGAAGATGTATAACTTATACCAGCTGCACATATATAATTATATACAGAAGATACCCAGGTTATACCAGCATGCTCCATATCACTATATACCAGAAGATGTATAACTTATACCAGCTGTACATATATAATAATATACAGAAGATACCCAGGTTATACCAGCATGCTCCATATTGCTATATACAAGAAGATGTATAACTTATACCAGCTGTACATATATAATTATATACAGGAGATACCCAGGTTATACCAGCATGCTCCATATCACTATATACAAGAAGATGTATAACTTATACCAGCTATACATATATCATTATATACAGAAGATACCCAGGTTATACCAGCATGCTCCATATCACTATATACAAGAAGATGTATAACTTATACCAGCTGTACATATATAATTATATACAGATAATACCCAGGTTATACCAGCATACTCCATATCACTATATACAAGAAGATGTATAACTTATACCAGCTGTACATATATAATTATATACAGAAGTTGCCCAGGTTACACCAGCAGGCTCCATATCACTATATACAAGAAGATGTATTTCTTATACCAGCTGTACATATATAATTATATACAAAATATACCCAGGTTATACCAGCATGCTCCATATTACTATATACAAAAAGATGTATAACTTATACCAGCTGTACATTTATAATTATATACAGAAGATACCCAGGTTATACCAGCATGCTCTATATCACTATATACAAGAAGATGTATAACTTATACCAGCTGTACATATATAATTATATACAGAAGATACCCAGGTTATACCAGCATGCTCCATATCTCTATATACAAGAAGATGTATAACTTATACCAGCTGTACAGATATAATTATATACAGAAGATACCCAGGTTATACCAGCATGCTCCATATCACTATATACAAGAAGATGTATAACTTATACCAGCTATACATATATCATTATATACAGAAGATACCCAGGTTATACCAGCATGCTCCATATCACTATATACAGGAAGATGTATAACTTATACCAGCTGTACATATATAATAATATACAGAAGATACCCAGGTTATACCAGCATGCTCCATATTGCTATATACAAGAAGATGTATAACTTATACCAGCTGTACATATATAATTATATACAGGAGATACCCAGGTTATACCAGCAGGCTCCATATCACTACATACAAGAAGATGTATAACTTATACCAGCTGTACATATATAATTATATACAGGAGACACCCAGGTTATACCAGCATGCTCCATCTCATTATATACAGAAGATATATACTTATATCAGCTGTATATATATATTATTATATACAGGGGATACCCAGGTTATACCAGCATGCTCCATATCACTATATACAAGATGTATAACTTATACCAGCTGTACATATATAATTATATACAGAAGATACCCAGGTTATACCAGCATGCTCCATATCACTATATACAGGAAGATGTATAACTTATACCAGCTGTACATATATAATTATATACAGAAGATACCCAGGTTATACCAGCATGCTCCATATCACTATATACAAGAAGATATATAACTTATACCAGCTGTACATATATAATTATATACAGAATATACCCAGGTTATACCAGCATGCTCCATATCACTATATACAAGAAGATGTATAACTTATACCAGTTGTACATATATAATTATATACAGAAGTTGCCCAGGTTATACCAGCATGCTCCATATCACTATATACAAGAAGATGTATAACTTATACCAGCTGTACATATATAATTATATACAGGAGATACCCAGGTTATACCAGCATGCTCCATATCACTATATACAAGAAGATGTACAACTTATACCAGCTGTACATATATAATTATATACAGAGGGTACCCAGGTTATACCAACATGCTCCATATCACTATATACAAGAAGATGTACAACTTATACCAGCTGTACATGTATAATTATATACAGGAGATACCCAGGTTATACCAGCATGCTCCATATCACTATATACAAGAAGATGTATAACTTATACCAGCTGTACATGTATAATTATATACAGAAGATACCCAGGTTATACCAGCATGCTCCATATCACTATATACAAAAAGATGTATAACTTATACCAGCTGTACATATATAATTATATACAGGAGATACCCAAGTTATACCAGCATGCTCCATATCACTATATATAAGAAGATGTATAACTTATACCAGCTGCACTACATACAAGAAGATGTATAACTTATACCAGCTGTACATGTATAATTATATACAGAAGATACCCAGGTTATACCAGCATGCTCCATATCACTATATACAAAAAGATGTATAACTTATACTAGCTGTACATATATAATTATATACAGATAATACCCAGGTTATACCAGCATACTCCATATCACTATATACAAGAAGATGTATAACTTATACCAGCTGTACATATATAATTATATACAGAAGTTGCCCAGGTTACACCAGCAGGCTCCATATCACTATATACAAGAAGATGTATAACTTATACCAGCTGTACATATATAATTATATACAGAAGATACCCAGGTTATACCAGCATGCTCCATATCACTATATACAAGAAGATGTATAACTTATACCTGCTGTACATACATAATTATATACAGAAGATACCCAGGTTATACCAGCATGCTCCATATCACTATATACAAGAAGATGTATAACTTATACCAGCTGTACATATATAATTATATACAGAAGATACCCAGGTTATACCAGCATGCTCCATATCACTATATACAGGAAGATGTATAACTTATACGAGCTGTACATATATAATTATATACAGAAGATGCCCAGGTTATACCAGCATGCTCCATATCACTATAAACAAGAAGATGTATAACTTATACCAGCTATACATATATCATTATATACAGAAGATACCCAGGTTATACCAGCAGGCTCCATATCACTATATACAAGAAGATGTATAACTTATACCAGCTGTACATATATAATTATATACAGAAGATACCCAGGTTATACCAGCATGCTCCATATCACTATATACAGGAAGATGTATAACTTATACGAGCTGTACATATATAATTATATACAGAAGATGCCCAGGTTATACCAGCATGCTCCATATCACTATAAACAAGAAGATGTATAACTTATACCAGCTATACATATATCATTATATACAGAAGATACCCAGGTTATACCAGCAGGCTCCATATCACTATATACAAGAAGATGTATAACTTATACCAGCTGTACATATATAATTATATACAGAAGATACCCAGGTTATACCAGCATCCTCCATATCACTATATACAAGAAGATGTATAACTTATACCAGCTATACATATATCATTATATACAGAAGATACCCAGGTTATACCAGCATGCTCCATATCACTATATACAGGAAGATGTATAACTTATACCAGCTGTACATATATAATTATATACAGGAGATACCCAGGTTATACCAGCATGCTCCATATTACTATATACAGGAAGATGTATAACTTATATCAGCTGTACATATATAATTATATACAGAAGATACCCAGGTTATTCCAGCATGCTCCATATCACTATATACAAGAAGATGTATAACTTATACCTGCTGTACATACATAATTATATACAGAAGATACCCAGGTTATACCAGCATGGTCCATATCACTATATACAAGAAGATGTATAACTTATACCAGCTGTACATATATAATTATATACAGAAGATACCCAGGTTATACCAGCATGCTCCATATCACTATATACAGGAAGATGTATAACTTATACCAGCTGTACATATATAATTATATACAGAAGATGCCCAGGTTATACCAGCATGCTCCATATCACTATAAACAAGAAGATGTATAACTTATACCAGCTATACATATATCATTATATACAGAAGATACCCAGGTTATACCAGCAGGCTCCATATCACTATATACAAGAAGATGTATAACTTATACCAGCTGTACATATATAATTATATACAGAATATACCCAGGTTATACCAGCATGCTCCATATTACTATATACAAGAAGATGTATAACTTATACCAGCTGTACATTTATAATTATATACAGAAGATACCCAGGTTATACCAGCATGCTCTATATCACTATATACAAGAAGATGTATAACTTATACCAGCTGTACATATATAATTATATACAGAAGATACCCAGGTTATACCAGCATGCTCCATATCTCTATATACAAGAAGATGTATAACTTATACCAGCTGTACAGATATAATTATATACAGAAGATACCCAGGTTATACCAGCATGCTCCATATCACTATATACAAGAAGATGTATAACTTATACCAGCTGTACATATATAATTATATACAGTAGATACCCAGGTTATACCAGCATGCTCCATATCACTATATACAGGAAGATGTATAACTTATACCAGCTGTACATATATAATTATATACAGAAGATACCCAGGTTATACCAGCATCCTCCATATCACTATATACAAGAAGATGTATAACTTATACCAGCTATACATATATCATTATATACAGAAGATACCCAGGTTATACCAGCATGCTCCATATCACTATATACAGGAAGATGTATAACTTATACCAGCTGTACATATATAATAATATACAGAAGATACCCAGGTTATACCAGCATGCTCCATATTGCTATATACAAGATGTATAACTTATACCAGCTGTACATATATAATTATATACAGGAGATACCCAGGTTATACCAGCATGCTCCATATTACTATATACAGGAAGATGTATAACTTATATCAGCTGTACATATATAATTATATACAGAATATACCCAGGTTATACCAGCATGCTCCATATCACTATATACAAGAAGATGTATAACTTATACCAGCTGTACATCTATAATTATATACAGATAATACCCAGGTTATACCAGCATACTCCATATCACTATATACAAGAAGATGTATAACTTATACCAGCTGTACATATATAATTATATACAGGAGATACCCAGGTAATACCAGCATGCTCCATATCACTATATACAGGAAGATGTATAACTTATACCAGCTGTACATATATAATTATATAGAGAAGATACCCAGGTTATACCAGCATGCTCCATATCACTATACACAAGAGGATGTATAACTTATACCAGATGTACATATATAATTATATACAGAAGATACCCAGGTTATACCAGCATGCTCCATATCACTATATACAAGAAGATGTATAACTTATACCAGCTGTACATATATTATTATATACAGAAGATACCCAGGTTATACCAGCATGCTCCATATTACTATATACAAGAAGATGTATAACTTATACCAGCTGTACATATATAATAATATACAGGAGATACCCAGGTAATACCAGCATGCTCCATATCACTATATACAAGAAGATGTATAACTTATACCAGCTGTACATATATAATTATATACAGGAGATACCCAGGTAATACCAGCATGCTCCATATTACTATATCCATGTTTTCGTTTCTGTGTAGAACCATTATCCCCCTCAGTTTATATCTTCTGATTTATCCAACGTTGTCAATTTTGTTTATTCCATCAATGGTATTTCCTTAACGCCGGTAGAAAGTAATTAAGTGGATTGTGGTTTTTGCATCTTCGTAGCCGTCCACCTACAGACAGAACATTCACTGTGGAGGCAAATGATAATTTAATCAGACGTAACCTTTAAAGGGCAAATCTGTTACCCATCTTAGCATTAACTGTTCTTAATAAAGATGGCTCCGTCGTATAGAAATATTATGTTGTGGATTCGGCATGTGATGGGATGAAGCAGATATTGGCCTTGTGAGGAGAATTAACTCGTGAGCCAACCATAACATTTTTGACTTTCCAATACTTGCCGGTTTGGCACCCAAAGCAGAATTCTGATGTGGAAGGGAAGACCAGATAATTTCAGTCCAATATCCATTACAATATTAATGATGAAAATTGGACAACACCGAAATTATTCTTAATCAGTAAGGTGAAGCCGGGCAGAGAGACTCACTACCAACTACTGTTTTAAGGGTTGTCTTGGGGAACAGCCTTTGGTAGTGGGCTTCTGGGCCAAATTTGATCCCTCAACCATGGTTGATGTCAGGTTGATGTTATGAGGGAACCAGTAGGGTGTGGCGTATACAGTATATTTGGATCTTTGCATTTTCCTGTATCCTATGCCACACAGGATGCCAATTTGTGCATTTAAATCGTTCTTTAATTAAATTTTTACGGGGTTTTGTTAAAAGACAATTTTTAATTGGCGCTAAGGGCCTACACTGGTGAGATCGAAGCCTGTACAGCGGCACGTTTGGTACTTATTGTACTACTGTGTGCATGCCGGCAAGTACTGCAGTTTTCCGCAGCGGACATTCCGGGCGAAAAACTGCCTGGAATTCCCTGCTGCGCACAAGGCGGATACGCTGCGTGCTATTACACAGCGTATCTGCCCCGTGTGAACTCAGCCTAGAGGCGACAATAACAGGAGTGCTGGTCCTATGAGATTGACAGTAATCCGTTCTGCTGTGAGCAATAACAGGACACTGGACAAACATAAAAAGAAAGGAGGAAGAACGGGAAAGGGGATCATATTGAACCCTTGATGCACCAGGACGTGCCCGTATTACAGCTGATACCTCGCACTAGTGGCCAGGATCAGAGAGAACTCTGATCTCGACCGTTGAACCACTTAGATGCCACGGTCAAGAGCAACATCTAAGAAAATAGAAAGAGGGGGACGGCACCCTCCGACACGTTCACAGGGTGCCGATGGTTGCCATGGCAGCCCGGGGACCTAATGAAGGCCCCCAGGTCTGCCTTCTTTCTGCCTCTGTTAAGCCCTGCAAAAAGCCTGTAGAAATGACAATATACTGCAATACATTAGTATTAGGTTATGTTCACACAGGACGGAAACACTGCATAAATTCACACAGCGTATCCGCAGGGAATTCCTGCCGAAAAACCGCACCAAATTGATTGTCTGCAGTGGAGGCCGGCCTGGAGGAAGAAACACAGACTTCTGGGTGAGTATAAGATTTTTTTCCTGATTGTGATTCTGACGCAAAAAAAACCACAACATCTGCTATTTGCTTCGGGTTTTACCTCCTTATTGAATTCAATGGTGAAAATCCACAAAAAATTAGCAGCGTTTACACAAATACAACTGACAAGATGAGGAATATAATTCCGCACAACATGTAAATTTCTGAGCGTTTTTTCCGGTCACCATTTACACAGCGTGTGAAGGAGATTTGTTCCATCTCATCCCCTTTGCTGCAAATTTTATGCAACGAAGTCAGTTGCGGAAAATCCGCAGTATTTACGCTACGTGTGAACTGACCCTTACAGTGCATCGTACCAGCGATCTGATGATCGCTGGGTCGTATCCCCTAGGAAGACTAATAAAAACAATTATATCAAGTTTTCAGTAGTGTACAAAAAATTCAAAAATATTAAAAGTTGAAAAAAAACTTTTTCCTAAAGTAATGTAAAAAAGAAAAAAAATTATCTCTACGTCCGTAAAATTCCAAACTATTACAATACAGAATTACTTAACTCGCACAGTGAACGCTGTCTAAAAAAATTAAACCGCCAGAATCGTTGTTTTTTGGTTAACTTAGCCCTTCAAAAATGTAATAAAATGTGATCAAAAAGTCATATATACCAAAATATGTCCCCAATAAAAACTACAGCCCGTCCTGCAAAAAACAAGCCCTCGCACCGCTTAATCGATGAAAAATAAAAAAGTTCTGGCTTTCAGAATTAGTACTTTGTCTTTTGTAAAAAGTAGCAAAATATAAATAAAACCTATATAAATTTAGTAGAGCCGTATTCGTATTGACCAGCAGAATAAAGTTAAGTTGTCATTATGTCATTTTTACCGCACATTGAAAGACGTAAAGATGAAATTCCCCCAAAAAATGGAGGAATCACAGCTTTTTCCAATCCTACCCCACATAGAATTTTTGTTCAATTTCCCAGCGCATTATGTGGCACTTTAAATAGTGGCAATAGAAATTACATTCCCTCCCGCAAAAATTAATCCTTCGCACCGCTCTATTGACGGAAAAATAAAAGGCAGGGAATGAAAAACGAAAAAATAAAAAATGGCTGTGACTGCAAGGGGTTAAAAAAATGTAAACACTAAGCGGGAAAGTAGTTTATAGGGAATTAGAGGCCAGCCATGTCCCGTACCCATCCGAGTCATGAAACAGGATCCAGGGTTGCCAGTCTGCCATGAAGTAAGAGAGCTTGTCCACCTCAGTAACCGTAAGGGTGTATTCACACTGTGCATTTTTGCCGTGCGTCCGAAAATTGCACCGACTTACTCAGAAAATCACTGGATATTGCGGTAAAATATATGTAGCAGTGTATTGGGTGTTAGAGAGCGTAATAAACTATCTAACTGCTGATACAGAAGCCAAGACTCACCAGAAGCCAGGACTGGGTAGGGTAACAATTGATAAGCTTTTAAAAAGTGGCAGATGGTTGTGGGTGGAGATTTGAATTGAGAACAGATGGACGATCTACGCTTACCCTCAGGAAAAGAAGGGTTCCCAAAAACCGTCATCGATGGGCCGGGTCTCGATGTTAGATGCAACTTGTCAAAAAAACAATCACTAAACTTCAATAATGTATTCACGAGAAAGGATCTGGGTTTAGGGTTGAGGCGGGAGGATGGAGGGAGTCACAAGGTGGAGGAAAGAGGGAGAGACAATGGAGGTCTCTAAAGACACCCACCTCTGCCCCATGAAATAAATTAATGATACAAGCTGCCAATGCTGCCGTAGGTGGTAATCCGGTAAGCCCACTCCATCATCCTGTTGAGTACCGATAAGCTCAGTCTTGGCGGTTTACTCCTCCTTACAAATGGCAGCCAGAGTGAAGTGATCTTACAGAAGAACCACCGGGGCAACAGTATCGGTAGCGCTTCAAAGCAGTCCAGCAAACGCGGAAAGATGTCCATTTTCGGAGCGTTCATTCTACCGAACTGAGATAAAGTGACTTTAGATGCACGGAGGGAAGCGGCTCCGTGCCGGCGGCTGAGGGAGGAGATATTACAGAGCTTCGATTTGTGGGTTTGTGATTTTAAAGTTACTAAGAGCATCAAATATTTTCCATTTTTTGAGGACATCAGGGACACTAACAACTGGTGAGGAAATATAGAGAAGGAGATGATCCGCATAGAGGGCCAATTTATACATCTCGCGACCTACCTTAAGTTCCCGTATGTCAGGGTTACGCCTTAAGATGACAGCATGGGGTTCCATTGGTTAATATTTAGCCCCCATGCTGCTCAAGGACACATTTCTACTGCAGGACAGGGACGTCTCGCTGCGTAAAAGCCATATTTTTTTCAATTTGTTCTAATTTATTAAGAAATTAGCATCTGAAATTATGCACAGAGCAGCACTTGCGCAATTACTTCTGACATTCAATGTTATTTTTGGCCGCCCCAGACTAACAATTTCCTTGCATTAAAGCCCTTTCGAATACAGATATTACATTTGTGACTGAAGCTTGTTGGCCTTGTTGTGACACGCGGCTTTTTAGTGCCGCCTGATGTTACGTTATTGTGCAGCAATTATCTTGTTTGTGTGACTTCAAGCCTCTTCACTCAACCTCGGAAGCAGCTCCGTACGTCTGGAGAAAGAGACTTCAGGGGAGTTCTTCCTTCCAAGTCTTCTTGCTTTCTTCTTCTTCTTCACCTGCTATCGCTCGGTATGGATTTTCTTTGCTTTCTCCTGAAACAACAAATGAGTCTTGGGTGAGCGAGGACCCGGAGGCTTAACCTGCCTGTTCCTCAATTACAGCTGTTAATTGAGGGCAGTCACCCAGAACAGTGCCCACCTGCCCGACCCGCTCTGTAGGACGCGTTATCACTCTTCCCGGGTTCCTGATCTTTCACATCATATCTATTAAAAGGAATTTCTATGAAAGTAACATTACATGAATTTTACTGAAGACTAAATTTAACTCTTGAGGATGGAGCCGATTTTGGCCTTAAACAAACACTCCAAAACTGAGACGCCTCAGTACGGTAGTCCCTACGGTTTTGTATTACGGAGCCATGGGCACCGGCAAACTCCGTAAGGCACCTCAATCTTGGATGCTTCTAGGGAGTATGTTTCTGTCATATGGAACAAATTTTGATTCTTACATAAAAAAAATTCACAGTATGGTCCCATAGATTTTTTTTTTTAAGGGCGCCGTATTACGCATCTATGTTGCGTGGAGTCTTATGCCTTGTGCAGGGTGGAGCAAGACACAATGATTCTCTCTTTGATGTTTTTTAAATCCCTGTGTCATGCTCCCACCCCTCAGGCTAGGTATAAAACAGTGTATCAGTTTTTTCTGGAGTGTTCCTTTAATGGGTAACTAAACTTTACTTTTTTTTTGACATCTCAAGAACCATCGAATAGAAAAATATATAGGCTATGTCCAACATCGCGACCATATTTTTGTTTGTTACAAGCATCTGGAAGGAAATAAGAAGCAACTTTGAAAATAGTCTTTCTATAATCTTTTTTATTTACAGCTTCTATGCAGACCTATGCGTCTCCATAGTAACAGACTACAAACAAACCCTGTGTCGTCTGATCCTGCACTTATAATTTATTCTGTTTGTCCCTTACTTCTTGCTAACCTAATGATACCCCCGTTATAATTTCCCACCCCAGAGGTATCATCTCACCCATTCCAAGATATCACCTCACCCCTCTCCGTCCCAGGTAGCTCATCTCTCCCTTCTTACCTCAGGTAACATCCATCTTCCCTTCTCCAGGTCTGCTACCTTTAGGTATCATCTCTCCCTCCTCCCTCCAAGGTATCACCTCCTCCAGTCCCCAAATATTATATCTCCCCTCCAGTATAATTTCCTCCCTCCAATAAAATTTCTCCCACCCAGTATCATCTCTCCTTCCCCCAGTATAGTCTTCCCTTATAGAAGGCAATTGTCTTACGCAGGTCAGCTAGAGAGGTTTACTCTCACATGTTACAAAGCACAGGAGCTGTGAGAGCCATAGGTAAGAGATACTGACCCTATGGTTGACCCTGCTTGTAATATATCTTATAAGGAGAAAGTGATATCTTTCAACTTCCGCCATCTTGTAGTTCGTCTTTCTCTCTGTAACTGTTTAGAAACCTCTTCAGTTAACATAAAATCTATCTGCAGCATTACATTAAATAGAAGGAGGAAGGAGAGGAGGGGGATGCAGCTCTGTGTCTGTGACTTCATGCTGTGAGAGGGGAGAGGGAGCAGCAGTTTGACTCAGTGTATACAGCACACCATAGAGAGGAAAAAGCTAAATTTACAGAAGCCAGAAGAGAAAAAAGACCCAGAATATGCAAGTTGCACTCAACATTTCTGGCTGCACTACAACTGATATACATCTATAGCTTCTTAAGGGGTTAAGAGGGGTGATTTTATTTTATTTTTATAACGATAATTACACTTTCATTTAACCATTATAATCAACACATAATATACAAAGTAATAGTCTAGAAAGTCCTTGAAATGCCAATATGCAGGATGAAGGCAGCCGTCTGAGGAAAGTACCTACGCAAGTGTATAATTACAGATAAAGGACAGGATTAGACGGTAGGACTTCTGTAAGAAGCTTCTTATAGTAACATTTCAATGAAATTATACGGTGATACACATACATGTAAATCCACCAGAGAGGTTTAGGCTACAGTTCTAAAGAGACGGTAGCTATCAAACAAATTAATTTGGAATAGTGGAGAGGAACATGTTTGAGAAAGTCTATGCCCCTTGACGTCTTATCCGCTTACAATAAGAAAAAAATATTGTAAGCCATCAAACTTAATCAGTAGTGATCAGTGATCCATCTCTTTACTCACTCCATCCCCAGGCGGTTACTTAAGGAGTACCTCTGACCATGGCGGGATCAAGGCTTCTGGAGGCTCCTGGCAAAGATGTTTATAGGGACCCTTGGCCATTTTTTCAGAAGTAGGGATATGAATAGTAATACTATCAGATTACGGCCTCTATAATAGTGCCATACTCTCCCTACATAATACAACTATACAGTGCCTTCATAACAATACCATTTACATCCTGCATAACAGTGTCATAGAGTAAACACATTATAGTCATGGACAAACTCTAGGGATCTACCTAGCACACGTAACCACCCATAATACATCAAAAATAATAAATCAGTTAACAACCCTAGACCTCCAAGGATATTAGATATTAATCCTTAACCTTCCTGGACCACCATGGATGAAGCACACAACCGATGTGCCACTCGAGCCGTTTTTAACGGCATCCGAGTGGCACACGATAGTCTTCACGGACCCATTCAATTTAGCGAGTGAATCGGGTCCATGAAAACTGACCCAATTCTCCGATCCGAGGAAAGATAAGACATGTGATCACTGACGGGACTTGGCCGGCGCACACGGTCGTGTGCATGAGGCTTAAATAATACCACAGCCAGCACCAAAATATAAGTGAGCAGGTTATACAATAAAGGGGGCAGGTATGTGAAGGCTTTCAGGTGGAGGAGGCCATGGGACAATTGCCGCTTTTGCACATGTTATAACTCAGTTGCACTTTAGACATGTCATACAGACTTTTAGATTTTAATTGCTGGAATTCTGTGAGCTAGGACCCCTCTGATAGCTGGAATTAAAGGGCACCAGGGGCCTTATGAGCATCTTGCGCCTTCAGTTTTTAGCTTGGAGATCTCCAAGGAGGTGTTGGCAGGAGCACTCATAGACCTATCAAAGTGCTATTAATGTCCATGGCCGCCAAATCAACACGAGCTTGGAGATCTGTGGAAGTGTGGAGATCTCCAAGCTAAAAGACAGCCAAGACCTTGGCACCTAGAGTTCCATCCTCATCATCTGGCTGTACAGTAGACCAAGACTTTTCCGACTGTGTCTGATTATATAGTGGGATACTGGTTAAATTTTCACAAAACATAACCCAAAGGGGCTTAGATTTGACCAGCTCTAATCTGATAGTGGACATCTTCCAGGATCTGACAATTACGATTCTGGCAGCTAAGAACAACATAAACTCTTGGCACTGTCTTAGGATATCATGGATGGGGCTTTCTGTGTGCACCTCTCAGATTCCTGTAAGTCTCAGACTCCCGTCCTGAGTACATTTTAAATTAAGAAATCTTTAACCGTAGAATGACGCCATAAAATGTGTAGTAGAGTCACACTGGTGCTTTTCGTTTTCCCACATTTGCGGTCAACTATGGCGTTTTAACGTGGCACAAAACACATCGAATTTTTGGTCAATCCTTAGAATCTTCTGGACAATCATTTGTGGATATGCATAAGTTGAAGTTATATGAGCAATTGATCATAGTGAGACTGTTGACGAATAATCTACTGACACATAGACATATAAAAACATCCATGATCTTGGACCTCCACCGATTTCCAAAACTGTAGAGTTCCCAAACCCAGGTGGACATCTCTGGAAACCTGATTCAACATTCTAATTTTTGTGTCAAATATTTCCAGTAACTACTGTATAATCTCTGAACTGGGCCAATCAACTGGTGTATCTCTTTCATTCTTGAAATTGGTGGTGGTCTAAGCTTTCCCAATCCATCAATTTGATCTTCTGACAGGCATCACTTGCTCGACTAGTAGTGAGGACATTCCAACTGGTCATGTATGGATCTGTGAGGAACGGCCATTCTGTGGGGGACAATAATAAATGTTCTTGATATGTTCCTGTGATTTATTGATGGCCAAACCTTGGTCATCAGAATATCTTGAGCCAAGAGTCATGCATACCCTCAATGACATCACCAGTTCAACAAGCTAAGGGCCTATTTTTTCATTGTATTATTGGCCTGTCTCCTGGGTTTGTCTGGCTCTGCTATAATGTGTATGTCGGGGGTATCGTAGACTCGTCTCATCTAATGCATTGTCCCATTTCTCTTTACCTGCTGCTTCATCAATGTCTTGGGGTCGGGGGTCATAAAAAGGTCCATTCTATTATCAACTGTTAAATCCTTGTTACACGGAGGAATGATTTTCGATTCAGACATGCAGAGGCATCTTTCATGTACAAGAATCAATGTTCAAGAAGAAATCGACGTAAATCATTACTTGCTTCTGTCACGGCTCATTGACCCCTTCACCATTCACTGCAATGACTCTGGATTGTAAAATCCAAGCACTATGTTATATATCACTTATCATCCGAAACATCATAGACAGCATTATACTTTAATAGTGGTATAGTATGGGCCATATGGCTCCCGGGGCATACCTCGAAAAAGAAGAGGAGGCCCCATAGCAAAAGTCAAAAAGGGCCCCTTCCTTGTGCTTCTTCCTACTACCCCTGCACACCATTATCCTTCTACAGGGGGGCCCAGCACTTGTTCAACGCCTCTTCCCATTCTAGTATCTGTAGTTATAGTCCATGACTGTATAGATACCAAATGTAAAATTCCAGCTTCTTTAGACTATATCTTCCAAAAAAAAATTCTATATCTTATTTTTTAAATTTGTTTTTACTTCTGTTGTTACATGGAAACAGTCAAAAAGCTGCTGTTGACAGATCTGATTGATTCGTTAACACCTTTATATGCCCTGCAGCTGTTCTCGGTAACATATCAATACACACATACTCTATAGTATTGATATTTTAATGTATTAACCCCTTTCCGACATTTGACGGACAAGTTGCTCATAGTCGGGATGACGGCTCTTGGACACCGCCGTCAGTACGTGTGCGTCTTAATCGCATGTATCTGTGTATATATGTCACATTGAACCAGACTTTTATCAAGGACCGCTGAGAAAGCCAGGTCTTTTCTGGCGATACGCGTGGGGTAATATTTTTGGTGTTAGCTCCCCTGCTGGACCTATACTGAATCCAGACCGTTTTTGGGTATGGGCTATAATATAATTGATGTCACATGGTAAAATATTTGCATCTTTTATATATATTTACCTTATAGTCCTTAAGGTCATATATTTTTTGGGGGGCTTATAATCCCCTGACGGTGGAATTTATTATGGATTGATGTGTGTATTTTTGTATACACTGTTTTTCATTGTCTTTTGGGTAAAATAAAATGGTGTCATTATCTTTACCGGCTGGATGTGCAGCGCTAATTCATTTTGCTCTCATTTTTTTGTTCATTTTGGGTCATGAAACTTTGACGACAAAAACAAAAAATCGTTGAATAGGTAAAACGAGGATAAAACAGCGAAATAATTGGAAAGCAGACATTTTCAGTGACATTGCTCGTTGAATTCTAATTTTCGGCAGAGTTAAAATAGGAATAAAGAGTGAGGAACAATGAGTGAGAATCAGTCTGCTCGTGTTATTTCAGCGGTGTAATGTACGAACGGGGCCAGGAAAATACAGAACACAGCATGAATATAATTAATAATGATTAATACCCGTATAAACTGTATGGAAATGATAACTTCACATGCAGGGGACTCATGTAGCAGAGGGGAGAGTGCTAATCACACGCACGCCTCCAGCAATGGAAGCATGAAATACAAATCAATCCATTAAAATGTTCTGCGTTCCTATAAGAACTGAACGAGTATCGCTGACAGGCAGACACCTGCTCTGCAGTAATATCGGCTGCTGACTTGGAACTAAGAATGTAACCAAGAAAAACGTGGTGGAAAATTGCTAAAGCTGCGGCAGAGGTAGAGTTAGGTGGCCCCATAGCAAATACCAAAATGATCTCCCCCCGCACACCATATATCCAAAGACAGGACTTAGGCTTTACTTTCTTTCCATTCCCTTACAGACGGTAGGGTATTTATTAGGCATGTCCGGCCCACTGTCCACTTGGCTCATAGGGTAGAGAAAGGAAGCGATCCCGAGATGGGCCTCTTCAAACTTTATGCTCTAGAAGAGAATCTGTCAAAACTAAAAATGCATTTCACGATCCCGCTTTATTTGCTGACAGATCCACTAAACCACACAGGAGAGCTGACAGATCCTCTATACTACACCACACGGGAGAGCTGACAGACCCTCTATACTACACCACACCACACAGGAGAACTGACAGACCCTCTATACTACACCACACAGGAGAGCTGACAGCTCCTCTATACTACACCACACAGGAGAACTGACAGCTCCTCTATACTACACCACACAAGAGAGCTGACAGATCCTCTATACTACACCACAGGAGAGCTCACAGATCCTCTATACTACACCACACAGGAGAGCTGACAGATCCTCTATACTACACCACACGGGAGAGCTGACAGACCCTCTATACTACACCACACAGGAGAACTGACAGACCCTCTATACTACACCACACAGGAGAGCTGACAGCTCCTCTATACTACACCACACAGGAGAACTGACAGCTCCTCTATACTACACCACACAAGAGAGCTGACAGATCCTCTATACTACACCACAGGAGAGCTCACAGATCCTCTATACTACACCACACGGGAGAACTGACAGATCCTCTATACTACACCACACGGGAGAGCTGACAGACCCTCTATACTACTCCACACGGGAGAACTGACAGACCCTCTATACTACACCACACAGGAGAGCTGACAGATCCTCTATACTACACCACACAGGAGAGCTGACAGCTCCTCTATACTACACCACACAGGAGAGCTGACAGCTCCTCTATACTACACCACACAGGAGAGCTGACAGCTCCTCTATACTACACCACACGGGAGAACTGACAGCTCCTCTATACTACACCACACAGGAGAGCTGACAGATCCTCTGTACTACACCACACAGGAGAGCTGACAGATCCTCTACACTACACCACACGGGAGAGCTGACAGACCCTCTATACTACTCCACACGGGAGAACTGACAGACCCTCTATACTACACCACACAGGAGAGCTGACATATCCTCTATACTACACCACACAGGAGAGCTGACAGCTCCTCTATATTACACGACACAGGAGAGCTGACAGCTCCTCTATACTACACCACACAGGAGAACTGACAGATCCTCTATACTACACCACACAGGAGAGCTGACAGATCCTCTGTACTACACCACACAGGAGAGCTGACAGATCCTCTATACTACACTACACGGGAGAGCTGACAGACCCTCTATACTACTCCACACGGGAGAACTGACAGACCCTCTATACTACACCACACAGGAGAGCTCACAGATCTTCCATGCTACACCACACGGGAGAACTGAGAGCTCCTCTATACTACACCACACAGGAGAGCTCACAGATCCTCTATACTACACCACACAGGAGAACTGACAGATCCTCTATACTACACCACACAGGAGAACTGACAGACCCTCTATACTACACCACACAGGAGAGCTCACAGATCCTCTATACTACACCACACACAGGAGAGCTGACAGATCCTCTATACTACACCACACAGGAGAACTGACCGCTCCTCTATACTACACCACACAGGAGAGCTGACAGCTCCTCTATATTACACGACACAGGAGAGCTGACAGCTCCTGTATACTACACCACACAGGAGAACTGACAGATCCTCTATACTACACCACACAGGAGAGCTGACAGATCCTCTATACTACACCAAACAGGAGATCTGACAGATCCTCTATACTACACCACACAGGAGAGCTGACATATCCTCTATACTACACCACACAGGAGAGCTGACAGCTCCTCTATATTACACGACACAGGAGAGCTGACAGCTCCTCTATACTACACCACACAGGAGAACTGACAGATCCTCTATACTACACCACACAGGAGAGCTGACAGATCCTCTATACTACACCACACAGGAGAGCTGACAGATCCTCTATACTACACCACACAGGAGAGCTGACAGCTCCTCTATACTACACCACACAGGAGAGCTGACAGCTCCTCTATACTACACCACACAGGAGAGCTGACAGCTCCTCTATACTACACCACACAGGAGAGCTGACAGATCCTCTATACTACATCACACAGGAGAGCTGACAGATCCTCTATACTACACCACACAGGAGAGCTAAAAGATCCTCTATACTACACCACACGGGAGAACTGACAGATCCTCTATACTACACCACACAGGAGAACTGACAGACCCTCTATACTACACCACACAGGAGAGTTCACAGATCCTCTATACTACACCACACACAGGAGAGCTGACAGATCCTCTATACTACACCACACAGGAGAACTGACCGCTCCTCTATACTACACCACACAGGAGAGCTGACAGCTCCTCTATATTACACGACACAGGAGAGCTGTAAGCTCCTGTATACTACACCACACAGGAGAACTGACAGATCCTCTATACTACACCACACAGGAGAGCTGACAGATCCTCTATACTACACCACACAGGAGATCTGACAGATCCTCTATACTACACCACACAGGAGAGCTGACATATCCTCTATACTACACCACACAGGAGAGCTGACAGCTCCTCTATATTACACGACACAGGAGAGCTGACAGCTCCTCTATACTACACCACACAGGAGAACTGACAGATCCTCTATACTACACCACACAGGAGAGCTGACAGATCCTCTATACTACACCACACAGGAGAGCTGACAGATCCTCTATACTACACCACACAGGAGAGCTGACAGCTCCTCTATACTACACCACACAGGAGAGCTGACAGCTCCTCTATACTACACCACACAGGAGAGCTGACAGATCCTCTATACTACATCACACAGGAGAGCTGACAGATCCTCTATACTACACCACACAGGAGAGCTGACAGGTCCTCTATACTACACCACACAGGAGAGCTGACAGATCCTCTACACTACACCACACAGGAGAACTGACATCTCCTCTATATTACACCAAACAGGAGAACTGACATCTCCACTATACTACAACACACAGAAAAGCTGACAGCTCCTCTATACTACACCACACGGGAGAGCTGACAGCTCCTATATACTACATCACACGGGAGAGCTGACAGCTATTATATACTACACCACACAGGAGAACTTACAGCTCCTCTATACTACACCACACAGGAGATGTAATGACAGGGTAGGGAGACAGACAGGTGAGCCCTAATCTACCCGCCACTCAGTCCCTGCCTACTTGCAACGACCCGTCCTAGGCGACGGTCTACATCTGGGCGACGGTCTACATCTGGGCGACGGTCCCTACGCTCAATAAGTGCATGACAGACAAACAGATAAGGGTAAACAGAAGCTAAGGGAAATGGGGCAGTTGCCCACGGCAACACAGTGAGCAACAAGAGTAGTGAACGAGCCGAGTCAAAACAGGACAGTACGAGGTACAAATCGCAGAGCAGGAGCATAGCCAGTAAAGCCAGGGTCAAAATGAAGCAAGGTCAATAATAATAGCAGCAGCAGCAGAGCCAGGAAACAGGAAAGAATCACAGGCAAAGGAGGAGCAGGAAATGCAGGTATAAATAGACAGAGGGCGGGAGCTAGCTCCGTCTGGCCAGGCTGTGATAGGCTCTCCCACTCCTCAGCCTCCCAGCCTGAGTGGTAGAAGATGAAGTCAATCTCTCAGACTTAGGAGCAGGTGCAGACTGACTAACCACGGGCATCGACACAGAAGCTGTGTCTGGCAGATCCTTTACAGTACCGCCCCCTCCTTTTAAGAGGGGCCACTGGACCCTTTCTATGTGGTCCTGGCTTATTGTGGAAGCGAAGATGGAACCTCCTGAGCAATGCCCCAGCGTGAACATCCCGGGCGGGTACCCAAGTCCTCTCCTAAGGCCCGTATCCTCTCCAATGGACCAGGTACTGGAGGGAGCCTTGGACCATCCTGCTGTCCACAATCTTGGCCACCTCGAATTCTACCCCTTCAGGGGTGCAGACAGGGACCGGAGGTCTCCTCGAGGGAACCAAGGACGGGGAGCAGCGTTTAAGGAGGGAGGCATGAAACACGTCGTGTACTCGAAAAGACGGGGGTAACTCCAGTCGGAAGCAGACAGTGTTAAGGACTTCAATGACCTTGTACGGCCCTATATATCGGGGAGCAAATTTTTTGGACGGGACTTTAAGGCGCAAATTTTTAGAAGATAACCACACCAGATCCCCGACCACAAACAAGGGGTTAGCAGAACGTCTTCTATCTGCCTGAGTCTTTTGTATGCTCTGGGATGCCTCTAGGTTCTTCTGAACCTGGGCCCAGACTGTGCACAGTTCCTGATGAACGACATCTACCTCGGGATTGTTGGAACTACCAGGTGAAATGGAGGAGAACCGTTGATTAAACCCAAAATTGAAGAAAAAGGGGAAGACCCCTGACTACTTACTGACCCGGTTATTAAGGGAAAATTCGGCGAGGGGAATGAAGGAGACCCAATCATATTGACAGTCAGAGATAAAACACCTTAAATATTGTTCTAGAGATTGATTAGTCCTCTCAGTTTGGCCATTAGTTTCAGGATGGAAGGCAGAGGAGAAGGACAGATCAATCTCCAACTTTTTACTGAAGGCTCTCCAAAACAATGAAACAAATTGTACCCCTCTGTCAGAAACAATATTAACAGGAAACCCATGGACACGCAGGATGTGTTTGACAAACAAGGTAGCTAACGTCTTAGCATTGGGTAGTTTCTTGAGGGGCACAAAGTGGCACATCTTACTGAAACGGTCTACAACAACCCACACCACCTACTTGCCTTGAGATGGAGGCAAATCGGTGATAAAATCCATGGAGATATGGGTCCAAGGTCTCTTCACAAGCGGCGACGTAGGCCTTAACATCTTTAAGCAACCCAGGCTACCAATAGTTTCTGCCAATGAGATGCTTGGTACCCAGGATGCCCAGATGGCCAGATAGAGCAGAGTCATAATTTTCCCTGAGTACCCTTAGCCGGAATTGCAGGGGAACAAACATCTTGTTCTCAGGAAGTTTCCCGGGAGCTGAACATTGATCAGCAGCAATTTCAGAGTCTAAATCAGAATCAATAGAAGAAATGATTATACCTGGAGGCAAAATACAAGCAGGATCTTCCTCCGAAGGAGGGCTGGCCATGAAGCTACGCGACAGTGCATCAGCCTTAATATTTTTAGACCCAGCCCTATAGGTAACCAAAAAGTTGAATCTGGTAAAAAATAGCGCCCAACGAGCTTGTCTCAGGTTTAGAATCTGGCCAGATTCTAGGAAAACCAGATTCTTGTGGTCGGTAAGGACCGTTACCTGGTGCCTAGCCCCCTCCAGGAAGTGGCGCCACTATTCGAATGCCCATTTAATGGCTAAGAGTTCGCGGTTGCCAATATCATAGTTACTCTCAGTGGGCGAAAACTTCCTGGAGAAGTAGGCACAGGGACGGAGATGGGTGAGGGACCTGGTACCCTGGGACAAGACAGCCCCCACTCCCACCTCGGATGCGTCAACCTCCACGATAAATGGCTCCATTTGGTTGGGCTGAATCAGCACCGGGGCCGAGATAAAGCACTTCTTAAGGACCTCAAAAGCCTGGACAGCCTCAGGAGGCCAGTGGAGGAGATCAGCACCTTTGCGAGTGAGATCCGTAAGAGGCTTAGCGATGACCGAGAAGTTAGCAATAAATCTCCTGTAATAATTAGCGAACCCCAAGAAACACTGTAACGCCTTCAGGGAGGCAGGTTGGACCCATTCCGCCACAGCCTGGACCTTGGCGGGGTCCATGCGGAATTCATGAGGAGTTAGGATTTGACCCAAAAATGGTATCTCCTGCACCCCAAACACACATTTTTCGATCTTCGCAAACAGTTTGTTTTCCCGAAGGACCTGGAGCACCTTCCTGACATGCTCAATGTGAGAGGACCAGTCCTTGGAAAACACAAGTATGTCATCAAGGTACACTACAAGAAATACCCCCAGGTAATCTCTTAAAATCTCATTTATGAAATTCTGGATGACCGCGGGAGCATTACACAACCCAAAGGGCATGACGAGGTATTCGAAATGACCTTCGGGCATGTTAAACGCAGTCTTCCACTCATCCCCCTCTTTGATGCGGATAAGGTTATACGCCCCCCGTAGATCAAACTTAGAGAACCATTGGGCCCCCTGAACCTGATTAAAGAGATCAGGAATCAAAGGAAGGGGATACTGGTTCCTTACAGTGACCTTATTCAAGTTTCGGTAGTCAATGCACGGCCTAAGACCACCATCCTTCTTCCCTACGAAGAAGAAGCCAGCACCTACCGGAGTAGTAGAGGGGCGAATGTAACCCTCGGCCAGGCATTCCTGGATATACTCTCTCATGGCTTCACGTTCGGGACAAGAAAGATTAAATATCCTACCCTTAGGGAGCTTAGCTCCTGGTACCAAATCGATTGCGCAATCGAATTCTCTATGAGGAGGTAACACTTCGGAGGCCTTTTTAGAAAAAACATCAGCGAAGTCCTGAATAAACTCAGGTAGAGTGTTCACCTCCTCAGGGAGAGAGATAAAATTAACAGAAAAACATGACGTCATGCATTCATTACCCCATTTGGTATGATCCCCAGTATTCCAGTTAAACGTGGGATTATGCATCTGCAACCAGGGAAGGCCTAAAACCAAATCGGACGATAATCCCTGCATCACCAGTACAGAGCACTGCTCCAAATGCATGGAGCCAACAAGGAGTTCAAAAACAGGGGTATGCTGTGTAAAATAACCATTAGCAAGAGGAGTGGAGTCGATTCCCACTACCGGGACAGGTTTAGGCAAATCAATCAAAGGCATAGCTAGAGACATAGCAAATTCCACAGACATAATATTAGCAGAAGACCCTGAATCCACGAAGGCACTTCCGGTACTAGACCTACCACCAAAAGAGACCTGAAAGGGAAGCAAGATCTTATTAGGTTTCATATATATGGGAAATACCTGTGCGCCCAAATGACCTCCCCGATGGTCACTTAGGCGCGGAAGTTCTTCCGGCTGCTTATTTTTACGCCTAGGACAGTTGTTCACTTGATGCTTGTCATCCCCACAGTAGAAGCAGAGACCATTCTTCCTGCGGAACTCTCTACGTTGTTGGGGAGACACGGAGGCCCCGAGTTGCATAGGTTCATCCGAGTTTTCCGTGGAAGAATGAAGCAACGGAACCTCGGGAGCCATTATGGGTGGGTCAGAGGGGAAGGCACAAAAACGTTCCAGTCGTCGTTCCCTGAGACGTCGGTCAAGACGTACCGCTAAAGCCATAACCTGATCTAGGGAGTCAGAAGAGGGATAGTTAACTAACAGGTCTTTCAGGGCGTTCGACAGACCCAATCTAAACTGGCACCTCAAGGCAGGGTCATTCCACTGAGAAGCTACACACCACTTCCTAAAATCAGAACAGTACTCCTCAACGGGTCTCTTACCCTGACGTAAGGTCACCAGCTGACTCTCGGCAAAGGCAGTCTTATCAGTCTCGTCATATATGAGCCCGAGAACAGAAAAGAAAAGATCAACAGAGGAAAGTTCAGGGGCGTCAGGAGCCAAGGAGAAGGCCCATTCTTGGGGCCCGTCCTGGAGCCGGGACATAATTATACCCACTCGCTGGCTCTCAGAACCTGAGGAGTGGGGCTTTAAGCGGAAATAGAGCCTACAACTCTCCCAAACGGAGAAAAAAGTCTTCCGGTCCCCTGAGAACCGGTCAGGCAACTTGAGGTGGGGTTCAAGAGGTGAGGTAGCATCCAGGGTAGCATCATTCTGGTTGCCCTTCTGAGCCAGGGCTTGGACCTGTAGGGAGAGGCCCTGCATTTGCTGAGCCAGGGTCTCAAGGGGGTCCGTAGTAGTGTCAGGGACCAGGGTAGAAAAGGTATATGGGCCTGTGATTATGTAATGACGGGGTAGGGAGACAGACAGGTGAGCCCTAATCTACCCGCCACTCAGTCCCTGCCTACTTGCAACGGCCCGTCCTAGGCGACGGCGTACAAATGGGCGACGGTCCCTACGCTCAATAAGTGCATGACAGACAAACAGACAAGGGTACACAGAAGCTAAGGGAAATGAGGCAGTTGCCCACGGCAACACAGTGAGCAACAAGAGTAGTGAACGAGTCGAGTCAAACCAGGAGAGTACGAGGTACAAATCGCAGAGCAGGAGCGTAGTCAGTAAAGCCAGGGTCAAAATGAAGCAAGGTCAATAATAATAGCAGCAGCAGCAGAGCCAGGAAACAGGAAAGAATCACAGGCAAAGGAGGAGCAGGAAATGCAGGTATAAATAGACAGAGGGCGGGAGCTAGCTCCGTCTGGCCAGGCTGTGATAGGCTCTCCCACTCCTCAGCCTCCCAGCCTGAGTGGTAGAAGATGAAGTCAATCTCTCAGACTTAGGAGCAGGTGCAGACTGACTAACCACGGGCGTCGACACAGAAGCGGTGTCTTGCAGATCCTTTACAGGAGAACTGACAGCTCCTCTATACTACACCACACAGGAGAGCTGACAGCTCCTCTATACTACACCACACAGGAGAGCTGACAGCTCCTCTATACTACACCACACAGGAGAGCCGACAGCTCCTCTATACTACACCACACAGGAGAACTGACAGCTTCTCTATACTACACCACACAGGACAGCTGACAGCTCCTCTATACTACAACACACAGGAGAACTGACAGATCCTCTATACTACACCACACAGGAGAGCTGACAGCTCCTCTATACTGCACCACACAGGAGAGTTGACAGCTCCTCTATACTACACCACACAGGAGAGCTGACAGATCCTCTATGCTACACCACACAGGAGAGCTGACAGCTTCTCTATACTACACCACACAGGACAGCTGACAGCTCCTCTATACTACAACACACAGGAGAACTGACAGATCCTCTATACTACACCACACAGGAGAGCTGACAGATACTCTATACTACACTACACAGGAGAGCTGAGAGCTCCTCTATACTACACCACACGGGAGAGCTGACAGCTCCTCTATACTACACCACACAGGAGAGCTGACAGATCCTCTATACTACAACACACAGGAGAGCTGACAGCTCCTCTATACTTCACCACACAGGAGAGCTGAGAGCTCCTCTATACTACACCACACAGGAGAGCTGACAGCTCCTCTATACTACACCACACAGGAGAGCTGACAGATCCTCTATACTACACCACACAGGAGAGCTGACAGCTCCTCTATACTACACCACACAGGAGAGCTGACAGCTCCTCTATATTACACCACACAGGAGAGCTGACAGATCCTCTATACTACACCACACAGGAGAGCTGACAGCTCCTCTATACTACACCACACAGCAGAGCTGACAGCTCCTCTATACTACACCACACAGGAGAGCTGACAGATCCTCTATACTTCACCACACAGGAGAGCTGAGAGCTCCTCTATACTACACCACACAGGAGAGCTGACAGATCCTCTATACTACACCACACAGGAGAGCTGAGAGCTCCTCTATACTACACCACACAGGAGAGCTGACAGGCCTTTTTTACTACACCGCAAAGGAGTCAAATGACCGCATGAAGCTGGATCAAAGAGTCATAAATAAATAACTCATTTTGACAATGAGAACTGATGTGACATTTCATATTTTAGTATATTGTGAAGTTTATTATTATTTAAAGAATTTGTGCCTAAGATTCTTAAGGAAAAATAATAACATTTCTTTTTAAAAAAAGTATGGAAAAAACCCTTAATTATCGCAATAATTTTTATTACAATATACTACGTGTGCACTTACTATACGCTACAGAGATACAATGTATAACAACTGAGAAGTTTATCACAATGGTGGGGAGTCCGGCCATTAACAAGCAGGATGGATTTGATAGCCTGTTGTGCATTTATTGTGGTTCAAATCTAAATTTTGATGCTTATCCACGGCTCATAAATTAATGAGCACTTTCCATTTATTTTATAATTGCATATAATCAGATAGTTGTAATTTGCATACTCTTTTGGGAAATGAGACAGATAATGCTAATCGGCAACAAGTCATGACGGGAAAAACACAACAAGCCGAACCTTCAGTATAAATGGGCAATAGTAAGTTATAAAATGGTTGGGTGGAAAAATACACAATTATAATGAAAAAAAGAAGAAAATTATATTAGCAGATGTAACATTCATAGATTTAGGCGTCATCAGATGTTTATTGGAAAACAATAATATTTTGTTTATCAAGGGACAAATACATTTTAAGCAGTATGCACCCATTTTCAAAAAGTTCTCGGTGATGAGCAGAATATCAGCAAAACTCATAAATTAATTTTGCAGTCTTAGCCCTATATCTAAATACCCTAACCAAGGTAAAGTTGGCACATGCCCGACCAGCCTCGCCCCGAGCTTCCCCCCTGTTAGTGGAGTCAACCAGTGGCACAGCTATAGAAGGTGCCCAGGTAACATTTTTGTCCCTGTTCCTTGAGTATCTTCTGGTCAACGGAGCGGGAGAGCAGAAGAACTGATGTTCCTGTACATGAGTGGGCCCCTTCAGCCTCTGGACCCTGTACTAGCTGCCATGGCTGTAGATGTGCCCATTACCTTGGACTAAAATCTGTACCAATTTTTTGTTCATCTATCTGCCACGTAGATCAAGGGCATGTGGTAGAGATTCTTATAACATTAAGTTATTTGGTGGAATGGCACCTACTAAAGACTTCTCCAAACTTCCGACTGGAAAGTTTAAAGGCGCCCATGGTGCGTGAAGTAAGGCGTCCATTTTTATTGATTGGTTGAGAGGCATCACGTGCCCAGCTCCACAACCCTTTTATAAGGTCCCTTCAGCACATTGTTTTTAGCCTCATTTAACACTTTGCTAAATTACACACGGGAATTGTTGCACATCGTAGAAGAAAATCTCATTGATCTTCCCTTCAAAGACCTTAATTAACCTCTAGAAAAATCCATTTGTGAAACTCTCCCTTGTTCTACTATGTCTGCTACCGTCCACACGCAACATCCTTGATCATGTTACTCTTTGCATAATTTAGTGCCTCAGTACCCAGTACCCTCCATGATGACGGCTTATGACTCACTTTACCTTTTACTCTTCAAGAATACTTGTAGTACGAGAAAACCAGCAGTAACAATCTGGTGGACATCCCCTTAAAAGGGTTTTTTGGAATATAACATCCTTAGGATAGGCCAGCATTGTATGATTGGTGGCTGTCCCATCCCAGAAACCCCCACCGATCAGCAGAATGAATGGGCAATGCCATTTACAGGAGCACCTTCACTGTCGTACCCTCCACTGTAAGAAGGATGAGTTATCTGAACATGTGCCTGAGAGGGAGTAAGTGTTGTCTGATGTCACCCCTTCCTTATATGTGTCCCCGTTCTTAGTTTCAGCATTGGTGTGTGAGGTAGGACCATCGGCAACAGCGGCACAGCCAGTTGCCTAGGCGATGCCGCTGAATCCCAGGTGTGCCTCTCAATGGGGGCAGCCTAAAGCGGAGGGGGCAGCGTGGAACATATTACAAGGACTATGGTCTTGGAGGCTGAATTCTGGAGGAGATGACTGGGCAGTTGTCCAATAGGGCACTTTCATGTCACCTTAGAGAAAGAGTAGAGGAGGAGAATAAAACACCCCCTGGGAGGAAAAAGGTGCGAGTCTAGCCGGGAACTGTAGTGTGTAGGGAGAGTGATGCCAACGGCAAGTAAAGAACAGGCCTAAACTCTGATGAGATTTGTCCTGACCTGGACAAGGAAAATCAGTCTAGCGTCAACATCTCCGTTCCTAGGGTTCCCCTGAATTACATCAGTGATTGAGGTGAGGCAATCCCTGTCCTGGGGCCGGTGGTCCTGTGAGAGAAGAAGTGAAAGTTGATGCAACAACTGTGCTTCAAGTGTCAAGTCACATTATGGGGAAACTATTGATTTTCTACTGAAAGGTTTGTACCCACCCCCACCAAGGTAACGGACTTGCATACTCCCAAAAAAAGAGGTTAAAACCTGATAAAAAATAAAATGTTCATTTACAAACATATTTCCACAGATTTGGGTTTTAAGCATTGATATAAGTTTTTTTGTTAATAATCCCATATCTCAGTTTTTGTCTCATAAAGTAGTGATTTGTATTGAAACTCGTAGAGGAGGAGAAGTTAGCTACTTCCTCCCTAAATATCACTATTTATCTACATTTACTTATGTTCTTCATTAAAACTTGCTTAATTAAGGAAAACAACAAACATGATAGGCCCTGGGTAGCCACATTGTGCCCCTAGAGTCACATGTAGCATGGCGGTATCTTTCATTGGTCTCCTGGGTGCCCAAACCCCATGCTAACTAAGTGTCCAGGATACCGCGAGACCGTCCTGTACCCTTTCCTGGAACGTGACACGTGTGATCCTTTCTGCCTGACCTCTTGTTAAGGGCCGATCTACACAACAGGAAGTGACAGCTACATCTAAATCCTGATTGGCTGCTTGCATGTGACTTCCTGTTAGAGGAGTGAAGAGAGATGCAGGAGATGAATATGTTGTTTATTGGGGTGCTGTGAGCGCATTTGTTTGTTTTAGCCTTAAAACCTCTTTGGCCGTTGCTTTTTGACAGGAACTATTTCCTAATCCGTTCTGTGTGATCCAGTCGTCATTTGTGTCACTAGTTCTGGGAGCTCAGACTGAAAACACAGGACTGTCCAGATTATAGGATAGGTCTTGGTGCTGTGGCAGCATAGATTGGGCATGGATTGGGCATGTTGGAGTTTATTATGCCCAATCCTCCTGCGAGACAAAAGACGCCGGAAAAATTTGGTCGTTGATATCAGATAGCAATACAGACAGATATTCAATCAAGCATGTATCTGCACAATGAAAGGGATAAGAGGGGGAGGGTTTTTTCACTGCGACTAAGCAGGCAATAATGAGAGTAGAGGGTGGGTATTATGGGTGACTGGGTGACCCCACAAGAGCTAATATGGCTGAAGGAAAAGAGCTGTTGGCTACTTCCTGTCCTAATTCGTCATTTGCAGTTCACCATTAAAAATTAAGTAATATAGAAGATTATACTCATAGATTAGTGTTAATTCGTTTCTTAGCAAAATATTCTCTAGTCAAAGAAATTGAAGCAAGAACCCAGAGGCTATGACGACCGTTTCAATTGTGAACAGAATTGCTCAGCTGTGACTACTAATAACTGATGCCATCACCCTGCTCATGTTATAAGTGGGGGTGGCTATAATGCATGAGAGATTAAATGGCCAGGATCAAAATTTTGTTTCCAACACCGGACGTTACTGCGGGAATGTGGTTGTCAATCACAACCATATTCACATGGATCACAACTGTTTTGGCCGCACGATCAAAAATAACGTACGTGGATGGCTACGTCCCATCGATGACGTACATGTCTGTCATAGTTCGTTAAGGGGTTAAGCCTGTTAGTTTTCTGTCCCAGGTACTATTTTCTCCTCGATTAATCTAACCACTTGTCCTAGGCAAAGAATTGTCTGCTTATTGTTGCAGAAGATTAACTACAAGGCTCCTTCAATAGACATGAAGAAATTGGTTGTAATAATGACCTGAGATTGTACATTCAAATCAATGGAAATCAGCACATTTGTGATTTGGTATAATTGGGCATTTAACATTCAATGGCTTCATTTGACAATAGTTGCATTCATGGGGCAGATAATAAGGCTTTCATTTTTATATCTTTAACTTAACGTGTTCTGACTATCATTTGCTATATGAGAATTTATTTCGAAGACATTCAATTAAGGAAGAAGTTCTATCTTTAGCTAAACTACAGATAAGTACTACAAAAAGATAGTGTTCTTTAATACCTCAATAATAAAAAAAATACATTTAACAGAAGAACAAAGAGTGTCTCTCTCTGGAGGACTCATTATGTCTGTGCATTGCATAGACCGCCTATTGATTTCAATGAGCAGTATGCAATACCTCATTTTCCCTCTGGCGGCACTGCAGGGAAATTCAACACTTTATTCCTGTCAGATTACAGCTGATCACTGGGGGTTAAATGGCATCTTCCTCACCTTCCAGCAGTCTGTAGTTTCAATTTCCAAGTCCGCAGGATCTATGTAAAATTTCTGAAACTTCCTTTGTGCCCCAAAACATCTGTGTAGTGTAAAACAATAAATAAAAGACAGGGAGGAGGGGGATGCAACGGCAGTACCTGTCCCTCAGTGTGTCAGTAAGGCTGAATGCTTTGAGGGGCGGGGGAGGAGAAGGTAGGGGGCAACTGATTGGCTCAGAGTACACAGCACAGCTCTGACACAACATAAGGGGCATTTACAGAATGCCCATTATGTTGGGCAGAAGGACCCAAAATACACAGGTGTGTTTTTAGTTTTCTACCCCCTTGCCAAAAATATTCTCAACTTCCGCGGACAAATGCTGCCAAATTGTGTAGAGCAAAATTGAACCTGTCCAACATGTGACATCACTAGAACGTCCATGAATAATGGTGTCTTTATTAGCACCCTGCGGCATCTGCACAAGGGTAAAAAGCAAAAATATGTATAATAGGTGTAAGAACAGATAGTGGTGGGGGGTGGGAGACAAAAATCTGGGGAAAAAAATGACTTTGGGGATTTAGGGTAACATATTCTACGTGACATTGATAGATTATCACATGGGCACATGTCCATGTCACAGAGGACATTATGGTGGTTTGGGCGGGTTGGAGTTTGTGTTTTTGTTTTTGTTTTTTACAGTTTTTTCTTTTTTTTGTAAGAACTTTTTTGTCACATTTGAATTTATTTATTTTTAGATTTTGTATTTTTCTCTTTTTTTTTCCACTATGGCTTCTGATGAACAGTAATAACATAGGAACATCATCTGTATGCAGACAGGACCAGGATTTTGTTAGCTCGAATGTTTAAAATCCAATCCAAAACCCCAAAATAATGTCCACCTTCTTTCATCATGTCATTTTTAGGTCCAGAAATCTTGCCTTTGAATTTTATAATATATTTTATATTGGTCGGTGCTCCGTTTTATTCCCATACAGAACTTCAAACCCCTGTAGAGACATAAGGTTAAATGATAAAATTCTATCTAATTGCAGTCACCACTAGAGGGTGCTTAGGAGCTTATTGCAGACTGTTTTATTATTAGTTTCAATATATAGGGGTCCACTATGTACGGGGGCCCACTGTCACCTTAGAGGCAGCTTCTTACTGACTACGAAGGAATTTTAGGGACTGAGCTAATACATTTTTCGATAATTACCGATTTATTCGATTGTTAGAGCTCCATGCTGAACTATTCGGGAGCATGGGGCCCATGTTCTGTTTTTGCATTGGGCCGCTGGTTGTTTGCCACTTTTTCCATTCAGCTGTATAATATGGAAAATACTTGGTTACAGTTGTCCTGTTTTTTACTCTAAAACGTTGCTTTTAGCTGCTTGTTCATTTGCCTAAATCCCATTCTCAGAAAAAAGAAGCTGACATTTATTTCCACGACAAGTGGCATATCGAAACCGCTTACAATTCCTCGTTCCCATGGACACCCACACTTTTATAAACACCCCCTTACAATTTAAAAGCTTTTTAGTTGAAGCATCTGTCTATAGATCAGAATGGAAAACAGGTAGGAAGGAATGAGAACTTTTTGTATTTGTTTTTGAATAATTTATAAGTTCTGCTCCACCAGCGATAGAGAAATCCAGCGTGGGACGCACAGTGTTAAAAATTGCTTGCCTAATTTGCACTCATTATTTTTTCGTGGACCAATAGGTTTAAGGAATGACCCTAGCAAAAAAAAAGTTGTGGAGTTTCAAGTCTGGTGAAGTCGTATTTTCTTTTTATTAACCCCTTAGTGATTTGTTTTTGCATCGTCGCTTTCCAAGAGCCGTTATTTTTTTAATTTTCCATCAATGTAGTGATATGGGGGCTTGTTTTTTGCGGGACCAGACATAGTTTTCATTAGTAGTTTTTTGGGGTACATGGGACTTACTGATTAAGTTTTATTATGACTTTTTTGGGGGGCAATGGAAAAAAATAGCAATTCCGCCATGGTTTTTTACGGTTTTTTTTTTACGGCGTTCACCTTGCGGTTTAAATTACATGTTAACTTTATTGTTTGGGTCATTTCGGTCTCGGCGATACCATATATGTGTAGTTTTTTTCTAACTGTAATCTTTATTAATCATTTTTATTTCACATTTATTACATTTTTTTTCAGTCCCACTAGGGGACTTTACTATGCGATCCTTAGATTGCTGCTATAATGTTTTGGTATACTTAGTATAGCAGAGCATTACTGCCCGTCAGTGTAAAACTGACAGGCAATCTAATAGTACCTGCCGCTGGCATGTCCTAATATTGATATAGCCAGGGCATGCCTGGGGGCCTTTGTTAGGCCCCCCAGCTGCCATGGCAACACATCGAAGGCCGATGGGTGACAGAAGGAGCTCCCTCCCTCTCTAAATGACTCCCTATTGACCGCAGCAGTAAAGTAAACTTCGATCGCTACCATTGGAGCAGGAGCCCGGCTGTCATCAGACAACCGAGCACCCGCTGCAGCCTGCACGGGCAACCGTGCAGGACTTAGACTAGGCTGGAGTGAAATGGAGGCAGCCTAGCCGAAGGCCGTTAGTGCCCGCGGTAAAAAGGTGTATTGGTGTTCACTAAGTGGTTAAATGGGTTTAATGGTCTTACCGATTAAGTAAATGAAGGGGACGTGGCACTCCAGCAAAGCGCCATACATACAGTTGTGGCTGTGCCTGGTACTGCAGTTCAGTCCTGTTTACTTGAATGATATTGCGATGCAGTACCAGGTACAGCCACAACAATCTGTATGGCGCTGTTCCTGAGTAAACACTGAAGGGGACGCGTCATTCAGCTGATCGTTGCGGGAACTGGCAGTCGGACAATCACTGATCATATAATAATAGCCTATCCGAAGGATAGACCATCAACATTACAATCTCAGAAAACCCCCTTTAAATGTATTTTTATGTTTCATGTGAACATGAGGTATATAGAAAGTAAAGAAAGAAAGCAAAAGGAGAGGGTGGGCATTGGCCCCAGTTCCTCCATCTGCATTTTGTGAGTTATCAAGTCACAAATGGTATTGTACTGCAAGCCGCTCTTTTTGACTTGACCCTACGTTGGCTTATCACTAAGGGGGTTGACTCATGGAAACCTTTTTCCATATGCCTTATTAGGTCATAGATGTCACAGAATCAAGGTGGTCCACTGCTCAGGACCCCAATCTGTCAGCATACTGAATGTACGGAGGAAAATATGGATCTGTATTGGCGCTGCTGAGTGGTGAAGACAGGATGAATCCAGAAGTCGGGTGATAGTAAAATATTGGTATTTATTGCTATGCAACGCGTTTCAACGCCGAACTGGCCTGATGAAAACGCCAGTTCGGCGTTGAAACGCGTTGCATAGCAATAAATACCAATATTTTACTATCACCCGACTTCTGGATTCATCCTGTCTTCACCACTCAGCAGCGCCAATACAGATCCATATTTTCCTCCGTACATTCAGTATACCCAAGCGGTCACCTCGGTAACCGGCCCGGATCTGGCAGCAGCTATCTCGTGGACCCCTTCAAATTCAACTCTCATAACCTCACGGTGAGCATTTATTATCCTCCTTTTTTCTCACCTCCACCTTCTTTGATCCACACCAAGTGGCGCCGTGGTTTTTTGCCTTTTAATCTGTCAGCATGAAAGTAACTGACCTGTTTACAGGGCAATGATCAGGAGCGAGCGTTCATTTGAACGATTGTTTGCCCGATTATTGGCCCGTGTGAAAAGGCCTTATGAACACCTAAAGTGGTTTTCCCATAACCAATATAAATCAACTATCCGTTTGATAGGGGATAAATATCGAATCGGTCGGCATCTGAAAGCTGGGCCCCCACTGATCACGAGAACGGGCAAACCTTGCCATTCCTTAGAGCCCCATATCAATAGAGTGGTAGTGCGTATGCTCGGCCACCGCTCCATTAATTTCTATGGGGCTGCCGAGCGCTATCTTGGGCAGCCCCATAGAAATGAATGGAGCGGTAACTCCCATCTCGTGATCGGTGGGGGTGCATCCATTCGTATAACTCATTACCACAATCATCTGTTTCTCATAGTCTCTTTGCACCTGATGATTTCTTACAGTGTTCCACCTCCTCTCTCACAGCATGAAGTCTCACAGAGAGAAACTGCAGCTGCATCCCCCTCCTCCCTGTTTTTTATTCGCTGTATTACACTACATCGATTTTTTGGTTACTAGGGATGTTTCTAAACATTTCAGGGAACCTGCAGTGATTTGAACACTAAATTACATAAGGAGATCATTACATGTTCTCCATCATTTTAGTGTTTAATGATGAGGATCATAGAGACCCGGGGTGTAGATAACATAGAAGCGGACCAAGCCGCTGAAATAAGAGAGGGGGGTCTAAATATGGCTATCCTTCCTTACCCCTCTACCCTATCAGCTGTGTAAACTTGCCCAGGGCTCCTTTTAGAAAATGGCAGCAAGTGAGGGTCAATCTGCCTGTCGCCGTCCTATGGGGATGGATTGAAGGGGAATGAGCGCTGGCCTGTCCCATGCGGAGATTGTGGGGTGTGTTGGTGACCGGTAACAATTAAGGCGTACATACAAGACATATTACGTTTCTCATCTGAGAAGTGGATACTTTGAGCCACAATTGGTTTGGCGCAGGTTAATCTGGTGTGCGCAGTCTAAGGAATTTCTGCGTTCTTCACCCTTAATCCCCCCGTGGAGGTATAGGTCTTTACCCGTCAGATTCCCAGGTTGCGGTCCTCAGAGTAGTCACCGATTGGTGGCAGGTGCATTGAGTGAAGCCTGGTGAGATTGGAGCGGTCAGGATGCAACAAGCCAGAGGACGAGATGAGGACGTAGTCAGAGCGTAGTCAGAGGACGGGGTCAAAAACAGGAGTTAAACAGCAGGTACCAGGTAACAAAACCAAAGGAGCGAGACGTGAGTGAAAACTAAAGACAAAGGGTGAGAGTAGAGAACAATATAATACACAAGGAGGTACCTCAAGTCACAGGAAAGGCATACAGGCTGGATCTCTCTTTAAATAGGCCGCCAGGTCTGACGTCATCGGAGGGCGCTGGTTTGAATGGCAACACAACGCGACCAGCGGCTGGAGCCAGGGAGCCGCGGCCGAAAGCCAGAAGACATCGCTGGAGTGAGGGGGGTGAGTCAGGCTAACTATTTTTAAAGTCAACCCGACGTGTTCGGGAGCTGAAATGAGGCAAGTTGAGTAACAAAATGCTCCATGTAACCCCTGATTGAGCCCCTTTGTATATAAATACCTCTTATTCCATGGATTTTAGACCACGCCTGTACATGCCTGTTTATTGTCTTTTGGTCTTATCTCATCGTTTCATTTTTAGAACGTTGGTGTTTGTTGTTAAACGTCTATTGTACGTCACCGAAAAAGCAATCCTAGTTATGAGCTGCTCGTTGCAATGCAATAATCCTTAATTGATTTAGAATAACTCGATCTGCGAGCGTCCGATCACCAGAAACATTGCTTTGTGTTAGCTTTATTAGCTGTGATGCCTCCCGATACATTTCTTCATTTTTTTTTCTCTAAACGCTGACTTTGGTCTTCAAAGGACCAACATTACGGGTTCTTTGAGAATGTTTTGGGGTGTGGTCAACGTTAAAGGAGTTTCTTTTTTTTCCAGAAATAGCGCCGCTCTTGTCTATGAGCTGTGGCTGGCACTGCTGCTGGTCCCCAATAAAGTGAATGTGGCAGAACTGCAATACCAGGAGCCCATGGATCAGAGTGGTTCTGATTCTGGCCAATCCTAGTCTAAGTATTTTTTTTCTTTTGACCATTTGGGAATGATTCCAGGGACGGGAGAACGAACAGGGAGGCAGCTGTGATTATATAATAATATCCTATCAATGTGATCTATTTGGGACAGCCCAGTTATCAGGTGAAATTTTCTCCTTCCCATTGCAGGAAATGGAGTGACTGTCAGTTGACAGCCACTCTGCTTGTTTCTTTTCTTTCTGAAGCTTCCTGTCTTGGAACGAGGAAAGAGCCTCGCAAGCCTAAAAGATACACTATATGGCCACCTTCCCTGATTATTGAGTTCCGGTCTTTCAACCACACCCATAAGATTAAGCACACAGCCATGCAACCGCCATAGTCAAACATTGCTTATAGTTTGGTTCATACATAAAAGCTCTGTGACTTTACTCGTGGTACTGTCATAGGATGCCACCTTTGCCGTAAGTCAGTTTTTGAATTTTTTGATCTTCCCTGGTCACCTGTAAGTGTTGTTATTATCTGCTAGATATGCCCCAGTTTCCAGTTAGGGCTATTATTATCTGCTAGTTCTTACCCCGATCACCTCTAAGTGTTAATGTTATCTGCGATATTTGCTCCAGTCACCTGTAAGTGCTATTATTATCTGCTAGATCTGCTCCGGTCACCTGTAAGTGTTATTATTATCTGCTAGATCTGTTCTGGTCAACTGTATGTGTTGTTATTATTATCTGCTAGAACTGCTCCAGTCACCTATAGGTGCTGATATTATTATCTGACAGATTTGCCACCATCACCTGTAAGTGTTGTTGTTATTATCTACTAGATCTGCCCCGGTCACCTGTAAGTGTTATTATTATGTGCTAGATCTGCCCAGTCACCTGTGGGTGCTATTATTGCCTGCTAGTTATTCCCCAGTCACCTGTAAGTGTTATTATTATCTCCTAGATCTGCCCTGGTCACCTGTAAGTGTTATTATTTTCTCCTAGATCTGCCCTGGTCACCTGTAAGTGTTATTATTATCTCCTATATCTGCAATGGTCACCTGTAAGTGTTATTATTATGTGCTAGATCTGCCCAGTCACCTGTATGTGCTATTATTATCTGCTAGTTATACCCAGTCACCTGTAAGTGTTGTTATTATCTACTAGATCAGGCCGGTCACCTGTAAGTGTAATAACGGGGTAGGGAGACAGACAGGTGAGCCCTAATCTACCTGCCTCTCAGTCCCTGCCTACTTGCAACGACCCGTCCTAGGCGACGGGGTACAACTGGGCGACGGTCCCTACGCTCAGTAAGTGCACGACAGACAAACAGACAAGGGCACACAGAAGCAAGGGAAACGGGGCAGCTGCCCAGGGGGACACCGTGAGCAACGAGAGTAGTGAACGAGCCGAGTCAAACCAGGAGTGCACGAGGTACAAAACGCTGAGCAGGAGAGTGGTCAGTAAGCCAAGGTCAATAACAAGCAGAGGATCAGTAGTTCAAGCAGCAGCAGAGCCAGGAAACAAGCAGAGCAGAATCACAGGCAAAGGAGGAACAGGAAAGGCAGGTGTAAATAGACAGTGGGCGGGAGCTAGCACCCGTCTGGCCAGGCTGTGATAGGCTCTCCCACTCCTAAGCCTGCCATCCTGAGTGGTGGAAGATGGAGTCAGTCTCACAGACATAGGAGCAGGTGCAGACTGATTACCCACGGGCGTCGACACAGAAGCTGTGTCTGGAAGATCCTTTACAGTACCCCCCCCCTTTTATGAGGGGCCACCGGACCCTTTCTAGGTGGACCTGGCTTATTGGGGAAACGAAGGTGGAACCTCCTGAGCAATACCCCAGAGCTGCCCCGGTCACCTGTAAGTACTATTATTATCTGCTAGATCTACCCCAGTCACCTGTAAGTGTTATTCTTATCCGCTTGATCTGGCCTAGTCACCTGTAAGTGCTTTTAGTGTGAAGTGGAAGTGTCTAGAAGTAATTACAGCTTAGCCAAGAAGTGGTAGACCACTTAAACTCAGAGGGTGGAGCTGCCGAGCGCTGAAGTGCTGAACCTCTGTTATATCACTCAATATACAGCTCCAATCTGTCTCTAGAAGAGACATCAGCATCAGAACTGTGCGTTTGGAACTTCATGAAATGGGTTTTCATAGTCATAACACACAAGCCTAAGATCACCATGCACAATGCCAAGTGTCGGCTGGAGTGGTGTAAAGCACGTCGTCACTGGATTCTGGAGCAGTGTGTTCTCTGGAGTGATGAATCACAGCTCACTATCTGGCAGTCTGATGGAGGAATTGGCTGAGGATTTGGTGGTGAAGGGATAATGTCTGGGGCTGTTTTTCAAGGTTTGGCCTCTTATTTCCAGTGAAGGGTAATGTTAATGCTACAGCATACAAGGACATGTTACCAAACGGTTACTACAAAGTTGGAAGCTCCAAGTTCCTACAAAAACACTCAATAATTGTGTGGACAATCTTCCCAGAAGAGTGGGGACTGATATAATAAGGTGCTCAACTATTTTTAGTCATATAGTGTATCTTATAACTATCCGACCCAACTCTACCATCAACATGACTACTCAGGTTGGGCAAACCGACTTGTTATTTCTATGGAGAGATGGAGATAAGCGGCTGTGAGACACCTCCCTTCAATAAATAAGTGATCCAATGGAACAGTTATATGGATGTGTTTGCGCAAATAAAAAAGTTTCAAAAATTCCAGAGATTGTGGATCGGCCGTAATTACGGGCCCATTCATTTCGATGGTCTATATTTACGGGAAGGTGTCCCTGCCGTAGAAACTTTCCGAAAAAAAATAGGATATTACTATTTCTCTATTTTACGGACTGTGGTCCCATACTTTGTATTTATGGGCTGTGCTCCCATTATAGATAGCTGTCCGCGGCCAGCCGTGCCGGTAATTACAGGTCGTAATACGGGCGGGTGCATGGTGCCTTAATAGGATTCTAGAGGTTCGTATTTCTTTAATATCGCATTTGTATTATATTCTTTTTTCTCCGCACATGCTTTCGTTTTTTCTTACCAATGTACAATTTATTTCATCCCATTAAAGTTCCGATTTTTAACGGTTTTCAAACGTTGAAGTGTAAAAATTACATCAGAAATGAAAAATGGCAAGTGTTAAAATAACACATTTCAAGGGAATGTTACTTCTGTGCTCCACATTAAGTATACACTGGAGTTCGGCTCTGAACATTTCCCGACATATTAAAGCAAACTATTAGGGTATGATCACACAGGGCGGATATGATGCGTAAAAGTACACAGCGTATCCGCCCTGTGCGCCACAGGGAATCCTGGCCAAAAAAACCTCACCGAAGTGTGGTGCAGTATTTCGGCCGGAATGTCCTCTGCGAAAAACTGCACAGAGAAAAAAAAAACGGATATTTACCATGGTGACGCGTCCCTCCGACGTCAACGTCATGACGTTCTGCAGCCCTGGGATGATGTTTCATCCCATGTGACCACTGCAGCCTGTGATTGGAAAATCTGCAGTATTGAATTTACTCCAAGGCCTCATGCACACGGCCGTGCCCGTAATCACGGCCCGCAATTGCGGGCATGACCGGCCACCGACAGCCACAGGCAGCAGCCAGCATTTTGGACCCGTTCTCCAATACAATGTATGGGAACATGGACCGTAAAAAGCAAAAGATAGGACATGTCCTATCTTTTGCGGTACACTTCTACGGCACGGACACCTATCCGTAGTGATATGGAAAGGTGTCCACGGCCAATAGAACCGAATGGGTCCGTAATTGCGGACCGTGATACGGTCCGCAATTATGGAGAATTTTTACGGTTGTGTGCATGGGGCCTTAGGCTTTAAAATATCTTTTATTGCAAAGTAGAAACCATAAGTGAGCAGACAGTAATTCGAGGCTCTCAACAGGTGGAAAGATCCAACGTGAGACATGACAACAACCAACCATGAGCCATCAATGAAAGGCTCCAAATCCATGGCCAGATTTCACACCGCTTGCCCGTGTGCCGACCTATGGTAACATGTTTTGAAGCAGGTTATGTGGCCGATCATCGGGACTTGGTGTGTACTGGGCCAGAAGACCTCCTGGCCCAACCACCAATGACCAAACCAAAATCTTACCCTGCATACATTTGTGTATACATCTGAGTAAGGATTAAGTTATGCACCCAGACATTTTATGGCTTCGAGTTGCATGAAGCTGTAACACGGCTCCCGTAGCACTTTTTCAGACCCTACAGTACCTTCAAATGGCTCTGATTTCTGTCGGATCCTATTTGAATCTTCCAGTAAAAAAAAAAATTGTGGACATTCCATCGAATGTCGCTTTTCAAATTAATTCCGACCCCATTTCAGATCTAGACTACAGACCAGACCTTAAAATTAATTCAGACTTCAGACCAAACCCTAAATGTTTTTGAACCGAAGACCAGATCCAAAAATAAATCCAGACCCCAAGACAAGACCCAAAAAATCTATTTAAACCACAGATTAGACCCCAAAATTAATTTAGACCCCCGAAGACCCAAAAATCCATTCAGAATCCCACAATTAATTCAAACTCCAGACTAGACCTTAAAGTTAAATCAGACCCCAGACCCAAAAATAAATTCAGAATCCCACAATTAATTCAAACTCCAGACTAGACCTTAAAGTTAAATCAGACCCCAGACCCAAAAATAAATTCAGACCCAAAAATGAATTCAAACCCTCTTTTTATTTTCCCTTCTCATTCCCATGTCAGGTCCTCTTCAGCACCGGTCACACAATATGTCCTGGCGTTGTATGGCATCAGGCCCTAGTGAAGTGGCGCCAAGAGTTGAAGAGGACCCGACCTGGGGGCAAGGATGGAAAGGAAATGGATGAGTTACTGTCTTAACTGGTGCCCCGATGGAAACGACACTGTTCCAAGTTACTACAGTAACTCCGCTGACAAACGTGATGGGCACGTGCCGGGCAACTGCTGTGGATCCTATAACTAGGACACTTTACTGGGCCCCAGATGAGATCCCATTTATAATAAACATGATAGGCAGCGCCAGTCTTCAGTCATTGGATAGGCGGCACCCGCCATAAGTAGAGTTATTCCATCTCCCAATCGTCTCTACATCAGAATCCAAATGTTAGCAGAAGACTTTCGTCCAAAAGAGTCCATTATGGTTCCAACTGATCCACCATGCATTGTTTTGACCCTAGAAGCAAATTTCTCAAGTTGAACGTCCATTATTAGTGTCTAGTGTATTTTATTGGTCCATCAGGTCCATCATATAGCAGTTCAGCTCAAAATGTCTTGAGTCTTTCTTGAGAAGATTGGGAAAGACTCAATACTACTTCGAAATTCTAATAGAGCAAGGAGTTGTCTTCATCAGATGTGCGGACCAAACACCCAATAACACCCACAAGAGTCATTTTTTGATGTATTGACTCTGTATACAGGGATATATACGGCTGGAAGGGAAATTAGATTGTAAACTCTAATGAGACGGTGTAACATTTCCCGCAATTTGCAACTAGCCGATGCAATACAAATAGACACAAGAGGACAATCTTCTACACAGTCGTATGATATACCTGTAAATTATAGTCTAAGGAATGGGCAATAAAACATGGCGTCCCAAGCATAGAGGATAAGACCAAATACCAGTAAAGCCTGGGCTATACGGACACAATGTTTTTTATTCCAAAAAAAGCTGAATTTACCTTGTGAATGATCCGCAATTTTTGGGATCTTTGGAAACCTTTGTAGTAATCCCCCCATTTTAACCACTACGAAAGCACGGTGTGGTTCGAACCTACATTGTGAAGCCCATTTACTTGGATGGATCGAAAGTGAGAGTTACATAAAGTTCTTTTTTTTTTCCTTATTTATGAGGTCTTCTCTGGTGTGAATGGGGCAGTGGAGCTCCAGCACGTTTTGTCAGACATTGTTTTTTAGTCACATGAGGTGGAGTACTCAATGTATAATATAGGGGGGGGGGTCCTCTGTTCAGGATCCCAGGATCCTTACCTCTTGGTCAGAGTGGAGAGGGGTTATATAGAGTGTCTATCGCTCTGGAGGACCAGTCCTGTATTGCACAGACAACACATTGATATGAATGGACATTGTGTAATACTTAATTTCTCCTGTGGTGGTGCTGCAGGGAAATTAAACACTTACTGCCAGATTCCCCACAGATTACAGCTGATCGCTGGAGGTCCCAGCAGGAAGACACTTTGTGATCTGCTTATTGTCAAGAGACCGTTACTACTAGTAGGGATTGTCCAAAGCAAAGAACTCCTTTATGTATACTGGTTGCCTAATAGAGCAACTTATTTAAAAACAAACAAAAAAACAGGCATTGGAAGGCCCTGTTCACACTGGGTATTTTGCAGGCAGAAAAAATCTGCCTCAAAATTCCTGAAGGAATTTTGAGGCAAATTTTGACCTGCCTGTACTTTCATGCCACGTTTTTTGCTTTTTCGCCTTCCCATGGGAGGTCAGAGGCGGAACTGTGGCAAGAAAGGACTTGCCGATTTTTTTTCAGATATGGCTAAAAGCAGCTTGGGAAAAAAAAGCCTTCATTGATTTCAATTGGAGGCGGTTTTGGCCTTTTTTTGGCGCTGATTCAAAATCAGCGCTAAAATACTCAGTGTGAACAGGTCCTAAGGGGTTTCTGTCTAATTATTATTATTTTTTCTGTAATAAGATAGAATTCCCCTTTGAGTAGATAATGAATCTCCTTCATTACCATGACCACACAGTAAAGACTAATGAGCGTATGCGGCAAAATAGTCTCTCTAAATAACACTAGACTGACACGTAATATAAAAGCAGCAGATGTGGCAGCTGACATTACACTGCGCAATTCATTTCTTCTCATTACGGTAATAATTAGACCACTGATCTTTTTAATTTTTCAGGATCATTAAGCAGGTTAAGTGTCCGGCACACAAGGCTGCTGTTTATTGACCCAGCTGAGTGATTGATGTCTGAGCTTTCTAAAAAAGAAAATGTCCTCATTCTTTTTTTTTTTTTTACATCGATGCCCATTGATGCCCAACTGGCGGCCTAGGGAGCTGCATGAGGACCTTGTGTGCCTGATGTGCTTCCTCCGGGCCACAGAGAAATGCAAATGAATATAGTACAAATTGCGCCTTCCTCAGGATTATGATCAAGCATGATCGAGCTCCTGTACCCTCTGCCCAACCATATTGGCAGGCATTGTGGTATCTTTCCCATCAAGTTGTGATGTGTAAGCATGTCTATATTTATGTCTGGGCTTTTCTTATATGCCGGTCTTTGTGGTCAGTGTACTTTTATATGTATTTTACCAAAAACAAGAATAGATTTCAGAAGATGTTTTTGAATGTTTTGGTTTTCTTTGTCTTACCAAAAATAAATTTAGACCCCAGACACCCAAAATAATTCAGACCCCCAGACCAGACCCCTAAATTAAAAAGACCCCAGACCATACCCCCTAATGAATTCAGACCCCAGACCAGACTACACAATTGAATTCAGACCCAAGACCACACCCCAAAATACATTTTAAAGACAGAGACCGCCTCTTTTTATTTTCCTCTCTTTACCGTCTTTGCACCAGTGGACACAATGTCCTGACACTGGTGAGCGTGAGGAGCCTGTGCGCATGACCCCCTTGAGTCTACGGGTCCTGTATAGATACTATAGATGCTACAGCGGTAGTTACGCCGCTGACTGAAGGGCTTGATGTGTCGTGGGGGCTGACCACTGTGAACCATATAGCTACACCACTGACTGGGACCTTTGTTACCTTTAACTGAATTGAACTGAAAAGAAATGCAAACCGGACCTAACGGCCCACCATCAGTGCCTAAACTAATGCTCTTATGGTTGTAAGGACATGGAAGCCCATGGCCAGGTCAAATCTAATGGGGAAAAGGAACAGAGGCTATTAAAGTGGAAATGCGCGGAATCATCCCCATTTTATAGAGTGATGTGCGGATGGGATGTTTTTGTGTTTTTCATGTATATGATATTTCATTCAGGCAAGAGATCCATGGTGACATTTGGCAAGTCACAGTAAAATCACGGCATTCATGTGACTCATGGGCATTAAGGATGTCTGCAGTACAGAGCAATTCATTTTATGATGGGTCCCCCCGACCCCAATACTAACATGGGCCCTCCACAACTTCTGCGCATCAGTATCCAATTTTTTAAAATACATTTCTACTTTACAGGCTGGCTGACTGAGGCTACTATTGACCTATTACTATTTTGGCCTTCGGGACACATCATGTGTTTTTTTTGTTGTTTTTTTTATATTGCCACATTCTTTTATTTTTTTCATGGATGTCACTGTATAAGGGGTTGTTTTTTGTGGCCCCTTTTCTTTTTTTCCCTTCACAGCAGATCACTGGCCACCTGCTGTGCAGGGTACTGCAAAATGGCACCATTCAAGTGTAAGGTGATGGCTGCTGTTATCTACACAGCAGGATGGCAGGGAGCACCGTTGTGCTGGGAAAAAACTCATAACATAAAAAACACCAGAAACAAGCTCAGTACATTAATACAGTACCAGAGAAAAGCTGTTACATATATATAGTACCAAAACCAAGCTCAGTACATAAATACAGCACCAGAACCAAGCTCATACATATATATGGCACAAGAACCAAGCTCAGTACATAAATACAGTACCAGAACAAAGCTCAGTACATATATACAATACCAGAACAAAGCTCAGTACATAAATACAGCACCAGAACAAAGCTCAGTACATACATACAGCACCAGAACCAAGCTCAGTACATACATACAATACCAGAACCAAGCTCAGTACATAAATACAGCACCAAAACCAAGCTCAGTACATAAATACAGCACCAGAACCAAGCTCAGCACATAAATACAGCACCAGAACAAAGCTCAGTACATACATACAGCACCAGAACAAAGCTCAGTACATACATACAATACCAGAACCAAGCTCAGTACAAAAATACAACACCAGAACCAAGCTCTGTACATACATACAGCACCAGAACAAAGCTCAATACATATATACAATACCAGAACAAAGCTCTGTACATAAATACAGCACCAGAACAAAGCTGAATACATAAATACAGCACCAGAACAAAGTTCAGTACATATATACAGTACAAGAATCAAGCTCAGAATCACTGTATATGCAGCACCAGAACAAAGCTCAGTATGTGAATATACAGCACCAGAACCAATATATACAGTACAAGAATCAAGCTCAGAATCACTGTATATGCAGCACCAGAACAAAGCTCAGTATGTGAATATACAGCACCAGAACCAATATATACAGTACAAGAATCAAGCTCAGAATCACTGTATATGAAGCACTATAACAAAGCTCAGTATGTATTTATACAGCACCAGAACAAGCTTAGTACATATATACAGCACCATAACCAAGTGTAGTACATATATACAGTACTAGAACAAAGCTCATACATATATACAGCACCAGAACAAAGCTCAGTACAGATACACAACACCAGAACCAAGCTCAGTACATATATACAATACCAGAACAAAGCTCAGTACATAAATACAGCACCAGAACCAAGGTCAGTACATATATACAATACCAGAACCAAGCTCAGTACATAAGTACAATACCAGAACCAAGCTCAATACATAAATACAGCACCAGAACAAAACTCAGTACATACATACTGTACCAGAACCAAGCTCAGCACATAAATACAACACCAGCACCAAGTTCAGTACATATATACAATACCAGAACCAAGCTCAGTACATAAATAAAGCACCAGAACAAAGCTCAGTACATATATACAGCACCAGAACTAAGCTCAGTACATAAATACTGTCCTAGAACCAAGCTCAGCACATAAATACAGCAGCAGAACCAAGTTTAGTGCATATATACAATACCAGAACCAAGCTCAGTACATATATACAATACCAAAACCAAGCTCAGCACATATTTACAATACCAGAACCAAGCTCAGTACATAAGTACAGCAACAGAACAAAGCTCAGTACATAAATACAGCCCCAGAACAAAGCTCAATACATATATACAATACCAGAACCAAGCTCAGTACGTAAGTACAGCACCAGAACAACGCTCAGTACATAAATACAGCACTAGAACAAAGCTCAGTCCATAAATACTGCACCAGAACAAAGCTCAGTACATATTTTCAGCACCAGAACAAAGCTTAGTGATGAGGAGAGGTGATTATTACACACCACGCGCTTCAGCACTTGGCAAATCCTCTCTGGAGTTTACATGGTCTACTGATCCGTGGCTGATCTGTTTTTACTCCTAGATGCTTCCACTTAACAATAATAGTACTTACAGGTGACGGAGCATATCTAGCAGATAATAATAACACTTACAGGTGACCGGTGCAGATCTAGAAGATAATAATAGCAGTTACAGGTGACCGGGCAGATCCAGCAGATAATAATAGCACTTACAGGTGACCGGGCAGATCCAGCAGATAATAATAGCACTTACAGGTGACAGTGGCAGATCTAGAAGATAATAATAACACTTACAGGTGACCGGGGCAGATCTAGCAGATAATAATAGCATTTACAGATGACCGGGGCAGATCTAGCAGATAATAATAGCACTTACAGATGACCAGGGCAGATCTAGAAGATAATAATAACACTTACAGGTGACCGGGGCAGATCTAGCAGATAATAATAGCATTTACAGATGACCGGGGCAGATCTAGCAGATAATAATAGCACTTACAGATGACCAGGGCAGATCTAGCAGATAATAATAACACTTGCAGGTGACCGGGCAGATCTAGCAGATAATAATAACACTTACAGGTGACCTGGGCAGATCTAGCAGATAATAGTAACAACACTTACAGGTGACCTGGACAGATCTAAAAGATAATAACAGTTACAGATGGCCTGGGCAGATCTAGCAGATCAGAAATGTCATGAACTGACTTGTGGTAAAGGTGATATCCCATGACAGCCCACATGTAAAGTCACTGTCACCCATACCACTAGCAATGTTTGTCTATGGAGATTAGATGGATGTGTGCTTGATTTTATTCACCTGTTTGCAATGGGTGTGTCTGAAACACCTGAACTCAATAATTAGGAGGGTTGTCTACATAATTTGGCCGTATAGTGTATCTGAAATTCTTCCATTAAATTTCACATGCAATACCACTTTTGACCACATCTAATGATAAACACTTTCCATAGACACCAATGCAACAGCGCCCCCATCGCAAATCAAGTGATCTTATTCAGTTTTAACTCTGACTTGTAAAATGTAATAACTCTGAAATGAAGTATCCTTCAAAAACGGCAAATCCATCATTACAGTCAGCAAGAAAAATTCTATCATGTATTTATTTTTGGATAATGGGTGCTACGGGTCTTTTAATTATTTAAGGCTCCATCCAGAGGCAAGTATGACGCAAATGAAATCTGGCTTAGAACATACGTAAAGCACTGGCGCCTATGTAAAGGGCAAACAAAATACATAGTGACAGGACAATTTCAGGACGATGACAGGACAAGCCAGGCAGGGCACCTGTCATAGAGCGAGCTAATCATGGTGGGCGCCCCTAGCCATGCCATACACCCATAACATAGCATATGAGTGGCGGGTCTAATTAACTCACTAAAATGAGATCACACTTCGTCATTTAACCCTTTTAATTGGATTTTCGGACAAAAAGAATCCATGTTTTTCTAATATTTTTCAACCCCTTTACGTGGTTAAGCGCCTGAGATTGGAGTTTCCGTCAATTCCATCCATTAGAATGGGAGCAGCTCCCGCTGATGGGCCTTGTGCATCATGTACATATAGGTCGCCCTTACTTAAGACATACCTTCCCATGATTTATGTCATATTGTGTTAAAGGGTTAAGGGCATTGATACTTTTTGGGTGACATGTTTGGTTTTTTTCAACCAATTAGGGCAAGTCTATGAACTAAATGCATAAAAAGAGCATAAAAAACAACAAAATACAGTTCATCAATCAATTTTTCCATTAGTGCCATCCACAAATAAGGCCAATTATCCTGAAACGTATTTGCGTAGTTTTAAGGGCACTAAAATATCAATAAAAAGTTCTTCTGTGACCAATATTTTTTTTCTATTACTTTTTTTTTATCCCTTTTTAACCAAAAGGAATCATCGGATACTCAAATAGATTTATTTTATATTATGAATAAATCTAATGAAGCCTGTCCATAATTAATATAGCATCAGGGACATATCAGTAATGGAACGACTGAGCTACGCCAGGCATTAGGCTCGACAACTAAAAGGTAAATTAGTAAGAATGGAAATTGAATGTTGATAAATGGAAAGTAATGCACCTAGGCAGTAGTAATAGCATGGCTGGGTATATATTGAAAGGACTACGACTAGGAAATAATAGAGCAAAAGAAGGAATTTGGCATTCGGGTTACCAGTAATCTAAGTGGCACTCAATGTCAAGCAGCAGCTACGAAAGCTGGAAAAAAAAATTGCGAATGAAAGCCTGAGATTTCAATCTGATATTACTCCTCTATAAATTACTTTGACGTGATTTCATTAATATTTATAAATATTTACAAGGTCGATGTAAAGAATTGCCACATGAACTATTCACTGTAAGGACTGTGTAATGGATTAGGGAACACAATATACATGGGGTGTAAAGTCATTTCCATCCTCACTATAGGAAATATTTTTTTAAAAGGAGTTAAACAAAACCGTGTTGCCATAGTCTGAAAACCACAACCTACTTTTTGGGGTACATACAACTTTGTCGTCACTTTTTATTCCATTTTTTTGGGAGGCGAATGGGAACAACCAATTGACACGGCCACACGAGGGCTTAATTTTTACGGGACGAGTTGTACTTTCTAATGGTACTATATAATATTATTTGCGATGTACTGGGAAGCTGGAAAAAAATTCAGAATGGGGTTGAATTGGAAAAAAAAACAGCCGTTCCGCCATTTCTTACGGGTTTTGTTTTTTAAGGTGTTCACTGTACGGTGAAAATGACACATTACCTTTATTTTGAGGGTCGGTACGATCACGGTGATACCAAATTTATATCGTTTTTGTTATGTTTTAGTACCTTTAAAAAAAATTAAAAGTTTGAATGAAACAAAACAATTTTTGCATCGCCATTTTGTGACCCCCTAAAAACCTTTTCAATTTCTGTGTACAGAGCTGTGTAAGGCGTCTTTTTGTACGTGGAAAGATGTAGTCTTTATTAATACCATTTTGGGGAATGTTGGGCATTTAGATCACTTTTTATTCATTTTTTGGGGGGGGGGGGGGTTGAAGTGGCAAAAAAATTGCAATTCGCCCATGTTGACCTTTTTCCCCGCTACGGCGTTCACCGTATTCGAGTATTTTCCGACGTGGGGATACCTTATGTGTTTATGTTTATTTTTGATTATTTATTTTTAGATGTGATCTAGGGAAAGAGGGGTGATGTGAATTTTTTATATTATTATTTTTCATATTTTTAAAACATTTTTTACATTTTTTTTCTTAATTTTTTTTAGCCCCCCTAGGAGGTTTGAACCTGCGATCATTAGATCGCTTATGCCATAAACTGCAATATCACAATATTGCTGTCTATGGCAAAATTAGTGCATTGCCATTGAGACCTGCCACAGGCAATCTTTCTATAGCAGAGCTGGGAGCGTTCAGAAGGTTCTCAGCTGCTAGAAGAGTACACCGGCTCCCAAGATCTCACCGCGCCAGAGCCGTGACCGGCCCGAAGTGAAAGGGGCAGTGAAAACCCCTCAGATGCAGGTGATCACATCTGACACCGGCATCTGAGGGGTTAAATGCTTACAATCGATACAGCAGAGACCCGGCGGCTATCGCGCCCGCTTGGCTTCTGAGCAGGCGCCATTTTTAAAAACCCTTTTCCGACGTAAACAGGCATATTAGTGACGGGAAAGGGTTAAAAACCTCTTAGGATATGGGTCTAAACTCAAGTTTTTAATCTAGAATATAAAAATAACTGCTCTATGCTGTTTAGTAGCTTCATTCACTTTCAGGTTGCACACCCTATTAATATCAGTATTGGATGGAGTAGGAGAAGACTTGCAATACGTCAGCCCTTTACTTCCTCCCTGCTGATGTCAGCTACTGGGATAGATAGATTAGATTAGATTAGATTAGATAGATAGATAGATAGATAGATAGATAGATAGATAGATAGATAGATAGATAGATAGATAGATAGATAGATAGATAGATAGATAGATAGATAGATAGATAGATAGATAGATAGATAGATAGATAGATATGAGATAGATAGATAGATAGATAGATATGAGATAGATAGACAGATATTAGATAGATAGATAGATAGATAGATAGATAGATAGATAGATAGATAGATAGATAGATAGATAGATAGATAGATAGATATGAGATAGATAGATAGATAGATAGATAGATATGAGATAGATAGATAGATAGATAGATAGATATGAGATAGATAGATAGATAGATATGAGATAGATAGATAGATAGATATGCGATAGATAGATAGATAGATAGATAGATAGATAGATAGATAGATAGATAGATAGATAGATAGATAGATAGATAGATAGATAGATAGATAGATAGATAGATAGATAGATAGATAGATAGATATGCGATAGATAGATAGATAGATAGATAGATAGATAGATAGATAGATAGATAGATAGATAGATAGATAGATAGATAGATAGATAGATAGATATGAGATAGATAGATAGATAGATAGATAGATAGATAGATAGATAGATAGATAGATAGATAGATAGATATGAGATAGATAGATAGATAGATAGATATGAGATAGATAGATAGATAGATAGATAGATAGATAGATAGATAGATAGATAGATAGATAGATAGATAGATAGATAGATAGATAGATAGATAGATAGATAGATAGATAGATTATGAGATAGATAGATATGAGATATATAGATAGATAGATAGATAGATAGATAGATAGATAGATAGATAGATAGATAGATAGTTATTTAAGTTATTATATTCTATCTGTGTGTCTGTAGAGGGATTTTGGTAGCTAATAAAGTCCTGTGTCACGTGGGGTATGTGGACCCACTGGGCAGTACCGCCTTTATGGTATGGCAGCTGGCCAACAGGACACAGATCACAGTCTATAGTTCGTATAGGGTACCTGTGGCAGCTCAGACAGTAGCAAGACAGGCTCGGCTGGGACTAGGCAGCAGGCAGGCGCCAGGCGTGGTGTAGCAGAACAGGAGTGGAACACAGTACTGCACGACTTCAGCTCAACACGGAACTTGACCAGGATAGCACGGGATACAGGTTACAGGTAGCAGGAACGGGAAACACTGTGAACTGGGAAACACTAGGAGTCCATTTGCATAGACAGACTAGGGTAAGACAACAAGGCTCAGGCAAGGCAGGAAGGGGCTATGCCCCTCTTATAGTCCAGGGTGCTCATGGGCTAATTCAGTACAATTTTCAGGTGCGCGCGCTGGGCCTTTAAAAGCGGGCACGAGCGTGCGCGCACACCCTACGGGTCCTGACCGGGAGAAGCAGAAGTGAGCGCTGGCGTCTCCCGAGGAGGAGATGGGGACCAGCGGTCATGACATCCTGTGATTACAGCAGCCTCAGCACTGATTCATGCAGTTTGAAGAAGTGTACGTACAAGGGAGAGGGGAGGTGGAGAAGTGGTAAGTGCAATGTGAACTAGCAGACTTGTAGAAACAGTGACCGGTGACCGGGCTGCAGCTCCACTGTATCTGTAACATGGGAAAACATTGACTAACAAATTCCTGTTAGTGAATTAGCAAGAAGGAGAGGTCTTCAGCACAAACAGCTAAGCTTTGAAGGGAAAGAAGGTTACACATGGTAATGTACACGAGGATCTAGTGTTTTTCATTTTGGAGGTGCACTTTAAATTGATCCAGGGAAATTATCTGACTATCATTGTGGCATCAGGAAGAATTTTTGCCTCCTGTGAGACAAAAACTATTTTATTTTGCCTTCCTCTGGATCAAACAATTGGGTATGGGAAAGGCTGAACATAATCGACATGTCTCTTGTTCCACCTAAGTAGCCATGTAACAATTAAAGTCCATCTGTCTCATGACAGGTGCCCTTCAAGACCATGAGAGGGGACGTTTAATTTGACATAATAATTTATTGCATTTTCTAAATTTGCTTCTTATTACAAATACTCAAATTTATCTACTATTTCCATTGACCAGTTTACCACAAGCCAGAAGAAGCCCACGTTCATTCTATTATTGATCAATATGCTCTCGACCACCTCGTTTTTTGCGCCATTGTCCCGCGAAATGATTCTAAAAGGGATGGAGCTTATGCTTATTTCTGGAAGGTATTGTGGGTGTTCCCGATTGGATCAGGGGCCGAGCTTAAAACGGATTCAATTGACGTAAGGTATGGTAACGTGAAGGCTCAAATGTTTTTGTAGGGGAAATATAGAACAACCAATGGCTTTCTTAAACATTACGTGGGCCTCCTTTTTCTCCGTTTTAGTATGATCTAAGGTGATACCCGTTTCAGAGAGATTCAAGTTTTATAATTCATTCTGTGAGATATCATATTGTATAACACATATATTTTTGTATTCACAGGTTTGCATTGTAGAGTGCGAAGGAAAGATCTACTCGAGCTCCATGTGGGGTGTCTGCAAAACAGTTCTCATAAAGTCCTCGATACAACTCAGCATGGACAGTTTTGAAGAAGACTTTAAACCCTTTAACCTGGATGACAGCCGGTTCACCAACAATTTCAAGCGACTGAGCGATCTGGCCAAATTGGTTGACTTAAATAAAATTAAAGATGAGAAAAGGTTGTCTAAGATGAGTAATCTGATCCATGAACAAGGAGAAGAAGATACGAGCATTGACGGTGGAGAAACTGCTCTCGGCCCTGATGAACTTGGGGACTTGCAGGATCCTACAAATGCCATGTCTAAACGATTTGGCGGTTTTGTAAAAGGAAAATACAGCTACCGGAAATTCATGGGTCCATCAAAAGATCTTCAGAAGCGTTACGGAGGCTTCATTGGTGTTCGAAAGTCAGCCCGAAAATGGAACAATCAGAAGAGGTTTAGTGAGTTTCTAAGGCAATACTTGGGGATGTCCACCCGTTCTGCGGAGTACGACAGCTTCACCGACGATATGAACGAACTGAACGAGCAAAATGAAATCTAAGACTATTCTTCATTGATGCACATAGTTATTTGATTTAGAACTAAGAAGGCAGAAAGTCAACCTCCACCTCCGAGTATACTTTACGAATTTCTCACCAACGTCAATGATATTTTGGGCCCATGGCTACAGGATGATGTTCTGCTCAGATCCTAATCCTATGTAGATAACACCTCAATGATTACAACGATAGCTCCACCAACTTAATTTATTGTCCAATATTTTTTTCCCCCAATATTTATGTAAATATATTGCATGCGCATTGGGTCTCACTTGGCACCTAGGTTGAATTCTTTCATTAATTAAACATTTACTTTTGTCATGACTGCATATTCCTCATAGAATTATAGAGTGGGGCCATGGTTTGCTGGTTTTCCCTCTAGACAAACGTGATATAACCTTTAAGATGATTTCCATACTATAAGGTAAATGGTATTTCCATACTATAGTATAAAAATAATTAGTACAAATATTGTAAGACAAGTCATATCTTCCACCAGGTGGTCAACCAGTCAAAAATCGAATGTAGACTTTACGTGGTGTGATGCAACAATCGGGTCAATAATCCTGGTGAGTGGTCCAAAGTTCATGTTGAAAAATCTTCTTCTCGTTATAAAATCGTTACTTGGACAGTAAGAGTTTTTGGAGATGTCTCTTTGACCATAGATGTTGGTGAGATATCTCACCATCGATGGCCAGGTTCACACCTCGAAAAAGCCTGGGAGGTTGAGATTGAGACATTGAGAGCCACACCACTATGGCACAATGGGGATCTTTACGTGTTAGAAACCAATGAAACACATTGACCCTCAAAACAAACTTCTAGGTGTCCCAAGCTCTGTCGGAAGTAAATATATTAACACCATCAAACTTTCTTACCGGCAGCTCCGAAAGAAAAAACTCCAAACAAATAAATGTTCTCTAAGGGAAACGATTTTCAAAGTAGAACATCCCCGTAGGAGATAATAAGCTCCATTGGAAGACAAATGAAGAAGAAAAAGGTAATCGTTTTATCCATCTCACCCTCTTGGTTTAGGAGTAGAAGAAATAACATCACTGGACGAAAAGTAGGCACACAAATAAAAAATAAAAAATTCCTCTACTAGATACTGTATCTGGAAAGGACAAAGTGGTCCGGGACTAGTAGATGGAATATGGTGGACAAACAAGCAGGAGAAAAAATTTAGGGGTTAAGAACATCGAAAACAATTACAGAAACTTGTGTGCCGCCATATGGTGCCTGGTGAGTCACCCTATTCTCTCCTACTAGCAATGCCTACGGGGAGAATACCTCCATAATACATCATGAAAGAGCAGGCCAGACATTTTTTTTAGTAGGCTATAGACGCGGAATGACGGATACGTACAACACAGATCCATAATATGACCATATGCATGAGGCTGAGAAAAACATGTCTAAGGGCTGTGACCATGGATCTCTTAAGACTACCACGTAGATGATCTTCTCATAGCTGTTGTAAGACAAAAAAGTGAATTCTAATATATTGAAGGTATTATCAAGGCTAGGTTTCCAAGGTCATCTTTCATCTTGAGTATGGTTGGACAAATCCCATACCTCGGGCAGCCTAACCCTAAGCCAATGTATCTGAAACTAGGACAAAACATGGTAGGTTTATAGGATTTCTATTGAACTCTATAAATGGTCTCACTGATGGTCCAATGTGGCTTCCTGGAGTGGTCTAGGTGCCTTCTTCAGTCTCCAGTATTTTGCCTATCCCCAGGGACGTAGCTATAAGAGTGCCAAGGTAACAGTCCAACCTGGGCCCTAGCACATAGTAGATGGGGGGGCCCTGTTACAGATTTTTCATTGAGGCCCAAGGACTTTAAATTACATCTTTGTCTGTACCTGGTCTAAAGCAGTTTCTCACTGGGTTGTGGAGAGAGAATTTAATGTTATGGATAGTATTCCGGAAATCTCTACAATCACGTTACTGGCAAGCGTTTTACTCACAGAAACTGTAGGGTTGATGGAATCTGTCTTTGTCCTCATATGGGTATAGAGTCGAAGAATGCTAAACATTGAGCAAATGTGCAGCAAGACCGAGATAGATAGAAGTGGACCTATGAACTACGTGGTCCTAATCCATATTCATGAGATAGTCCCTCCATATGTTCTATAAAATAACTGGTGTCTGCAAAAAGGATCATAAGGTTAATGGTTTACCCAACACAACAGACACTATGACTGGGGATCGCTGGTTGTTTGAGGTTTGACAATTTAAAACCCATAATGCACTTGTTCTGTATGATAATTTACATATCGATGAAATCTCAGCAATGAATGAAGAACTTGCAGCTCCAGAAGTGAAGCAGTGGTGTCCATGAAAGTCTGAGGCTCCGGAGAGGAGTCAGTGGTGGTTTAATTTCGGAGCTACGCAAAAATTTACTGTCGTACTACATCGATGATGTACAGCTGCATATCCAGGTCATCCCCTTCAGGTACATAAAAAAACGTACCAGGGGCCGACAAACCGTATGTGTAACCAGTGCAGTAGCTAAGGGGGCCCAATGTCAACTGAGCAGTATCTTCCTTCAGTCTATTGGATTACTCGCCAGGGACTGAGCTATTGAGCTTACAATTACATCTATGCAGAAGTTTTCAAGAGTAAGGGGCCCATATACTGTTTATGCACAGGGGTCCCCTGCTGTCTGTGTCCGCCCCTGACCAGGACCTTTATCAGGAACGGTTTCTCATCTGCCTTATCCCAACCACCACCACCACCATTTCACAAAAAAAGTAGGATATATTGAGTTTTTAAATAACCACATCATGTCTCAAAAATTGTTCAGTGGGATTTCTTAACATCCAATTCACTTAAAAAGAATCAAAATCTACCTGTGTGAACATGCCCTTGGTGGAGCCGACAGAATTGTGACTGACACCTAAAGATATGACACCAAAGTCATTCCACCAATTTCAGTACAAACCCTACTACTGCTGATACTCTACATTACAAAAAATACAAAAATAAAGAGGGTCGAGCGAGTTACTGTTATTCCAATGATTAGCAAAACTACAGCTGCCCAATGCCTACATAAAAGGAAAATCAGTAACAATCCACCAAAAGACGAATATGAACAAAGTGTTGATAAAATGATCAAATTTTTGTCAGATTCGAGTGTTATAGACATCGAAAATCTGAATTTAAAAGGAGCTGACTCATGAATACAACCCCGGTCCATATGCCCTATGGACATCAGAGAAAACAGTCCTCAACGCGGGACCCCCTTCATGAGCCAGGATTTGTAAGATTGGTACCCACTCCGGAGGACTCGAACAGTCCATGAATTACATGGACGGTCATTTTTTTGAATGGCCGCCATGTAATATTACATTTTCCCCTGGCTTTCCTCGGCTTCCCCCAGCCAAATCACCTGTTTACTGGCAGTGCCGGTAGCCAGACCCACAGCGTCAGCTAATTCCCGCGGTGGCTTCTTTTTGAAAGAGTTTTTTTTTTAGCAGAAAAATAATCACTACTGTGCAATGTTGCAAAAAAAAACAGCCTTTATTTCTGGCATGAATCGATCTGATCATAGATGCTCCGATTTTCAGCCTGATCTTACATGATCGCAGCTATAATGGGTTTCCTACTTTGGTGTCAATATGTTCGTATGTGCTTCATATATTTTCTCAGCCATTAGTTATTAGCGCCAGTACTATGGCATTTACCATTAGTGACGATACTAATATTCAATTATTACGATTTCTGGTATGGATGAAGTAGTAAGTAAAAAAACTAAATAATAATATTGTACCGGGTTATTTTGGTGGAAAATGGTTAATATGGTAGATTAAAAAATTACTCACGGTGTGCGGACCGCAGGACTTTACATACCAGGTTCTTAAATCAATGACTAACGTCAGTTTACACTGACGTTAAGTACTGCAGATTTTCCACTACGGAAAAGAGACTCCACCAGCAGAATAGTGAGTGCAGCTCTGGAGTATAATACAGGATATAACTCAAGATTAGTATAGGATAAGTAATGTAATGTATGTACACAGTGACTCCACCAGCAGAATAGTGAGTGCAGCTCTGGAGTATAATACAGGATGTAACTCAGGATCAGTACAGGAAAAGTAATGTAATGTATGTACACAGTGACTCCACCAGCAGAATAGTGACTGCAGCTCTGGAGTATAATACAGGATGTAACTCAGGATCAGTACAGGATAAGTAATGTAATGTATGTACACAGTGACTCCACCAGCAGAATAGTTAGTGCAGCTCTGGAGTATAATACAGGATGTAACTCAGGATCAGTACAGGATAAGTAATGTAATGTATGCACACAGTGACTCCACCAGCAGAATAGTGAGTGCAGCTCTGGAGTATAATACAGGATGTAACTCAGGATCAGTATAGGATAAGTAATGTAATGTATGTACATAGTGGCTCCACCAGCAGAATAGTGAGTGCAGCTCTGGAGTATAATACAGGATATAACTCAGGATCAGTACAGGATAAGTAATGTAATATATGTACACAGTGACTCCACCAGCAGAATAGTGAGTGCAGCTCTGGAGTATAATACAGGATATAACTCAGGATCAGTACAGGATAAGTAATGTAATGTATGTACACAGTGACTCCACCAGCAGAATAGTGAGGACAGCTATGGAGTATAATACAGGATGTAACTCAGGATCAGTACAGGATAAGTAATGTAATGTATGTGCACAGTGACTCCATCAGCAGAATAGTGAGTGCAGCTCTGGAGTATAATACAGGATGTAACTCAGGATCAGTACAGGATAAGTAATGTAATGTATGTACACAGTGACTCCACCAGCAGAATAGTGAGTGCAGCTCTGGAGTATAATACATGATGTAACTCAGGATCAGTGCAGGATAAGTAATGTAATGTATGTACACAGCGACTCCACCAGCAGAATAGTGAGTGCAGCTCTGGAGTATAATACAGACTGTTACCAGGAACATTGCAAGATAAGTAATATAATGTATGTACAAAGTGAGTGAACTTTTTACAATGGTTATATCCATATGTAAACTGTAAAATAGTGCCCAAAGGGGAACATGCCATTTAAGTAATTGTAAAACGACAATTACCAGCATACCCTGCCAGTTTTGAGGCAAGAAGTGGGTAGTGGAGCTTGTAGTGGCTGTAGATCCACTAGATTTCTTTACAATATCTATGCTGTAAATTCTTAAAGGATATTCCAGGCCGTGGTTGACTTTCTGCTTATGTATACAGCTGTGCTTATTAATGTTCCGCTAGCCTTGCCATGTATTGTTCTAGCCGTCACGCTGCAGCCATATTAGCTGGTGATTAGACAAGCCATCCAGCCTACCCGCAGAAGATAAAGCATGTCTAATGTTCATTTGGGAAGACACAAGACAGACCTGAATCCTGGGTTACTTGTCCTGTCACTGCCGTGACTGTTTGTAAAAAAAATCATGTTATTTTTAATTGTTTCATAAAAATATTTCTCCATTAAACTTGTACATAGCAAATGATTAATAAATTAGTTTACTATTGCTCTTGTAATTGTTGTCAGCAAATGAGGGGGAACTTAATTGCATTGTGTGGACGAAATGAGTCATGTGACTTTTAAGTCACTTTGGGAGTTATTTTAAGTCATTTTGTTGCAGAAGGGGTTAATTGTCTGGAGGTCACAGACATTAAACTCATCTGACCTACGGAAACAAAAGATAGCGGTCGAAATACAAAAAAAGAAGGGTTTAAGTATACTGGTTAATATTAAGTAGTGGCACTCAATGCCAGGCAGCAGCTGAAAAAGCATATACAATTTTTAAGGTTCATAAAAAGAGAGATAAATAAAAATATTGATTCAGATAGAATATTGTTACTCTATAAGACCTTCTTTTAAACATGGGGTTAAGTTATAAGCTCTACCCTGTAAAAAGCATATACAAAAAGGAGAGACCTAACTCACGTCGAAAGACTATAAAAGCCGGGCTTGTTGATTTTGGAATAAAATACCAAACTGAAAGTCATTTTCCTCATCAATAAAGGAAAGGTCGTTCAAGTAGTTTTCCCATGAAAGTGTTTTATGACATCATGTTACGACATTTCATTAAACACTGATCGGTGGAGGTCCACCCATTGAATGGTTACCCGATCCGGTCACTTCTCCTAACTCCAATTAATTTCAATGGAAAGCCACCGCGCATGCTCAAGCTTTTCACCAGCAGCTGGGACTAAGGGTGCCCATACACATTAGATGAAAGTTGGTCGCACCCACTGATTTTGGTTGGATTGGCCAATTATCTGATCTGTGTGGGGTTGTACCAACCCTCACCCAACGGCAGATGTTGGGGGAGAGAAAGATGGCGGATTTGCTCATAGCCAGAAGAATTGAGAGTGGGCGGGAGGAATAGGCTGAGCGTTTAGTCAACAGCTATTCTAAGTGTATGGGTAGTTTATGAATTCTCCACTATTAGGGTCATTGGGGGCTCCAGTAGCTAGACCCCACCACAATTTGGTGTGGTATTTCGGACGGAATTCCCTCCGGCGCCCAGGGCGGATACGCTGTGTACTTTTACGCAGCGTATCGACCCTGTGTGAACATACCCTTAAAGGCGCTATCTCAGGATGGACAGGATCTAGGATATGACATCATGTATAGTATGATCGGAGGAAGTCCAACCAATGGGACCATCGCCGTACTCGAGGACGAAGTGGTAGTGGGACTGTCAGCTCTATTCAGCATTCTCCGGAGGCTGCGAGGTCGATCTGTGGTTTAGTCAATGGCCACGTGTCCGATTTTCAACCTACGTAACTGAATGTTTTTCTAATGACTGGAAATGGTTAAAGATGCAATGAAAAAAGAAGTGACACCTCTACAATATCGGACAATACAACACATGGTGCACAGTGGGTGAAGTTCTATATCGCAACGCGGACATATAATATTGCATATAAAGTAAAATTCCAATAATCCGGCGTGAAATATTTCCAAAATTCACCCAATTTGTTTCAAACATAAAACTGCAGAATAATCTAGAACGTTACGAAACCCAAACCCGAAGACAGAGAAGAGGTGACCAATTACAAGACTGCTCTAAACCATAATGTTGGCTGTTTTCTTGGAGGCTCTAATGTCTTGTAGATACATTTCATATACTTTGGTATAACATTCTGATAATCCAGAATGCTTAATAATCCGATGCAGACACCGGTATGATACCCTAATAACATTTACAGCCCCTAAAAAATACCTAATAAGAGGTTGCAAAGAAGCCATTTCTTGGTTCTGTTTAGTCCCAGCAGGTATCACATGGTCTCTGTCAGTGCTGCTGATTGGTTGACAAGCAGCACTCCACCAGCAGAATAGTGAGTGCAGCTCTGGAGTATAATACAGGATGTAACTCAGGATCAGTACAGGATAAGTAATGTAATGTGTGTACACAGTGACTCCACCAGCAGAATAGTGAGTGCAGCTCTGGAGTATAATACAGGATGTAACTCAGGATCAGTGCAGGATAAGTAATGTAATGTATGTACACAGTGACTCCACCAGCAGAATAGTGAGTGCAGCTCTGGAGTATAATACAGGATGTAACTCAGGATCAGTACAGGATAAGTAATGTAATGTATGTACACAGTGACTCCACCAGCAGAATAGTGAGTGCAGCTCTGGAGTATAATGCAGGATGTAACTCAGGATCAGTACAGGAGAAGTAATGTACACAGTGACTCCACCAGCAGAATAGTGAGTACAGCTCTGGAGTATATAATACAGGCTGTAACTCAGGATCAGTACAGGATAAGTAATGTAATGTATGTATACAGTCACTCCACCAGCAGAATAGTGAGTGCAGCTCTGGAGTATAATACAGGATGTATCTCAGGATCAGTACAAGATAAGTAATGTAATGTATGTACACAGGGACTCCACCAGCACAATAGTGAGTGCAGCGCTGGAGTATAATACAGGATGTAACTCAGGATCAGTACAGGATAAGTAATGTAATGTATGTACACAGTGACTACACCAGCAGAATAGAGAGTGCAGCTCTGGAGTATAATACTGGACGTAACTCAGGATCAGTACAGATTAAGTATAATACAGGATGTAACTCAGGATCAGTACAGGATAAGTAATGTAATGTATGTACACAGGGACTCCACCAGCACAATAGTGACTGCAGCTCTGGAGTATAATACAGGATGTAACTCTGGATCAGTACAGGATAAGTAATGTAATGTATGTACACAGTGACTCCACCAGCAGAATAGTGAGTGCAGCTCTGGAGTATAATACAGGATGTTGCTCAGGATCAGTACAGGATAAGTAATGTAATGTATGTAGACAGTGACTCCACCAGCAGAATAGAGAGTGCAGCTCTGGAGTATAATACAGTATGTAACTCAGGATCAGTACAGGATAAGTAATGTAATGTATGTACACAGTGACTCCACCAGCAGAATAGTGAGTGCAGCTCTGGAGTATAATACAGGATATAACTCAGGATGAGTACAGGATAAATAAGGTAATGTATGTACACCGTGACTCCACCAGCAGAATAGTGAGTGCAGCTCTGGAGTATAATACAGGATGCAACTCAGGATGAGTACAGGATAAGTAATGTAATATATGTACACAGTGACTCGCCCAGCAGAATAGTGAGTGCAGCTCTAGAGTATAATACAGGATGTAACTCAGAATCAGTACAGGATAAGTAATGTAATGTATATACATAGTGACTCCACCAGCAGAATAGTGAGTGCAGCTCTGGAGTATAATACAGGATGTAACTCAGGATTAGTACAGGATAAGTAATGTAATGTATGTACACTGTGACTCCACCAGCAGAATAATGAGTACAGCTCTGGAACATACTACAGTCTGTAACTTGAGATCGGTGGAAGATAGGAATAGGTATGCAATGTACCCCTGCCTATTGCATACATATAGTAAAATAATGGGATTTCCTTACTTCTTACTTATAGTGTGTGTCCAGTTAATAATATAAAAGCTTGTGTGCAGATTTCCTTGAGGATGTAGTAATAAAAATATATAGGGCTTTGTAGTGTTTTATTCCTATACATCAGACAGTGCATAAAAGTCAAAGAACAACCTGAACGAGAAAAGACACAGAGAGAGAGAAGAAAGGAGGGGTGAGTAGGGGCTATGCTTTTCTATAAAGCTTGGGTGATGCTGTGACTACATGATAGCTTAATAGCTGATTAAAATGACTGCTCTAGCTTAGCTATTTTCTGCCCCCAGCTACAAGACGAAGAAGTGGACGGAAACATGAGTGGCTGACACAGGAATTACCCAGAAACAGCAGAAACATTTTCTACAAACCTAGTCTCAAGGCTCCTCCCACATACTGAAGCCCCTCCCCTCATTATATGCACACCAGTTATCTGATAATCTTCTTTATATAAATTGTGTTCTAATTGCGTGTAGTATATAATGATTTTGTCATGTACTGACTTTCTGCGGAGTTCGTGCTTATACACAGCAACCAATCTGAAAAAGCAGATCTGCAGTGTAAAGCATGGTGGAAAAACAGAGAAAAAACCTGAGCCTCTTATGGGACATGAGGTAGATTTAAAAGTACCTCAGATTCTTATAGACGTTGAAGCTGGAGTCACTGATCACTGATGTGTCCTAGAAATAAAACTAAAAGTAACCAACAGAGGAGAAACTAGATAGCAGGTAAACATCACCCCGGGATACTAGATACTTATACAGAAATTTTAAAGGGTTATATAAGATTTTAAAGACAGCGCCCCTCTTGTTCAAAGGCTGTGTCTGGTATTGCAGCTAAGACTTATTCACTTGAATGCAATACCAGTCACAACCTATGGACAAGAGTGGCGCTATTTCTGGTAGAAAGCAGACATGTAACCCTATAATAAGAAGGTTTCTAGTTTTATGTGTATTGTCGGCATCAATCTGCTGTGTATTTACTATTTAATATTTTAGTCCATTTTCTACTAGATCTCGAAATGCAATTAAATGATAACTTTTCTGGGATACGTCACATATGAGCCTTAAAGGAAACATATTTCCCCGGTTCTTTGAAGAAATTTCCTTTTCTGTCTTTAATGTACAGCAATTTTAATTGCTCTAAGAGGTTTAAAATGTATCGCTGCTTACAAGTGCTTGTCTTGTTCTATAGCCCAGGGGATCTGCCAGCATCAAAGTGCCAGGATGCTTCTGAGGGTTGTTATGTGGCATCCCAAATAACGCTTTCATCTCATCATATAAGTGCAACCACTATAGAAGTATCACGCAAAATAGATGATATTCTACTGTTATCTCGGCGAAAAAAGGTCTTCTGTTTGTTTCCAGAAACAGCGCCACCTTTGTCCATAGGCTGTGGCTGGTATTGCAGCTTCATTCATTTGAATGGCACTGAGCTGCAATACTAGACACACAGTGGCGCTGTCTCTGGAAATAAAAACAGAGCATATTTTCTAATCTCAACAACCCCATAAAGTACATTTTTGCCCTTAAAGATTAATTTTTTTATTTTTTAGTCTTAAAAGACCCAAAATCCATGCTCATTAATTTCTTAACATATCTTTATAATAGTCAGAGCTCTATTTTTCTGATACAGAGCTCCAAATCCCCTGCATAGACATAGAGTTAAATAATACAATTATGGCTGCCTTGTTTCACCACTAGGGGGAGTACTATGCATATTCTTTTATTAATAAGTTCAATGTATACATAGTATGTAGTAAGTACCTAAGTTCCACTACTCTCTTTATGGTCTAGTGTAATTAAAATCCCTGGAGGTCTAGTGTGGTGAAGAGGTTAATGTAAGCATCCTTGGTGGTCTAGTGTAGGGAAGAGGTTAACTTAAGCTTCCCTGATAGTCTAGTGTGGTGAAGAGGTTAATTTAAGCATCCCTGGTGCTCTAGTATGGTGAAGAGGTTACTATAAGCACCCTGGTGGTCTAGTGTAGGGAGAAGTTACTATAAGCAACCTGGTGGTCTAGTGTGGTGAAGAAGTTACTATAAGCACACTGGTGGTCTAGTGTGGTGAAGAGGTTACTATAAGCACCCTGGTGGTCTAGTGTGGGGAAGAGGTTACTATAAGCGCCCTGGTGGTCTAGTGTGGTGAAGAGGTTAATCTAAGCACCCTGTTGGTCTAGTGTGGTGAAGAGGTTACTATAAGCACCCTGGTGGTCTAGTGTGGTGAAGAGGTTACTATAAGCACCCTGGTGGTCTAGTGTGGTGAAGAGGTTACTATAAGCACCCTGGTGGTCTAGTGTGGGGAAGAGGTTACTATAAGCGCCCTGGTGGTCTAGTATGGTGAAGAGGTTACTATAAGCACCCTGGTGGCCTAGTGTGTGGAAGAGGTTACTATAAGCACCCTGGCGGTCTAGTGTGGTAAAGAGGTTAATTTAAGCATCCCTGGTGGTCTTGGGCAGAAAGGGGTTAATTTTAGCATCGCTTGTGAAAATGTAATACTGGCACCACCGGCCACCTGGCATCAATTACTGGGCAGGCTGGTCCCTTAGCGCCCACCTGGCAACCCTAGTTCAAAGGTAATGATAATGTATCATAGAAAGTTGCACCCTCTACCATCTGTGGTCTTTGGATAGATTTTTTTTCTTTTATAGGACCCCATTACACTTCCTGCATAGTTGGGGTGTACTTATTTATCTCCTGTGTGCTTCTTATATGTTCTCCATGTCTGGCTTGTGATTGGACGCAGTCTATCAGATAGAAATAGAAGTCAATCATACAGAAATAATGAGATGAAATATCAGAATAGAGGGAGTGATGAGAGGCGAGACAGAAGGTCCTAGTACTGGAGACGATGAGGATGATGAGGATGAAGTTACTACACCTGTGGTGTCCACATGTCAAAAAGTGTGAAGCAAGACTTCAACTTTACCCTCGGCAAAAAGTGAGCGTCTCGTCGCCAGCTGGAATGATGAACCGCGCAATTCTGTCATTTCGATTTCACACAGACTCTTTATTTAGGTTGTACGAGGCCTAATCCTCAGCCGCAGGAGGAGCAAGTGCTGTATTCCAGCTATCTGCCTCACACCGAGGTCTCAGAAACTTCCGGGTTACAAACAGCTCCTCTCAGTTATCATAATGGCGGGGGAGAGGGGCGTAACTAGAAAAAGCCGGGCCCCATACCAAACTATTGAATGCCACCCGCCCCTCGAGCAAAACCATTTACCAGCTCCATGTAAAAGTTAAGACATTGTGGGGCCTGGATCCTGTGTCCGTGAACGCATCAGTCCTGCCCCCAAATATGTTGCCCCGTCATAAACACTAATGTATATTTGATAGCTTGCCTCTCAATGATACACCCATGTACTTATCAAATAATACCTTCACACCATAACCATATATACCTAGTGTAACGTCATGGACATCCTGCTGCTGTGCTACGTCGTCCCCCTGTGAGGCGCCGGCACTCACCTCCGGGTATGGAGACTGTCGCACGGAAGGTGCGCGCGCGCGCTTGTGCTTGCTTTTAGAGGGCCAGCGCGCGCATGAAATCATCATCAACTCACATGATTTCCTGGACTATAAGAAGGCCCCCGCCCTTCTGATCCTCGCCTGAGCGTTGTTGTTGTTTCCCAAAGTCTGTCTTGCAAATGGTCTCCTAAGTGTCTTCCAGTTCCCAGTGTTCCCCGTATCTGTATCCTGTTTCCCGTGCTATCCAGTACTATCCTGATCTACTGCCATGCTGAATTGTTGCCGTGCTGTGCTGCATTTCCACGCCTGCTCTGCTACTCCACGCCTGACGTCTACCTGCCGCCTGGTCCCGGCCGTGCCTACCTTGCTACTTTCTACATTGCCTGAGGTAACCTTTCTGGACTATTGACTCTGTACCATACCTGTTTGGCCAGCTGCCATCCCGCGACGTGGTACGGCCCAGTGGGTCCCCACCCTGCATCGCGACACCAAGCACAAAGACTAATACAACCAATAATGTCACCATACAGTGCCTATACAGTGCTCATATACCAGTTTTACACTGGCACTCTGCAGAGTATTATCACCATACAGTGCCCATACAGTACTCACATACTAGTTCTATGCTGGCACTCTACATAGTATTATCTAGCTGTGAACGCTGTACAATATTATACAGTACAATTATTTCCAGTGACTCACAGGTGACGTATTCTCTGATTGGAATCGTTCATTTTCTCTCGATCCGACCCAGATCACTAGGATGACTTCTTCCAGCCATAACTCATCCTTTGCAAAATTTGCTGTCCAGATGTCTTCACTTTTTCAGCGTATCATCACCCTGTACAGAAGATTCCCATCCTGTACTGACTTTTCCTACTGCTGCAAAAATAGTGCCACACATATAGTGTCCCAAAATAAAAGTGGCAAATAGATAGTGCCCCACACTGTAATAGTACCCCACACAGACAATGCCCCCAAAAATAATTGTGACGCACATATATAGTGCTCCACACACTAATAGTGCCTCCCTTTTTGCAATATACAGCAATAGTGCACCGTATAGTAACATTGCCCCTTTGGGCCCCACACAGTTTTATAGTGTCCTCTTTGTGTGGTACACAATAATAATGCCCCCACACAGTGATGATGCTGCCTTAGTGCCCTCTAACAGTAATAATTTCCCTTAGTACTTCTCAGTTAGTAATTATGCCCCCTTAGTGCCTCAAACACTAAATGATGCCCCCTTAGTGTCCCCTCACAGTAAAAATGCCCCCGTAGGACCCCTCAAACAGTAAGTATGCCCCTCAGTGCCCCCTCACAGTTATTATGCCGCTTAGTGCTCCCTTACATGATAATAATGCCCCCTTCGTGCCTCGACACAGTAAGGAAGCCATCTCAATGCCCCCATATAGTAAGACTGCCCCTTTAGTGCCCCCACATATAAATAATTCCTACAGTGTCCCTTCACAGCAGTGATTCTCCTTTTAGTACCCCATAGAAATGATGCCCCCTTAGAACCCCATAAACAGTAATTATGCCCCTCAGTGCCCCCTCACAGTAATTATGTCCCTTAGTGTCCCCACATGGTAAGAATGCCCCTTTAGTGCCCCCACACAGTAGTAATGCCACCTTACTGCTCCCACACTGTAGTGATGTCCTCTTAGCACCCCCACACAGTAGTGAAGTCTCCTTAGTGCCTCCTCACAAAGAAATAAAGCCCCCTAAAATTATAAAAGTAATACTCATCTAGCCTCTTCACGCATGGACAGTAAGCAAATCAGCACACGACAACATCACTGTATCACGCCAGCCTGCGCCGACGTCAGGGGTCAGTGGGTGGCTCCCTGCTCCACCATTTTATTCAATTGTATTTGCATCCTGAGGACACAGATACAACTGAAAGTGATGCCACTACTGTGGTAGGTACTTCACTGACAAGAGAGAGGGGATTTGTGCCTTAAAGAGGCTCTGTTAGCAGATTTTGCAACCCCTATCTCCTATTGCAGCAGATAGGCGCTGCAATGTAGATAAGAGTAACGTTTTTATTTTTAAAAAACTGAGCATTTTTGGCCAAGTTATGACCATTTTTGTAGTTATGCAAATGAGGCTTGCAAAAGTCCAAGTGGGTGTGTTTAAAGTAAAAGTCCAAGTGGGCGTGTATTATGTGCGTACATCGGGGCGTTTTTACTACTTTTACTAGCTGGGCGTTCTGACGAGAAGTATCATCCACTTCTCTTCAGAACGCCCAGCTTCTGCCAGATCACGCTGTGACGTCACTCACAGGTCCTGCATCGTGTCGGCCACATCGGCACCAGAGGCTACAGTTGATTCTGCAGCAGCATCGGCGTTTGCAGGTAAGTAGCTACATCGACTTACCTGCAAACGGCGATGCTGCTGCAGAATCATCTGTAGCCTCTGGTGCCGGTGTGTCCTCGCTGGTCTGACACGATGCAGGACCTGTGAGTGACGACACAGCGTGATCTCTCGAGAACACGCTGTGTCTGCACTGCCAGAAGCTGGGCGTTCTGAAGAGAAGTGGATGATACTTCTCATCAGAGCGCACAGCTAGTAAAAGAAGTAAAAACGCCCCAATGTCCGCACATAATACACGCCCACTTGGACTTTTACTTTAAACACGCCCACTTGGACTTTTGCAAGCCTCATTTGCATAACTACAAAAATGGTCATAACTTGGCCAAAAATGCTCGTTTTTTAAAAATAAAAACAAATGGTCATAACTTGGCCAAAAATGCTCGTTTTTTAAAAATAAAAACGTTACTGTAATCTGCATTGCAGCGCCTATCTACTGCAATAGCAGATAGGGGTTGCAAAATCTGGTGACAGAGCCTCTTTAAAGTCTATATGTTACAGACAGAAATAATCTACACTGCTAATACTTTCCATTGCCTATTTTGTACTGATCCAGCTCCAGACTGTATTATACTCCAGAGCTGCACTCACTATTCTGCTGGTGGAGTCACTGCGTACATACATTACATTACTTATCCTGTACTGATCCTGAGTTACATCCTGTATTATACTCCAGAGCTGCACTCACTATTCTGCTGGTGGAGTCACTGTGTACATACATTACATTACTTATCCTGTACTGATCCTGAGTTACATCCTGTATTATACTCCAGAGCTGCACTCACTATTCTGCTGGTGGAGTCACTGTGTACATACATTACATTACTTATCCTGTACTGATCCTGAGTTATATCCTGTATTATACTCCAGAGCTGCACTCACTATTCTGCTGGTGGAGTCACTGTGTACATACATTACATGACTTATCCTGTACTGATCCTGAGTTACATCCTGTATTATACTCCAGAGCTGCACTCACTATTCTGCTGGTGGAGTCACTGTGTACATACATTACATTACTTATCCTGTACTGATCCTGAGTTACATCCTGTATTATACTCCAGAGCTGCATTCACTATTCTGCTGGTGGAATCACTGTGTACATACATTACATTACTTATCCTGTACTGATCCTGAGTTATATCCTGTATTATACTCCAGAGCTGCACTCACTATTCTGCTGGTGGAGTCACTGTGTACATACATTACATGACTTATCCTGTACTGATCCTGAGTTACATCCTGTATTATACTCCAGAGCTGCACTCACTATTCTGCTGGTGGAGTCACTGTGTACATACATTACATTACTTATCCTGTACTGATCCTGAGTTACATCCTGTATTATACTCCAGAGCTGCACTCACTATTCTGCTGGTGGAGTCACTGTGTACATACATTACATGACTTATCCTGTACTGATCCTGAGTTACATCCTGTATTATACTCCAGAGCTGCAGTCACTATTCTGCTGGTGGAGTCACTGTGTACATACATTACATTCCTTATCCTGTATTATACTCCAGAGACATCCGCTGCTGACCTTATGTCCCGCTCACTAAAATGTATAATTCTAAACCACGCCTCTTTTGATGATGCGGTACACTCCTATGATAGCCTTTACTAACCCTATTGTGGCAGAGAGAGGGCCCCATATCTTCGGTGGACCTAAGTGCAGTTGCATCGGCTGCATAAGCAGTATGTCTGCTTGCTGACTGTTTCCAATAACAACCAGCAGACATGTGAATGCAGCTCTGCAGTATAATACACGCTGTAACTCAGGATCTAAGTTTCTTTGGGAAATGGCGGCTCCTGAATCTGTACAGTTCTGCGGTGATACATCCTTTGCCTCTATTTTGCTGCATTGTCAGGCAGATTGTAGTTCAGGAATCTGGGAAAGCTGGGTGTTAACTAGACGCTGTTATATTTGTTATCACACAGAAAAAGACATAATAAGAACCGTACGCAACAACTTGACAGAAGAGAAAAAACTTAAGAACTTATATTTATTGAGTTTTTTGTGGTTTATTTTAGGGGGAAATTGCTATGAAATGCTTTTTAGACACTTCATTCTGTAAACCTCCAGCTGTTTTACCTGCGGAGCTGCGATCCCTGTGTTATTAATGGACGAGCCCAGGGAAACAACTGGTTTTATCAACAATTTTATGCAGGAAATAACTGGTGAAATTCTGCATTGCAGAATTTATGTCACAAGAGCGCCCCCTACTGGTGAGTTAGGAGAATGAACGTCTACTCTGATCAGCCAATATTAGCCACAAATTTTGGGAAATAACTTTTTTTTAAAAGCGGATCGGTCAGATATTTATGCAGTGAATAAAAAGCTGAAGCACTGTATAATTAAAAGTTTTGCCATTTTCTTTTATACTTCCTCGGCATTTGCAACATTTCTGCTTGCTGTCAGTGAATGGGAATATTCTTGTTTACATCCAGAGGATGAAAACCTGTTTAGACCTAAAAAGTGTATTCACATGAGCAGGGATTGTGGTGATTTTTGCAAAGATTATCCCAAAAATTGCAGCGAATAACACAGCACTGAGGTTTTGGTAATAATGCAATTCGTCGTCATTTTGAGTAACCGCGGCGCTTGCTGCCTCCATTCTGCTATAATTGCGCTATAAAAAGGCTCATGTGAATACGCCCTGACGCTTCTCATGCTACAATTAGGGCTGAACGATTATGACCGAAATCAAAATCACAATTAATTGAACATGTAACCTCGATTACGATTATTAAATGATTTTTAGGCCACGCCCTTTCTGCATGCTACGCCATTGAATTAACATAGATCCCATAAGCCTGCTGTAAACTACTGTGTATAATATACCCTCGACACTGCCCCTCACACAGCATAATGCCCCTATCGTTACCCTCAAACAATATAATGCCCCCATAGCTGCCCCTACACAGTATAATGCCCCCATAGCTGCCCCCACACAGCATAATGCCCCTATCGTTACCCTCAAACAATATAATGCCCCCATAGCTGCCCCTACACAGTATAATGCCCCCATAGCTGCCCCTACACAGTATAATGTCCCCCATAGCTGCCCCCACACAGTATAATGTCCCCCATAGCTGCCCCCACACAGCATAATGCGTTTCAGGCATCCTATTGGTCCACGGTGTCCTCAATGCCCGCCCCATTTATTTCTTGTTTAGCCTCAATGCCCGCACGACACGTCGAGCAGACATTGCCCACCCCAATGGTATATACATGGATGATGGGGTTATATACAGGGTTGATGGGGGTTATATACAGGGATGATGGGGTTATATACAGGGATGATGGGGGTTATATACAGGGTTGATGGGGGTTATATACAGGGATGATGGGGGTTATATACAGGGATGATGGGGGTTATATACAGGGATGATGGGGGTTATATACAGGGATGATGGCGAGCTGGTATATATGGGGATGATAGGGGTCCCTGTATATAATTCCCATCATTCCTGTATACACCAGCCAGCTATCATCCCTATATATACCTGACAGCTATTATTAACCCCCATCATCCCTGTATATTACTCCCATCATCCCTGTATACAGGGTTGATGAGGTAATATACAGAGATGATGAGGGTTATAGGGTTATATACAGGAATAATGGGGCTTATATACAGTAATGATGATGGTTATATACAGGATTGATGGGGGTTATATTGAGGAATGATGTGGGTTATATACAGGGAATGATGGGTTATATACAGGGATTATAGCTGCTATATACAGGGATGATGGGGGTAATATAAAGGGACCCCCACCCCCCCCTGTATATTACCCCCATCTTCTGTGTATATACAATTGGGACGGGCACTGTCCGCTCACTGTGTCCTAAAGATGCAGATACAGTTGAACCGGGGGGGGGGGGGGGGTTGGGAATGTGCAGAATGACGTCAATTATCTGCGCTGAATTTCGCTTTATTTATTTATTTATTTATTTTCAGATTAATTGCCCAGCCCTAGTTACAATTGTATCCTGTCTAGACTCCGTACTGATACATTGTAACAAACTATCAGGACAGGAGAGCGATTTGTGCTGCTGATGTATTAAGGTCACAGAGGATTGTCTAGACTGGATACAATTGTAACAAACCTTCTGCTGTGAGAAGTATCAGGTCAGGCTGGGATTTTAGCCTCTATATGTAAACAAGCATGAGCCTATTCACTGATAGCAAGCAGAGATCTTGAACGTTGTGAGAAATTAAAACGCAAAGTCTATTATAAAGTTGCAGAATAATTTATTATACAATGATTTATTCATATACTTTTATTCCTGACTTATAATGGAGTCTACTTGGCTTTCGGTGTTTTTTTACGGCAAGAATAGCGCTGCAGACGACATGTTAAAAATACCGGAACCCCTGAAGGAAAATAAATGAGGCAAACGAGAACAGAGCGTTAAACAAACGCAGTAACATTGCTCAAACAATTTAGTGGAACGGGAATAAATGGCGCTGAATTATCCGTACCGGCGGTGTTTATGTACTACCTAGTTAAGTGCACCCTCTAGTGGAAAACTGGAGTATTGAACTTTATTAGTGATGGAGAAACTGGGGACACTTGCAATACAATTAACCTCTTTAAGCAATTGCCCGCTTGTATGTAAATAAAGCGTAACTGTCACCACCTTTCTAATATACTTTGTGGTTCAATTTTGCACCATTTTCAAGATCTCTGCTTGTTGTTAGTGAATGGAAAGCACCAGCTCAGGAGTAAGTGGCAGCACATAGAATCAGAGTAGGACTCTAGGACGAGATATATGGTGGTAATTGTGGTAATATGGCGGTCACATTGCAACTTCAGTTGTCCCCTATGGGAAATGTGTCTTTTTCGGTTGAATTTGCGACACATTGTTTTACAGATCCTATCGGTTTCTTTAAAGGGGTTGTCCAGGCACGGACAACTGATGACCGATCCACAGGATAGGTCATCAGTATATGATCGGTGGGGGTCTGACACCCGGACCCAGCACCGATTAGCTGTTCTGGATGTCTCCGGGCACCGGACGTCCATGTCGGAAGCAGTTGGCTCTGGTCACGCGCTTCTCGGTACCCCCAAATAGATGCCGCTAGGGTACGCCGTAATGGATATTTATCCAAGTCCTTCATTAACAATTGTCCAGATTCACCAATCATTTTCAATTTAGTAATTGATCCCTGAGCTCGGAAGTGCTCGGAAATGACCATAAAATAACCAAATCAGTTCTTCTTCAGACGGGTGGAGCGCACCCTCGTGCTTTGATGGGAAGGGCCATTTATATACTTATATAGACGCGTACAATATAAATAGATGGTATACAGACTATAAAAACATTATCGGGGCTTAGAAGGTGGTAATAAAAAATGGCAAAAACTCTGGAAACACGAAGGAAAGATTCAAAACAATATCAAGAAGAAATTCCCTTTGATATAACTCAGGACTTGTGCACTTGGGTAGATACAACGATCAGCCATAACGGTGAAACCACCGGCCTCATATTGTGTAGTCGCCCTCGTGCCCCCCGTACAGATCTGGACTCCACAAGACGTCTGGAGGTTCCTGTGGTCTCCGGCACAAGACGTGGCAGCAGATCCTATAGGTCCTGTAAGGTGTCAGGCGCGGCCTCCGTGGATCGGTGTTTTTCCGGCGCATCCCACAGATGATCGATCGGATCGAGATCTGGGGAATTTGGGGACATCACCTTGAAGTCTTTATCACGTTCCTCATCATTCCTGATCAATGTCTGCAGTATGGCGGGGGCATTATCCTGCTGACAGAGGGCGCTGCCATTAGGGAATACCGCTGCCATGAAGGGGGTACTTGTCTGCAGGGTGACGGGGGCATTATCCTGCTGAAAGAGGGCACTGCCATTAGTAAATACCGCTGCCATGAAGGGGGCACTTGTCTGCAGTACGGCGGGGGCATTATCCTGCTGACAGAGGGAGCTGCCATTAGGGAATACCGCTGCCATGAAGGGGGTACTTGTCTGCAGTGCGGCGGGGGCATTATCCTGCTGACAGAGGGCGCTGCCATTAGGGAATACCGCTGCCATGAAGGGGGCACTTGTCTGCAGTGCGGCGGGGGCATTATCCTGCTGAAAGAGGGCACTGCCATTAGTAAATACCGCTGCCATGAAGGGGGCACTTGTCTGCAGTATGGCGGGGGCATTATCCTGCTGACAGAGGGCGCTGCCATTAGTAAATACCGCTGCCATGAAGGGGGTACTTGTCTGCAGTGCGGCGGGGGCATTATCCTGCTGACAGAGGGCGCTGCCATTAGGGAATACCGATGCCATGAAGGGGGCACTTGTCTGCAGTATGGCGGGGGCATTATCCTGCTGACAGAGGGCACTGCCATAAGGGAATACCGCTGCCATGAAGGGGGTACTTGTCTGCAGTGCGGCGGGGGCATTATCCTGCTGACAGAGGGCGCTGCCATTAGTAAATACCGCTGCCATGAAGGGGGCACTTGTCTGCAGTGCGGCGGGGGCATTATCCTGCTGACAGAGGGCACTGCCATAAGGGAATACCGCTGCCATGAAGGGGGCACTTGTCTGCAGTGCGGCGGGGGCATTATCCTGCTGACAGAGGGAGCTGCCATTAGGGAATACCGCTGCCATGAAGGGGGCACTTGTCTGCAGGGTGGCGGGGGCATTATCCTGCTGACAGAGGGCGCTGCCATTAGGGAATACCGCTGCCATGAAGGGGGCACTTGTCTGCAGGGTGGCGGGGGCATTATCCTGCTGACAGAGGGCGCTGCCATTAGTAAATACCGCTGCCATGAAGGGGGCACTTGTCTGCAGTGCGGCGGGGGCATTATCCTGCTGACAGAGGGCACTGCCATTAGTAAATACCGCTGCCATGAAGGGGGCACTTGTCTGCAGTGCGGCGGGGGCATTATCCTGCTGACAGAGGGCGCTGCCATTAGTAAATACCGCTGCCATGAAGGGGGCACTTGTCTGCAGTGCGGCGGGGGCATTATCCTGCTGACAGAGGGCGCTGCCATTAGTAAATACCGCTGCCATGAAGGGGGTACTTGTCTGCAGCGTGGCGGGGGCATTATCCTGCTGACAGAGGGCGCTGCCATTAGTAAATACCGCTGCCATGAAGGGGGTACTTGTCTGCAGCAATGTTTAGGTTGGTGGTACGTGTCACATCCACATGAATGTCAGGACACAAGGTTTCCCAGCAGGACATTGCCCAGATCATCACTCTGCCCCCGCCGGCTTGTCTTATACCCATAATGCATCCTGGAGCCATCTCCTCCCCAGGTAAGCCACGCACGCGCACCCGGCCGTCCACATGATGTAACACGTGACTCATCAGACCAGGCGCCTCCAGTTGTGATGATCACGTGCCAATTGTAGACCCTTACAGAGGGGACAGGGGTCTGCATGGGCGCTCTGACCGGTCTGCGGCTACGCAGCCCCATATATAGCAAGCTGAGATGCTCTGCGGGGTCTGACATCTTTCTATCATAGTCAGCGTAACTATATCAGTAATTTCTACTACAGTATCTCTTCTGTGGGATCGAACCAGACGAGTCCATTCTTCACTCCCCACATACATCAATGAGCCCTGGGCACCCATGACCCTGTCGCCGGTTGTCCTTCCTTGGAGCACTTTTGGTAGGTACCAACCGCTAAATACCGGGAACACCCCACCAACCCGGGAACACCCCACAGGACCGGCTGTTATGGCGATGCTCTGATCCAGTCGTCTAGACATCACGATTTGGTCCTCAGATCCTTACAGTTGTACATTTTTCATGCTTCCAACACATCAACTTCAAGAACGGACTGTTCCCTTACTGCGAATATATCCCCCCCCCCCATCCGACGCCATTGTAACCAGATCATCAATGTTATTCAATTTATCCGTCAGTGGTTTTATGTTATGGCTGAATGGTGGATATACACACATACAGTAATATTGATATGAATGGGAAATGTGTAATGCTTCATTTCTCCTGTGGTGGCACTGCAGGGAAATTGAACACTCATTGCCAGATTACAGATCCACAGATTACATCTGATCGCTGGGGGCACAGCAGGGGGACACATTGTGATCAGTTTATTGTCAAGGCCCCTTTTCTTTCAAATAATTGTCCACAAGAATTTGGAGTGTGTCTGTGGGAATTTGTGTCCAGCCAAAGGAGACTTTGGGAGGTCAGACACTGATGTTACACAAGAAGGTCTGGCTCACAATCACGTTTCCAACTAATCTCAAAGATGTTGAATGGGGTTAAAGTCAGGGCTCGGTAAATAAGGGGACAAACCCTGAAAAACAGCCCCAGACCATTACCCCTCCTCCACTGCATGTTACAGTAGTCACTATTTATTCCAGTAGGTGACGTTCCCCCGGCCTCCATTAAACCCAGATTCCTTAATCAGGCTGCCAGATAGTGAGTCATGATTCATCACTCCAGAGAACACACTGCTCCAGACTCCAGTGACGACATGCTTTACACCACTCCAGCCGCCTCCTGGCATTGTGTATGGTGATCTTAGCCTTGTGTGCAGCGACCATGGAAACCTTTTTCATGAGGCTCCAAACGCACAGTTCTGGTGCTGATGTCACTTGCAGAGGCAGTGTGGATCTCTGTAGCCAGTGATCCAACAGAGGACTACACTAAACGCTTCACCACTTGGCTGCAGCGGTCTTTGAGCTTGCATGGTCTACCGTTTCCTGACTAAGCTGCGGTTACACCTGGGCGCTTCCACTTCATAATAATAACACTTACAGGTGACCAGGCCAGATCTAGCAGATAATAATAGCACTTACAGGTGACCAGGCCAGATCTAGCAGATAATAATAGCACTTACAGGTGACCAGGCCAGATCTAGCAGATAATAACACTTACAGGTGACCGGGGATGATCTAGCAGAGCAAAGATGTCACAAACAGACTTATGGTAAAGTGGCATCCTAGGACAGTGCCACGTTTAAACCCACTGGTAGTAGCATGGGATGGCACCGACAAGCTTAATATTTGTCTATGGAGATCACATGGCTGTGTGCTTGCTTTTATAAATTTTTGCAAAAACACCCCTACGCAACACTTAGGCGCGGTTACCACGTACTTTTGGCCATATTGTGTTATTAATGTTAGGTACACTTCAATATGATAGGTAAGTGTTGTCACACAGGCCAACCCATCATAGTGACAAACTGATCACACTAACGTGATGGGGAGCTGAAATCCACGTCCTGGTCGTAAAAGCAGCTTCAGAAGTGAATATTTTCCCCCTTCCTAAAAAAAATAAAATAAAATACCCTCATAGAAAAGTAAAAAAAATTGAAGAAAAATATAACTCCTAGACTTCATTATTCTAAAAGGCATTAGACCCATCATGTATTAGCCAGAGCGGCTACAAAGAACGTCTCGCTCTCTCCTGGACCAGACACCTCAGCATTAAACAGACAATTCATTGATTTTAATATGAGATTTGTTAATTCTTCATTTCCCCTGAGGAGGCGCTGCAGGGAAATTGAACACTTGCTGACCGGATCCCCCCCCCCCCCATAGATTACAGCCAGGGCAGATCTAAGGGTGTGGGGCGGCGGGGGCGACTGCCCCTTAAACAACAGCTCTGACTATGTTGTATTTTTTGATCAAAATAGTAAGGATGCGCTCCAATTCGTTGGTGCTATCCGGGTTCGGGTTGTACCCCACTAATGGATATATAGAATTAACCCAAAAGCACTTCAAGAGACAAACGATTGTATTGATTCCAAGGAAGGATAAATCCATATTGCCATTGAGATCAGATGCTTCTCGCTGCAAACATTCATCAATAACCATTACCCCTCGCTAAAACGGGTACAGCAGAATACACCGGGGACATAGTATGAAAACGCACGCCATTATGGAGATCGCAGTATGAAGCCTAGGCATGATATAAGACCTCCATGTGTGATCTAGTTGGGGAGGGATTGATAAAATACCAAAAAGTACCGGCGAGGGAACAGTATAGTGAATAAAAGTGCAAAGAGCAAATAGATGGGTGATCTGGAGACGAAAGAATATCCATGGAAGTAGCGAGGACCGAAGGTACCCAGATCGTACCGCTGACCGTGTCGTACCCGCGTGTCATTCCGGTAGGAGTTCAGTATCGTAGCGGCGTCTACCAGACGCTCCAGAGTGTGGATGTGCTCACGGCAGCGTCCATCTTTACGGCGCCTACTCCACAACCCGGATATCCGGTACGTGGCACGCAAAGTCATTCCAGCGCATGCGCAGTCTAAAGAGTAGCGTCGCCCCGTGGAACGCAAGCCGTTTTTATTGCTACGATGCTTATAGCCAATCTGTAAGTATATGTAACTACTTCCGGCAGGATTCCTTCCGTAACCGGCACGGATTAATACCATATGACGGCATCGGAAGAAGTATCTTGATAAATTGGCATCGCCATAATCTGGCAGTAAACATGGTATATGGGTTGTGCATATGAGAAGATGGTACAGATTATGAGTTTATGAACGAACGTTCTATGTCTATAATCAATAGTAATAGGGCCGAGTCCAAATCTGTGATCGGAGGAAGCCTACATAAATGTCTATAGCGTCAGAAGGGCTGGCAATGTATGTTCGGATCGGTAGTACAGATCATGTCTAATTTGTAATATTGGAGAATGAACGCGGTTTAGTGGTGGAGTCTCAGATGGAAAGATACGATATGCCGTAAAAAGCGGAATAAGGAAAGAAATTAATCAATTGTTAGATGATCGAAGAGCAGAAAGTTGGTGACCCGGTTTGATGGTACCTGGATCTGGTCGCACGTTGGGTCTCTGGTCTAAGTATTTTTCTCTATCGTGCCTGAGAAAGAGATAAATATAAGGAATTAGTTACATAAATCCCAGAAACGGCAGAAAATATAAATGTTATCACCATAATAGGTCAAATTGTCTGTTTAGGTGCCGGGGTCTGTAATGTATGGATCCAGTAGGGCTCCCTTTGCTTTAATAGGTGTATATGGTTACCCCCCCCTCCTCCTAGGCTCGGAGATCTGCTCAGTGATTTGAAACCTTAGTTGGGAAATATTATGATTAGATGTAATAAAGTGATCGGGGAGGGGTCGCCACATCTTCTTGCACCTGATTGTGGACTTATGACTCGATATCCTATCCCTAATATGTTGGGTGGTTTCCCCAACGTAACTCAGGCCGCACGGGCATTTGATTGAGTAGACCACGAAGTTCGAGTCGCATGTAAAGAAGCCCTTAGCTGGAAAGGTCTTATTGGTATGAGGGTGTTGGGTTATGTCCCCCTTAATAATATTGGAACTCGAGCAATGCAGACATGGGAATGTGCCATTGCGTTTGGTCTGTAAAAAAAGTTGGTCTTGGTGTTTTCGAAAGGCTGCCAATGTCGGCTCTGATAACGCGGTCACGAACGTTCGGGAGCCTCTTTGAACGCATCATAACTGGATTCTTGAATTCCTCGATCCCCGGGTAGGCGGTAAGAAATACTGACCAATGCCTACGGACACTCTGTAGCAATTTCGGTATAATAGGATGGTAAGTCAAGATCAAAGGTAATGTAGCCTGTTTAGGTCTTTTCACTATGGTCTCCTGATTGGTCACTAGTAATCCATCGAGCGCCTTTGTCAATAGTGGTCTAGGATAGCCTCTCTGTTCCAATCTTTTGGACATATCCTGTAGTCTAAATTTTTTTAGTGTCCCCATCAGATCCGATCCTGGACACTCTCATAAACCGTGATCGTGGTAAAGAACAAAGCGTGTCCTTGGGATGGCTACGGCTATAGTGCAGCGGCCATTTCTAGAATATTTCCCAACTAAGGTTTCAAATCACTGAGCAGATCTCCGAGCCTAGGAGGGGGGTGGGTAACCATATACACCTATTAAAGCAAAGGGAGCCCTACTGGATCCATACATTACAGACCCCGGCACCTAAACAGACCATTTGACCTATTATGGTGATAACATTTATATTTTCTGCTGTTTCTGGGATTTATGTAACTAATTCCTTATATTTATCTCTTTCTCAGGCACGATAGAGAAAAATACTTAGACCAGAGACCCAACGTGCGACCAGATCCAGGTACCATCAAACCGGGTCACCAACTTTCTTCTCTTCGATCATCTAACAATTGATTCATTTCTTTCCTTATTCCGCTTTTTACGGCATATCGTATCTTTCCATCTGAGACTCCACCACTAAACCGCGTTCATTCTCCAATATTACAAATTAGACATGATCTGTACTACCGATCCGAACATACATTGCCAGCCCTTCTGACGCTATAGACATTTATGTAGGCTTCCTCCGATCACAGATTTGGACTCGGCCCTATTACTATTGATTATAGACATAGAACGTTCGTTCATAATCTGTACCATCTTCTCATATGCACAACCCATATACCATGTTTACTGCCAGATTATGGCGATGCCAATTTATCAAGATACTTCTTCCGATGCCATCATATGGTATTAATCCGTGCCGGTTACGGAAGGAATCCTGCCGGAAGTAGTTACATATACTTACAGATTGGCTATAAGCATCGTAGCAATAAAAACGGCTTGCGTTCCACGGGGCGACGCTACTCTTTAGACTGCGCATGCGCTGGAATGACTTTGCGTGCCACGTACCGGATATCCGGGTTGTGGAGTAGGCGCCGTAAAGATGGACGCTGCCGTGAGCACATCCACACTCTGGAGCGTCTGGTAGACGCCGCTACGATACTGAACGCCTACCGGAATGACACGCGGGTACGACACGGTCAGCGGTACGATCTGGGTACCTTCGGTCCTCGCTACTTCCATGGATATTCTTTCGTCTCCAGATCACCCATCTATTTGCTCTTTGCACTTTTATTCACTATACTGTTCCCTCGCCGGTACTTTATGGTATTTTATCAATCCCTCTCCAACTAGATCACACATGGAGGTCTTATCTCATGCCTAGGCTTTATACTGCGATCTCCATAATGGCGTGCGTTTTCATACTATGTCCCCGGTGTATTCTGCTGTACCCGTCTTAGCGAGGGGTAATGGTTATTGATGAATGTTTGCAGCGAGAAGCATCTGATCTCAATGGCAATATGGATTTATCCTTCCTTGGAATCAATACAATCGTTTGTCTCTTGGAGTGCTTTTGGGTTTATTCTATATATCCATTCGTGGGGTACAACCCGAACCCGGAGAGCACCAACGAATTGGAGCGCATCCTTACTAATACGCAACTCTTTGATCTTGGCTTCTTTAGTTCCGGAGGAGACGGGAGTCGCGATGAAAGGGTCTGGTCTGTGACATTAAAAGGGTCTGAAACTTGATTTAGGGGTCTGAATTCGTTTTGGGGTTCTCGTCTAAGGTCTGACGTAATTTGGGGTCTGGATACTTGTCAGACCGCCAGCGTAGAACTGGTATCTGACTACTATACGGTGGTATTATTGGTCTTTGTATAGCAACAGCGTACACTTTTCTCTGACTATATGGTCATGCGTCTGTTTTTTTTTTTTCTCCACTTTAATTTTCCTACTTAGGGCGGATTCACACGAACGTGAATTGCGTCCGTGCGGGCCGCGTGGTTTTCACGCGGCTCGCATTGAACCACTAGAAGTCTATGGGGCAGTGCAGACAGTCCGTGCTTTTTGCGCAGCGTTGGTCCGCTGCGTAAGAAGCGCGACATGTTCAATATCTCGGCGTTTTTCGCGCATCACGCACCCATTGAAGTCAATGGGTGCGTGAAAACCACGCATGCCGCACCGATGCACTTCCGTGCGAACTGCCTGTTTCGCGCAACAGCTGTCAAAAGGATGAATGTAAACAGAAAAGCACCATGGGCAAATACAGTATTGAGTATTGAAGTGCCTGACCAACCAAAGAAAAACCATTCCCACCCCAAAAACTTCCATTCTGGATCCGCCCCCAATTACAGCTGATCGCTAGAGGTTCCAGCGGATCGCTAGAGGTTCCAGCGGATCGCTAGAGGTTCCAGCGGATCGCTAGAGGTTCCAGCGGATCGCTAGAGGTTCCAGCGGATCGCTAGAGGTTCCAGCGGATCGCTAGAGGTTCCAGCGGATCGCTAGAGGTTCCAGCGGATCGCTAGAGGTTCCAGCGGATCGCTAGAGGTTCCAGCGGATCGCTAGAGGTTCCCGCGGATCGCTAGAGGTTCCCGCGGATCGCTAGAGGTTCCCGCGGATCGCTAGAGGTTCCCGCGGATCGCTAGAGGTTCCCGCGGATCGCTAGAGGTTCCCGCGGATCGCTAGAGGTTCCCGCAGCAGCAACATCGATATGATCAGCTTATAGTTGGGGGGACCCTTATAACTTTAAAAAAAAGGTATTGCCTAAAAAGGGAGAACCCCTTTATGGTTCTAGTACCAGCATTCCACACAATCACACATTAATTTGGAAACCATTGTCTGATCCAATGAACACATAAGACATTAAACATATTATTTAGAAAATATATTTCATATCGCTGCCGTATAAACATACAAGTTCACATTTTTTTTTCTTGTATCACAATAGAAATAATACTTGGAAGACGGCTGAAAAAAAAAAAGAAATGTATAAAATGCTTCAGCAGAAAAACAGTGAGGGAAAAGAATTTCTTGAAACCAAAAAAAATAAAAAGTTGAAATTTAGGTTACAACATGCAAATATACAACATCATCAGTATACAAATCAACAATCTGATCTCTGGAATTAAAAAATACCCAGTTTAAAAATGGCCTAAAGACGACGGTTAGTGTTTATAGGAGACGTGTGTGTGTGTGTGTGTGTGTGTGTATGTATATATATATATATATAAAAAAAAATTACAAAAAGAAAAAATTAGATCTTCACAACCTTGAAAAGATGCAGTTTAACTACCGGGGGATTCCAATTTTAAAGATATGAGCTGGTGAATAGGATTCGTGCATAAAATTGACAAAGAAAAGGAGGAGAAAAAAAAAAAAAAAAAAAAATGGGAGTAGTACAATTTATAAACAATTCAGAGCAATTCTCCCAAACCTTTGAAAATTACATTTGGACTAAAACAAAACTATGGCTTTGAATTTTTTAAAATTAAAACAAAAAAAAAAATCCTATCAGTAACGACCATTCATTTGCTCATTTTTTTAACTCCGAACAAGTGCAACATCCGCAAATCACACAGAGGCCCAAAATATATGACAATCCTGTCATGTCACGCGTGCAGAACACGCTCCACTTTGCCAAAAACCATCACTTCTAAGATTTCTAAATCACCGAACTGAAATATGGTTTGTAAAAACAGGAATACCAAAAAAAATAAAAAAAATGTATTGGACAAAAAGATTACAGAAATTTTTCATAAAATTATTCTGTTCTAAAAACAAACTGAGCTCCTATTTCTGTGTTCTCGATTTATGCTTTTAAAAAGATTGCGGCAATTTAGGAAGGAAAATAAGCAAAAAAAAAAAAAAAAAAAAAAAAAAAAAAAAAAGTGGATACATGGGTGTCCCATTTTGAAAATTATCGGAGCTTTCACAAGTCGTCCTGACTTGTGGCTAAAACACCGATCAAGACACGGCACTTGAATGCGTCAATCAGTCCATAATTGGGCCGTGATGCCCTAAAATTAGTGTGTCCATGTTAAAAATTCTTCCAAAAAACCTTAAATAAATGGGTGCAATATTTTCTTTAGCTGCCGTATCACCACGAGGACTAAACCAATATCGCATTCAAATCTGAACACCGAGGGGTTTACAAAAAATTTTTTTTTTTTTTAAATTACTAAAAAATTGCATTATGTGGAAGCTGCTACAAAAACATACTAAAAGAAACAAAAAAGAAACAAAAAAGAAACAAAAACAAAAAAAACAAAAACTTTACAGGGCTGTATTCACAACGCTGAAGACGTTCTGCATTGATGGGTACAACACATCTTAAAAGGGGTTGCCCCAACAGAGTCCAAAAAAAATCACATTGGAGGGGGGTCCTGCAGTAGGGACCACCACCATTCATGAGAATAGTTGGAGGCAGCATTGAGTGCAAATGTAAATAGATTCATATTCCTCCACGCTTCTGCAATACTTTATTTAGGGGTTTCTAATGCAGAGAAAAAACGAAAAAAAAAAATATATATATACACAAAATACACCACAAATCATATAGAAACAAAATCTCCACTCATGGGATGTCCGACATGGTATATAGCATCCAATGTCCTATGAGGGGCAGCTTATTTTAGTGATGGTCTACCCCTGATCTGAGTGGTTTCATGAAGTCATAAAGTTTATGCCAATTACAACACTATCTCCAGAGAAGCAGCACAAATATATATATATATATATATATATATATATATAAAAGGAAAACAAAAACAAAAATTGGATTGCTACATGTAAATATAGTCACCTTTTAGGAGTAATTTTCCAGTATAGGCCAGATGCAGCGTCATGCAGTCAGCAGCACTTTATATACGGGATTACTGGGCTTCATATACACCCTCCTTTTATGCTGTATACAGATATTCCATATAAAAGCTAGTTCTGATGCTTTCCAACTTTTTGCGCAAAAGCTCAGCCATGAAATGCAAAAATCTAACTATACAGATACATTCACATTAATAAGAAATTTAAAAAAAGTTCACAATGGAGTCAAAGATAAAATCTTAAAAAAGGTGCATTGATGCTCGAAGGACCACTTATACTTGGACAGGACGACGCTTATTCGTGCAATGCTCACGGGGAACCCCATCTTCCCCGGTTCATTGACACCACCCTACCATGGACACGTGTAAACATGAGGAAACTGAATTCGTTGACTCTTGAGCGGTCTCGTGATCACAATTTGGTAAATGCCCTTGGAGGATGACGACCTATTCAGAATACTGACAAGTACAGAATTCTTTTTGGACATCACCATGTAGAGATGGTCTGAGCCAAGACATTGGTCCTCCTCAATTTTGTGCAAGTTGAAAGTCTAAACAGGAAGACCAAAAATAATTCTTGGTGGAAATTGGATTATTGGGCCAAACCAATATTCAGGAGAACCAATTCCCAAAAACAAGGTTCCCAAAAACACTGGTAGCAATGAATCTGGAGTTACGTTCCCATGGGCTTAGATGGTGAATCCATACAATGAATCTAGATCCATGTTTCTCAACTCTAGTTCTTAAGTGCCCCTAACTGGTAACGATTGAAGGATATCCCATAGACATGACCAAAGAAATGACTGACCATGAGGAAATCCTGACACATTGGGGACACTTGAGGACTGAAGTTGAGGAACACTGCTCTAGATGATCTAGAATGATCACCTTACTGCCTTGTCCTCTAGACAATGTAGAAAATACTCTTAGGATTCCTCTACTGAATATTGGTCTTATTTAGCACCTTTCCCGTGAAGAGCACCAGTTGAGCTATTGTATAGGTTGAGATAGTATTTCAAAAACAGCCAATCCAGTCTTGAGGAACCAAAAAAGATACAAGAGAACAGCCCAACGAGGTCACGGATTTACTACTAGTAACCAAATGGGACTATAAAAACGGGAGGATCCGTTAAGTCATGAGTAGAGAGGACGTTGACCTTTTGCGATGATCTATTACGGAAAAGTCCGTCCTTAAAGAAAAAGTTTGGCTAGTCTCCAGTCCTGAGAATGTAGACCATTCCACCAACATGGACACCATCTCAGAGATGGATTACGATGACCTCGATGGTGGAAGGCCTTACACATCCCAACAACATAACGAGGGATTCTTAGAATATCAAGGAACCCATTTTTTGGGGCCAAGTTGGGAGTCAACTAGCATAGAGGGCAGCTCTTGAGCATTTGAAAGTAGGCTGCTTAATACAACATGGCCTCTTAAAGGGAAATGCCAAAAAAGTGGAGCTTCCCATACTTTTGGTTCTTCAATTAAATATCAGTCTTCTAATTCATGACCCGGCGGGGACACATTCATGTCCCCACTGTCCTGTGGAGATAAGACGTATCTGCAAAATTCATACCGGTGGGGTGTTGGGCCGGCCCTTCTGTTCCAGTACCGGATAGTGGCCACTATTTCTCGGCACTGGAAGTTTTTGTCCGTAAGTTTCCACTGACGGATTGGTCGGAGGACTTGAGGTCTACTCGCCAAGGTTCCTCTTGATATCTGGATATAGGAGGCTGCTCTGGAAAAGTGGCTGAACCCACAAAAATAGCCATTTTCTCTCTGTGTAGGCAAAAAGTACCAATAGACGGAGGATAGCTGCCCAATAGAAGACATATAGATGTAACCACGAACTGTAGTAGATACAGAGCACCACATGGTGAGATATTGGACTATAAATGGTCCTTGTTTTTGGAATGGTCTCTAGCGGTCAGCACTGTATTATCCTTTATAATTCACTGGTGAACCAGCCCGATCGGACACTATAGAATTTTTGAGACCAAAAATTTTTGAGACGTAAAAAAATAGTTTCTTAGGCTTCCCAAATACTAATGAGCATAAAAAAACGGAATTGGAATTTAATCTTTTTACCAACGAAACATCTGTATGATGGACCCCGGCCGCTCCAGGAGTCAGAACGCATCTTTACTGTATATACAACTTTCTGCATTCAAAATCATGTAACAAAATAGAAGAACAAGAACGGTCACGGACATTTACAGGTCAATTCCGTGAAGCGGACGCTATATTACATGAGGACGGGTAACTTGATTCTTCTTTTTGAAAGCGACAAGGAATTTTTTTTCTCTTTTTTTTTTAACAGAAGGTTCGAACACTTTGGTCCCTGCACGTACGTTTAGCAAAGTTAAAATTGAATTAAAAAAAAAAAAAAAAGAAGAAAAAAAAGTTTAAAAATCGGGCCGACATACAATGATGTACAGGTTGGGGGTCATTTACAATTTATATACAGTGTTTTGTCATCACCACTTTCTCAGAGATGCTTCGAAATTAGACTCGAGGAGCCTTGAAGTGTTGAAGCTAAATACGCTCGCCTCTTGGGGGGACGCGCATATTCTGCAGATTGGCGGGGGGGGTTCAGTCGAGGAACCTCTGACAGGCCTTTTTCCACCGGCAGGCGGTGCACCACTGGTCCCGGTGTTCGATGCCATATACTTTACGGCATTTCTTTGCCTCACCACGAACTTTCCTTTGGAAAAAAAAAAAAAAGAAATTTTTAGAAAAAATAAAAATAAAAAAAGGACAAAAAAAAAAAAAAAGATATAGCGGATAGAATTTTTTAAAATTAAAGGGGTATTCCGGTTACAACACGTTACCCCCTATCCGTAGGGTAAGGGGTAACTTGCTGATCTGATCGGTGGGTGTCTGTCAGCTCGGACCCCCACCATTTACGAGAACGGTGACCCTGAACCCCTCGTTCGGACAGAGTGGCAGGTCGCTCATGTGCACTGCCGCTCCATTCATTCTCTAGGCTATCTCCGATGCTCCCATAGAGAATGAATGGAGCAGCAGTGCGCAGGAGCGACCTGCCGCTCTGTCCGAACGAGGGGTTCAGGGTCACCGTTCTCGTAAACGGCGGGGGTCCGAGACAGATCAGCAAGTGACCCCTTATTCTATGGATAGGGGGTAACTTGTTGTAACCGGAATACCCCTTTAATCTGGGTCGGCACAGTCAGCTCCAGAATACAGCGATATAACTAGTTACTGTATGTGGTCATAGACACCCCCTCATCCTTGAAAAGACGGCGGCAAATAGCGCAACATGTGAACGCAGCCTTAAAGGAACCGTCCCATAATTATTACTAAAAAGACCTGAACTATGGATTAGAGAGATCTCGCGGTCTCGGAGGAACCTACCTGCTGCCGTTACTCGCTCTGGGTGGAGAGGCCACGATCAGCTGGGACTTTATGGATGGAGTTTGCTGCTGCTGTTCACTGAAACTGAGCGATCGGCTTCTGATCTGTGGGTTGGGGGAGGGGAAACTTGTTTTAGTGGTTACAAAGTATCAAGACCGCTCCGTCACATACATTGTGTCAGCCGCTTATCAATATTGTTACACATCGGACAGCTCAGAGACGCTCGCTGGAAGCCCCCCGCCCCCCCCCCCCAATCCCCGAGGGTGCTTTCCTGCATCTCATTCATTTCTATGGAGAGTGACCACACACTGGGACCCCTCATACCCAGGATGGGTGGGTGGGCTGAGGGTCTGTTGCAACTGCATCCATTACAGACAATCCTCTGATTGAAGGAAAATCAGCAACACAAATTGCCTCCTATCCTGGTAGTTTGCTACAATGTATCAGTGCAGGTAAAATGAATCAGTCCATGTCAGAAGATCATCTAGACTGGATACAATTGAAGCAAAATCAACTGTAAAAAATAAAATAAAAAAAATCACAGCAAGCAGAGATCTTGAAAAGGTGAGGCATTGAATAGAACAAAGAGGGTCGTTTTTTTAAGACCGGTGTTTCATGTGCCAGCCTTAATAGACAAACGTGTCAGAGTTTACTCCGACTTTTCAAAGAGGCAAAAAGCCTCTTCATAAATGTGCCGCATCTTTCGGCCGGCGCCACAATGGTGGACAGTCCCGCATCATTCCAGGTCCCTGTCTAAGCGGCGCTGGAGTGACGAGGGAGCCAGAAGAGATAAGATGGGAGTCCAATTTATTTGACTGTCCAATTAGAGGGCAGGGGGCAGTCTGGTCGGGAGATGGCAAGTTAGGGGCCCAGTCCGGGCCTCTACGTGCTACACCCCATAGAGCTATGCCAGCTGGGAGATTTCCTCTATAAATGATGTTATTTTTCTGGCCACACCCCTTTCCCAAAGCAATGCCTCCTTTCCAGAAATGAGGCAAGGGAGGTGCAAAAAGGCCGGCAAACCGCGACTTTTGGGCCCCTTTGCGATATTTCCAAAGCAAAAAACTGGGGTAGAAAGGTTGATAAGTCACCCCCCCCCAAAGTAAAATTATAAAAGTAGTCCCTAAATTGAAATTACCGGAGTTCCCCTTTAAATCGGTAACTTTTACGAAACAAAAAAAAAAAACAAAACATAAAATAGTTTGAACATAAAAAGTTACAATAGTCAATCTCTTAAGTTACCGTAATACAAAAAATAAAAGGTTATAAAAATAAATGGATAATAAACAAGAGCGGACGATCAGGATTAGACCCATTTTACTTACTGGGGAGAGGGCTGGGAGCGTAGGAGGGGCAGCGGCCCAGCTTATGCTGGTAAAAATGTGAGGGGAAACTGGGATCTGGATGGAGGGCAGCGCCTAAGAGGAGGAAGGGGAAAAAAGAAAATTCACAAAACTGAAGAGACAGGCGTTACATTTCTGTGCAACCAATAGCTTCAGACGGTTTAACTTTCCTTCAGAGCTGCATCCATAATTCTGCTGTTTGCCGCATAGAAACGGGTAACTTGGCCAATAAAATGTGATACATTTTTTTACAATCAGTGTCTGGCGAGTTCACTTCCTCCAGACAACGCACGCTCCATACAGACACTGAACCCGCAGGGGGTGCAAGGTTAAGCAAATCAGAGTATAAGACGCATAAAATTGTGAATGCAGCTCTGGATGCGAGTAGAGTATAAGATTTGAATAAAACTAAAAAGATTAATACAAGATACATAAAGTCTTGTTCTTTAAAGCGTAACAAAACGTTCCATCAGCTTTTTATTTTCTTGCAGCGTCTGGAATATAAAGTATAATTTATTCATGAATTTGGGCTCCTTTTTGTGGTATAATTTGGCCACGGACACTTTTCTACCACATTTTATTTCTTGTATTTTTCCTGTTGCCGGCAGAAATCCGTACCCGTGTTTGAATCTACTCTGTGTACGGACTCGGCTGCCTGTGTGGGGGCGGCGGCGGCATAGTGACGTCAGATGTGCACAGCCGCATAGTGACGTCAGGAAAGTGTCTGCCTCTATAGGTGAGGGTACAAGGACTTGCCACCAGACCTGCGCTGCTTCTTCTAGTGAAGCACCACTGGGGACGGACAGCAGCAGAGCTCATCACATTTTCTTCCGGCAACGCTAGACTTTCCTGACGTCACTATGCGGCTGCGCACATCTGACGTCACTATGCGGCTGCGCACATCTGACGTCACTATGCGACTGCGCACATCTGACGTCACTATGCGACTGCGCACATCTGACGTCACTATGCGGCTGCGCACATCTGACGTCACTATGCCGCCGCCGCCCACATGACGTCACTATGCCGCCGCCGCCCACATGACGTCACTATGCCGCCGCCCACAGGCAGCCGAGTCCGTACACAGAGTAGATTCAAACACGGGTACGGATTTCTGCCGGCAACAGGAAAAATACAAGAAATAAAATGTGGTAGAAAAGTGTCCGTGGCCAAATTATACCACAAAAAGGAGGCCAAATTCATGAATAAATTATATTTTATATTCCAGACGCTGCAAGAAAATAAAAAGCTGATGGAACGTTTTGTTACGCTTTAATACTATATTCATATGTAGGCAGTGACTTCAGGTTCAGAGGCTTCACTAAACAGCTTTTCTGGAGATCGGGAGATTGTTCACAATGTTCAAACCCCAAACATACAAAGTCTCGCTGAAAGACATGAAGTCTCATTTATTTCACAGCTGAAATCTCCCAGCATTCCCTGCTTGGTCTGCGAACTGCATTGTGAAATATCACGCTGAGTAAGAGAGTCAAAGTTAAACTTTGCTACATATGTAAGTGTAACCCCTCCATTATTGCTACTCCCATAAAGAGGGGCAGGTGGGGGGGGGGGGGGGGTGTTGATGGCAAACTTGCTGACAGTTTCCAATAACCAGTAGAATAGTGAGTGCAGCTCTGGAGTACAATACAGGATGTAACTCAGGATCAGTACAGGATAAGTAATGTAATGTATGTACACAGTGACCCACCAGCAGAATAGTGAGTGCTGCTCTGGAGTATAATACAGGATGTAAATCAGGATCAGTACAGGATAAGTAATGTAATGTATGTACACAGTGACTCCACCAGCAGAATAGTGAGTGCAGCTCTGGAGTATAATACAGGATATAACTCGGGATCAGTACAGGATAAGTAATGTAATGTATGTACACAGTGACTCCACCAGCAGAATAGTGAGTGCAGCTCTGGAGTATAATACAGGATGTAAATCAGGATCAGTACAGGATAAGTAATGTAATGTGTGTACACAGTGACTCCACCAGCAGAATAGTGAGTGCAGCTCTGGAGTATAATACAGGATGTAACTCAGGATCAGTACAGGATAAGTAATGTAATGTATGAACACAGTGACTGCATCAGCAGAATAGTGAGTGCAGCTCTGGAGTATAATACAGGATGTAACTCAGGATCAGTACAGGATAAGTAATGTAATGTATGTACACAGTGACTCCACCAGCAGAATAGTGAGTGCAGCTCTGGAGTATTGAGGGGTGATGGTAACAAGCGGTCTTTAAAGGATAACTAGTGACGTGCCAGAAGTTTTGATTGGTGGGGGTCCTAGCACGGAGATCCCCACCAATTGCTAAAACGAAACGGCAGAAGTGCTCAGATGCTTCTTTCGGAAATCAATGTATCGGAGTTCGGGCTCAATAGAAAGTCTATGAGCCCGTACTCGAATACATCGGCTCTCCGGAAAAAGCCAAACAGGAATGAAGTGGCTGAGCGCTCACACGGGCACTTCTGCCGCTTAGTTTTAGCGCTTGGTCGGGGTCTCAGTGCTCGGACCCCCAACAATCAAAACTTCTGACATGTCACTAGAACGTCAGAAGTTTGTTGAACGTTTAGTTACCCTTTAAGTGAAAATGAAATTCATTTAGTGCGGCATCTAATAATCCAGCAATTTGTGCCACTAGTGTTAGGATTGCGATATAACATTTTGCAACATCCCCTTCCCCCAAAGCTGAACGCACAAGTCTCGGATGTGACCGAAGACTCCGTGGCGGTTTAGTGGTCGCAGATTCAGTTACCTGGTAAGCGTGATCGGCCTGGATGTGCCAGAAGGAGCCTGGAGCAGACTGACTGAGGGCACTGGGTAATGGGGACTCCACATAGGGCACCTCTAGGGCCGGGGTCTCCAGCTTGGCTGTCACAGGCTGAATGAGAAGGGGGGCGGTAGCAGCGCTGGGGCTCATAGGAGTGCTCTCCACCTCAGATTCCTCCTTCATTTGGACCTCGGTGTAGTAGAAATCCTCTTCTCTCTTACGCTGGTCAGAATCCATACCATCTCTATCCACGTAAAGAAAAAGGCTTAATCAGCGAGGAAACGGCAACTGGACACAACAGGAAACTTAAGACTGAGGATAATACTGATCCGGTGTAACAGCCTCTATAGTACTTCAGAGCTGCACTCACTATTCTGCTAGTAGTGCCACTGTGTACATACATTATTCCTCTAATGTAATGTATGTACACAATGACTCCACCAGCAGAATAGTGAGTGCAGCTCTGGAGTATAATACAGGATGTAACTCAGGATCAGTACAGGATAAGTAATGTAATGTATGTACACAGTGACTCCACCAGCAGAATAGTGAGTGCAGCTCTGGAGTATAATACAGGATATAACTCAGGATCAGTACAGGATAAGTAATGTATGTACACAGTGACTCCACCAGCAGAATAGTGAGTACAGCTCTGGAGTATAATACAGGATATAACTCAGGATCAGTACAGGATAAGTAATGTAATGTATGTACACAGTGATTGCACCAGCAGAATAGTGAGTGCAGCTCTGGAGTGTAATACAGGATGTAACTCAGGATCAGTACAGGATAAGTAATGTCTGTACACAGTGACTCCACCAGCAGAATAGTGAGTGCAGCTCTGGAGTATAATACAGGATATAACTCAGGATCAGTACAGGATAAGTAATGTATATACACAGTGACTCCACCAGCAGAATAGTGAGTACAGCTCTGGAGTATAATACAGGATATAACTCAGGATCAGTACAGGATAAGTAATGTAATGTATGTACACAGTGACTCCACCAGCAGAATAGTGAGTGCAGCTCTGGAGTATAATACAGGATGTAACTCAGGATCAGTAATGTAATGCATGTACACAGTGACTCCACCAGCAGAATAGTGAGTGCAGCTCTGGAGTATAATACAGGATGTAACTCAGGATCAGTAATGTAATGCATGTACACAGTGACTCCACCAGCAGAATAGTGAGTGCAGCTCTGGAGTATAATACAGGATGTAACTCAGGATCAGTACAGGATAAGTAATGTAATGTATGTACACAGTGACTCCACCAGCAGAATAGTGAGTGCAGCTCTGGAGTATAATACAGGATGTAACTCAGGATCAGTACAGGATAAGTAATGTCATGTATGTACACAGTGACTCCACCAGCAGAATAGTGAGTGCAGCTCTGGAGTATAATACAGGATGTAACTCAGGATCAGTACAGGATAAGTAATGCAATGTGACACAGTGACTCCACCAGCAGAATAGTGAGTGCAGCTCTGGAGTATAATACAGGATGTAACTCAGGATCAGTACAGGATAAGTAATGTATATACACAGTGACTCCACCAGCAGAATAGTGAGTACAGCTCTGGAGTATAATACAGGATGTAACTCAGGATCAGTACAGGATAAGTAATGTAATGTATGTACACAGTGACTCCACCAGCAGAATAGTGAGTGCAGCTCTGGAGTAGAATACAGGATGTAACTCTGGATCAGTAATGTATTTATATAGTGGCTCAACTGTTTATGAAGCCTGATTGGCATAGAGCACGTGTAACCACTGCTAAGGAGGATGAAAATGCATCCAATGGTCAGAACTTCTATGCTATTGGACTTTTACAGTAGGTGCCCACGCATCCTATTATAGGTAATACTGGAAGAGGCGCACGTTATTCTTACCCCAGATGTTGAGTCTTCACGTGGCGTTTAATACCAACGATGGAACGCAGCAGCTTTCCGCAGTTTGGCCACAGACACTTGTACATCACCTTCACCGAGTTCTGGAAGACACAACACAACAGGTGAATGGAGAACAGGAGACACGGAAACCTATGACACGTAGGGGGCGCTGCGGTACTTTACCTTCCTCTTCCGAGGGGCCGGTTCATCCAGAAGGAAGGGATCGGGGTCAGTCTCAAATCCTTCATCCACGTGGGAGGCGCTGAATACCTCGCTTGTATACTTGGGGCTGGCTTCGGTGTGAGGAGGGGATGGGGTGGAGGCGCCACATTCCCCGCTCCAGTGCCCGCTGGTGGTGCTGCTGCTGTCAGACACGTCGCCACTTTCCTTCCATAAGTCACAGGCGACTGGAGGAGCTGACAAATAAAATAATAAATATGGGACGTTATAGGAAGCTATACAAACGCTGAACGGAAAAAGGACACGTAGAATAAAGGATCACTTCAAATTGATACTCTTTTCAAGATCTTTGCTTGCTGTAGGTGAATGGAAACATTCTTGCTTGCACTTGGAGGCTGAAAACCCTTTACACACACCTAATACTTCTCACAGCTGGTGGTTTGTTACAATAGCTTCCAGTGTAAACAATCCTCTAAACAGCCTGATACATTTTACCTGCACTGTTACATTGAAGCAAACTAGAAAACGAATTGTGCAGCCAACAGAGGATTGTCTAGGCAGGATACAATTGTAACGAACCTTAAGCTGTGAGAAGCGTTAGGGCTCTATGGATTTTAAGCCTTTGGATGTAAAGAAGAATGTTTCCATACGATGACAGCAAGCAGAGCCTGAAAATAGTAATGATTGGAAATACAGTAAAGGTCAGTTCACAATAGAGGTTTTTGGCGCTGATTTGGACGTGGAAACTGCACAGGAAACAGCGCCAGAAAAAGGCCGAAATCGCCCCCTATTGATTTCAATGGGAGGCAGAGGCGTTTTTTTTCGCCGGGCGGCTTCTGGCGCAGGATGTTCCAAATCTGACACCTGAAGGAAGTCGGAGGCAGTTTTTTTCTGCCTGCAAAAAAAATTTGAAAAAAAAAACTCAGTGTGAACAGGGCCTTCATCATCAAGAGCCGCCGAAGCCAACCACACTTACCGGGGAGGATGTCACTGCAGGGTGGGCTCTGTACGATGGGGCTGCAGGACAGGCTGGTGAGGACCATCGCCGCCATCATTTCATCCATGTCCACCGCATCCGAGCGCCTAAATAAATGTAAAGAGTTATTTATAAGAACGACCTGCAGACAAATCACTCACTACCAGTGATCAATCCCTCCCCATTTTAGATCTCTGTTCCATCCTGATAGTTCGCTACAATGTATCAGTGCAGGAAAAATGTATCAGTCTGGAGTTGAACATTCTTTAGGCCAGAGAATTGTTTAGACTGATCCATTGTAACACCTTTAACGGTGTCTAAACTATTACAACACTGAAATACTGCACGCATCGCACAAGCAATTACCGCGGTCGTGCGATCCGGTCTTCGCGCCCACGGCGTGTACGGGTGTAACGATGCTTTTCACCGGTACGACCGCAAACTGCATCGTAAACCAAGGGCGATTTTGCCCAACGGCTCCTAAAAATAAATCCTAAACAGTCTGGGCTCCAGGCGGATACATTTTACCTGCACTGATACATTGTAGCAAACGCAGGACAGGAGAGAGATTTCCGCTGCGGATATAGGTCACCCGTAAAGGATAATGTAAACTGGATCCAATTGCAACAAACCCTCAGCTCGGAGAAATATTACGCGCGCACAGGTTTTCGGTCGCAAAACAAACAAGAAAGTTCCTATTCACTGACAGCAAGCAGAAATTTTGGAAACTGTAAAAAAAAAATAATACACAGGGGCAGAATCACATGCCAATCTGAGCTTTCTACCCTGCTGGATAAGAGGAGACAGAATAAGAGGCAAATGTCGCTTAATAAGTCGGTCACGTCTTTCCGCTGGCCGCGCGCCACCTCACCGCTCCCCTCCCCCCAGATCACACAAGGTCCTGACTTTAAATGTGATGTAGGCACACGGAAACCCCCGCAGACTTCCGCTATAACGTACGCCCGTTTCTGGAGTAAATTGGTCTGGCCACTGATGGCCCCGCCCCCTTTTACTCCGTTCCACACGTTTTCGGAATAAGTGGTGAGAACGGCGTAAACGGACCAAAAGTCACAATTTTTCCAGTAAATTGCGACTTTTCTACGGAGAGACGCTGGCATAGAGAAGACGATAAAGTCCCCGTATATATTAGAGCGTTACAGATCCTTTCAATATACAATGATCAAGCTTTATTTACACCAGCGGACGGTGACAGCTCTGACACTCACCTCTTTGGAACATCAATGCTGCGAGACACCATTCTCTGGGCTGCGCTGGACGAAGTCGCGAGACAGCCGGACATGACCTGCTCCATGGGGAGGCTCATCGTTTTTGGGGTCTCTGCAAGGCGCACATCTTCCGTTTTTCGGCACAGGTGAAGTCCAACCTCAAACACGAACACCTTCACCTCATCATCCACGTGGTTGTGCTGCTCCACCAAACCAGCGCACTCCTTACCATTGTGTGTAATGTAAACCTGATATACAAAACCGGGCATCAGTATAGCCTTATATACACATTTATAGTGCTACACAATACATTATTTATCCTGTATTATACTCCAGAGCTGCACTCACTATTCTGCTGGTGGAGTCACTGTGTACATACATACATTACTTATCCTGTACTGATCCTGAGTTACATCCTGTATTATACTCCAGAGCTGCACTCACTATTCTGCTGGTGGAGTCACTGTGTACATACATTACATTACTTATCCTGTACTGATCCTGGGTTACATCCTGTATTATACTCCAGAGCTGCCCTCACTATTCTGCTGGTGGAGTCACTGTGTACATACATTACATTACTTATCCTGTACTGATCCTGAGTTACATCCTGTATTATACTCCAGAGCTGCACTCACTATTCTGCTGGTGGAGTCACTGTGTACATACATTACATTACTTATCCTGTACTGATCCTGAGTTATACCCTGTATTATACTACAGAGCTGCACTCACTATTCTGCTGGTGGAGTCACTGTGTACATACATTACATTACTTATCCTGTACTGATCCTGAGTTATACCCTGTATTATACTACAGAGCTGCACTCACTATTCTGCTGGTAGAGTCACTGTGTACATACATTACATTACTTATCCTGTACTGATCCTGAGTTACATCCTGTATTATACTCCAGAGCTGCACCCACTATTCTGCTGGTGGAGTCACTGTGTACATACATTACATTACTTATCCTGTACCGATCCTGAGTTACATCCTGTATTATACTCCAGAGCTGCACTCACTATTCTGCTGGTGGAGTCACTGTGTACATACATTACTTATCCTGTACTGATCCTGAGTTACATCCTGTATTATACTACAGAGCTGCACCCACTATTCTGCTGGTGGAGTCACTGTGTACATACATTACATTACTTATCCTGTACTGATCCTGAGTTACATCCTGTATTATACTCCAGAGCTGCACTCACTATTCTGCTGGTGGAGTCACTGTGTACATACATTACTTATCCTGTACTGATCCTGAGTTATATTATGTATTATACTCCAGAGCTGCACTCACTATTCTGCTGGTGGAGTCACTGTGTACATACATTACATATCCTGTACTGATCCTATGTACAAAGTGACTCCACCAGCAGAATAGTGAGTGCAGCTCTGGAGTATAATACAGGATGTAACTCAGGATCAGTACAGGATAAGTAATGTATGTACACAGTGACTCCACCAGCAGAATAGTGAGTGCAGCTCTGGAGTATAATACAGGATGTAACTCAGGATCAGTACAGGATAAGTAATGTATGTACACAGTGACTACACCAGCAGAATAGAGAGTGCAGCTCTGGGGTATAATACAGGATGTAACTCAGGATCAATACAGGATAAATAATGTAATGTACACAGTGACTCCACCAGCAGAATAGTGAGTGCAGCTCTGGAGTATAATACAGGATGTATCTCAGGATCAGTACAGGATCAGTAATGTAATGTATGTACACAGTGACTCCACCAGCAGAATAGTGAGTGCAGCTCTGGAGCATAATACAGGATGTAAGTCAGGATCAGTACAGGATAAGTAATGTAATGTATGTACATAGTGACTCCACCAGCAGAATAGTGAGTGCAGCTCTGGAGTATAATACAGGATGTAACTCAGGATCAGTGCAGGATAAGTAATGTAATGTATGTACACAGTGACTCCACCAGCAGAATAGTGAGTGCAGCTCTGGAGTATAATACAGGATGTAACTCAGGATCAGTAATGTAATGTGTGTACACAGTGACTCCACCAGCAGAATAGTGAGTGTAGCTCTGGAGTATAATACAGGATGTAAGTCAGGATCAGTACAGGATAAGTAATGTAATGTATGTACACAGTGACTCCACCAGCAGAATAGTGAGTGCAGCTCTGGAGTATAATACAGGATATAACTCAGGATCAGTACAGGATAAGTAATGTAATGTATGTACACAGTGACTCCACCAGCAGAATAGTGAGTGTAGCTCTGGAGTATAATACAGGATGTAAGTCAGGATCAGTACAGGATAAGTAATGTAATGTATGTACACAGTGACTCCACCAGCAGAATAGTGAGTGTAGCTCTGGAGTATAATACAGGATGTAACTCAGGATCAGTACAGGATAAGTAATGTAATGTATGTACACAGTGACTCCACCAGCAGAATAGTGAGTGCAGCTCTGGAGTATAATACAGGATGTAAGTCAGGATCAGTACAGGATAAGTAATGTAATGTATGTACACAGTGACTCCACCAGCAGAATAGTGAGTGCAGCTCTGGAGCATAATACAGGATGTAAGTCAGGATCAGTACAGGATAAGTAATGTAATGTATGTATATAGTGACTCCACCAGCAGAATAGTGAGTGCAGCTCTGGAGTATAATACAGGATAAGTAATTATCTGTATATAAACAGATGGTTTTCATAATGAGGCACCTGGTCCGGCCTTTGTTTTCTCGCCACTGCTTTTTCTAGGAATTACATAACACAACTGGAGAATTTTCAGCGCGTTGTTTGCTATAAACATGCAGACAGATAATCACGTATAATAAGCGTCACATCGCCCTCGAGCAGTATAAATAAATCTGTTAACATTGCCCACGTGATCCCTGCGCTGGCCGACACGCAGCAGTTATTACATCAACTCAAGAAGGGGAAACATTACAATCAAATTCACACCATTAAAGGGGTACTCCGATCTGAGGGTGCATGTGTATAAACATAGGAATTTGGGTTGCGCCACAAGTTTCCCTCCACATCACTGACTCAGATACAAGCGTGTGACACGGACACAATAAACTCATGACATGAAGTCAGGAGGAAGGACGAGAGGTCATTGTGGTCACCCAAAAAAAGGAGGTCACATGACCCGTCCGTACAGGAAGCGAGCGGACTAGCTGACACAAAAAATACCCCAAACAATGGATTGTTCCACCTGATTTTCCAGTTTTATGTAAACAAAACAAAAATTTCTACAACTTCCTAATATACTTTGTGGTTCAATTTCTCACATATAAAATCTCTGCTTGCCGTCAGTGAATGGAAGAACCCTGTTTGCCGTTGGAGGATCGTCTACGCTGATACATTGTAACAGACGTGTGAGCAGGACTAGGGTTTGGTAAGTTTCCAGCATCTGGATGTAAACCATGGTAGTTGCTGTTCACTGACAGCAATCAGATCTTGTAAATGGTGAGGAATTGAAAAGATAAAAAGCAACCACCCTATTTATTTGCATCGCCCCGCAGACAAGCACCGGATTATCAACCATGACAGAAAAGCGCAGAAACTTTTACGAACACTGTCTCGTGTCAGATGAATTTCCTATCTCTATTTTTGTAACATTTTTTTTTTTATTTTTGCTTTACGGTTTCTCTACAGATTTTGCGCTATTTGCGGCCTTTCAGCCTTCCTATTCAAAGCCAATTCAGAATTCTGCTGGTTGTCATTAGAAACCGACAACAGCTTAGCTCCACCCCATTGTCAGACATGTGACCTAACAGCTTAGTACTAACATGAATGTGAGCTCCCATAATGCACTGCTCCCTGGTAACCGGAAACCCTCACAATGCTGTCTGACCGGCCAGTACAGAATGACTCAACTTCATGTACATTTATATTGCAAACGCTTATGGAGGATTCGCCCCCAAAAAAAAAGCGTCACCCCAGTCCACCGGTTATCAGTGGTATTCCAGCTCCGCACCATTCACTCCAATGGGGCTGAGCTGCAATACCTGACACAATCTGTGGACCGCTGTGGCGCTGTTTCTTTAAGAAAGCAGCCATCCTGGACTCTACAACTGTACCTACGTCCTGAGGATCTAAGATCTCATGTCTGTCCGGCTTAAAGGGAGACAGTTCGGTACCTACCGCCGTAGAACTTTCAAATGTATCAGCGTCTTCTGGATAAAATTGTACACAATGGTGGAGCAGGGAACCGTCAGCTCCCTGCACCACCATTTACTGACCCTGGCGCAGACCGGTATGAGGACGTCGTTGCGCCGGCCTGCCCGGACCCGTCGATTGCACAGGCCAGTAGATGCATGAAGACTAGGCTGCTGAAACGGGTCTAGGGGAGTAATACTTTTGTTATGGTAAGGGGCACCACTACTGTGAGGGGCACAAACAGGGATTTATCAATGTGAAAGGGGCACTAAGGGCGCATCATTGCTGTGAGGGGGCACTAAGGGTGGCATTTTTTTTTTTTTACTGTGAGGGGCATTATAACTGTGCTGGCACTTCTGATTGCAGTAAGATAGGCAAAGATTGTACAAGGTGGGTAATCTCGGATTAGGGCCCCCAGACGACACTGCTTGGGGCCCCAGGAATGCCAAATCGCTAACGGATATCGGTCAAATAACCAATAGGTCGTCCGTCTGGCAGCCGGGTTCCCTCATGTCTAGACTCCAGGTTCGTTGCCACATTATAAAACGCTGGATCAAAAGGACTTTTTGTTATGGACCACAGTAGGCGGCCATTAGGCCACCATTCACATTACACATCCTGCGCACATCTTACCTTCTGGCCTGGATATAGTTTGAAGCGACTAGGAAGCAGATTTCCAGAAGGATAAGGGTTTTCCTCAAGACATCCGCCGTCGTAAACGCCAAGATGAGACCCTCCGGTCAGGTCCCCGGGTCCTTCCATAGACATGCCATCTGTGGCCAAAATCGGGGCGCAGACCCTGGCGCCAAGGAGAGACCGCTTACCAAGACGTTTGGAAAGCATGCTTGCCATATCAGCTGCAAAACAAAGGCAGACACAGGCGAGACGTCATTGTCACATCGTATTGTTTTCCTCGGCTATAATATTATATCGTATAGGCCATCAACGTCCGATCAAATGGGGTCCGACTTCCGGCACCCACTGACTGAAGCGGGGAGCACGGCGTCTCCTTCATTGTTTACCAGGCACAGCGCCGTACGTTTAGTAGTGGCTATTCCGGGTATTGCAGCACCAGCGTTGCAATACCAGGCACAGCCAGTACTGAATGTATGGCGCTGTGCTTAATAAAGGGGACGCGGTGATCGCTGGAGCGCAGTGCTGGGAATCTGACCCCCACCGATCCGATATGAACGGCCCCTCCTAAGGATAGGCCATCAATAGTCCTGGAAAGACCCTTTAATCACTTCACAGTGCAGTTCACAAATTACCACTGGGGGGCGCTGTTTTATTTAGCTTTAATAGCTACAGATTACATCATTTAAAACCAAATACCCAATAATCCAGTAAATCAAAAGCAGAAACTTCTGATAATCCCAGGACATTATTTTCTGCATTTTAGGACACAGCTATAAAAGGAGTGACCCCAGCTTAGCTGCCTTGTCGGTTGGGAGGCCGAGACAGCCTAAAATCCACCTCCTGTCTTATCAGAGGTTGCGGCTTGTCCCTCCTCTGTGCTTTACACTGCAGCTCTGCTTGTTTTGATAGGCTGCTGTGTATAAGAACAAGCTCAGCAGGACGTCAGTACATGGAGAACTGGTTTCAGCAAGAGCAGAACAATTATTAACAACAAGTCAAACCCATGGAGAGAAAGACAATTATCAGCCGCGCAGACTGACAAATGTATCTCAACATGGACGAAGGCTGAACTTTATAGGTTAGGAATACCCCTTTAAGATAGAACTGTCCCTAATGCCCACAGCAACCAATCACAGCGCAGCTTTCATTTTTCCAGGGAAGGGTAGGAAATTAAAGCGGAGCTCTGATTGGTTGCTATGAGCAACAAGGACAGTTTGGTAAATCTGCCTCAAATGTCTGATAGATGCGGGTCCCCCCATGGAGAACGGGGGTCCCTAAACCCACCTTTGGCAATTCAGGCCACCCGCTCTCCTAATACAAGTGAATGTAGAGATGGCCACACACATTTATATGCCATAAGTGTTTATGATGGGAATACCCCTCATACTAAACCTGCCCCCATGTCAGGGCCGTCCATACAATGCCAGGATGACTATTACGTGCGGATAATACAATCCCACTAACGAATCTCAGGCAAGATTTATCAGAACTGGTACAATGAGAAAGTGGAGCAGTTGCCCATAGCAACCAATCAGATTCCAGCTTTCATTTTTCAGGAGCCCTTTGGTAAATGAAAGCGGAGATCTGATTGGTTGCTATGGGTAACTGCTCAACTTGCCGTCACACTTGTTTTGATAAAATTGAAACCAATGCGCCTCAAGCACACAACCAGATTACGGAGATTAGCTAATAAGCATTCCTCAAGCCTTTCCGAGTCAACCCCGCCTCCTGACTTTTGATTGACAGCACACACAAAATCCCACGCTTGCGCATTAATGTCCAGCTCTGGTGCGTGTGCGCACAACGGGACACCATAGCGGCATAGATTTGAGGCCCGGACGAAGTAGGGAAGGGTGTAGGACCATACACAATGGGCGCAGGCGCCCGTCCTCTAAGACGAGATTTCGGAATTCATGGCGGGGCGGGCATAAGAGGAACGAACGAGACTGACGTATTATTACCATAAAAGGCGCAAAAATGTTTGCAGACCGTTATTTACGCCCCCCATTGATTTCATGCAGGGGCGGGTTTTTTTTTCCAGGCAACATTTAGCCTTTTGGGGGAAAAAAAAAAAAGAAAGGGACGACGCAGTTTCCGCCTCTGACCTCCCATTGAATCAATGGAAGACACAAAAAAAAACAGCGCCCGTTTGAGTGTTTTTCTTCGTGGCTTTTTTTGCCCACGGTCCTCGCATCAGCTTCAATGGCCACGGGCGAAAAACGCCACCAAAACCGCAGCAAAAATGCGCAGACAGGTCCAAATCTGCCTCAAAATTCCTGAAGAAATTCTGAAGCCGATTTTTTCTGCCTGCAAAAAAAAACTCCATGTGAACAGGGCCTTACGGGTTTTTTCAGCCTTCGGCTGTAAATAAGAATATTCACATTCACCGACCGTAAGCAGAGATCTTGAAACGGTGAGGGGGGGGGGGGAATCGAAACAAAGTATAATAAACAGATCCAGTTTTTATTATTATTAGTACAGATAAAAATGTGCCAACATGAAGCCCTGGACTGAACACAACTGTACCAAACCTCCAGCTGTGAACGGAACTATGTCAGCGGTGCAGTAGCCAAATCATAAAACAAAAAAAAAAAAAAACATAAAAAAAAAAAAATATATATATAATACAAAGTGCAAACTAAAAACTTTATTTACACAAATCCGAACAAACGTGAAAAACGCAGCAAGCGCAGCCGTGCAGAACAGTCGTGGTTTTCCGTTAGACAAACCCACAGCCAGAAGTAGTGACAAGGCGAAGTTAACTCTGCTCAGTATGGAAACGCCGATCCGGTTTCATCAGTCACAGCACATGAGCGCTGAATGGTCATAGCCACGCCCCCAGCTGACAGCTTGCACTGACAGCCACGCCCCCTCCTGCTGCTGACAAGACAGGCATTTGTTGGAAAGTGCAAAAGCGGGAGAAGCATGTGACAGCTGAAAAAAAGATTGCAAAGTATTAACCTCTTCAGTGCTGTGGGGCCAGCTCCAGGCTATGTCGCACCCGGGAGACCGGCCCTTTAAGGCTGCGATAATCACCCATTCGGCAAGACGACAAAAGCCACAGTCCTCGCAACGGTTCCGCATTCGTCGCTCCCATCCTTGGGGGGGGGCCATAAAGGAGACCCCTTGAAGCACGTCTTCATAGACACAAAATTCCTTTAATCCGGCATCACCGGGGCCTTCGAAATAACCGCTTTGGGCTTCTCCAGTTTTACATACTTTACAACGACCATCCGATAATCCGGCACATGTCCAGTACCGTTGATGCCGGATTAAAGGAATTTTACTATGCGCCAGGGGGTTAAAAAACGTAATCAATATTTTCATGCCGTTCGTCTGTGGGGTAGTTCTATAGACGGCAATGCGTATCTTTAATGAGGACCTATATGGACTAGAGGAATAGTGCCCCCTGCAGGATTAGTCTGGGCATTGCAGGTCCACTGTTATTAGACCCCCCAGTTATATCACACTGCCCATTGTGTATGGCGAGAGCAAGGAGCTTTGTATGGCAGGGCGTGGCGAGCAGCGGTGCGCCGATAGATAAGGTTAGAGGTCCGCAGCACCACCACAACAACTACTAAAATCCAACATGGCGGCAAAATACAAAATTTAATGTAATAGAATAGTATACAGAGGGCGGGCGACCTCTCACATATCAGAACGAAGCCGGGGGCCGCAGGGACGTCGGGTCACCAACAAGCGTCTCATACAGGACTAGTGCGACAAACAAGCTACAACTCTGCTACATCCAAACATGTGTGACGATCCACGGCGCCACCTACAGCACGATCAGCCGGGATTGCAGATTTGTTTCAAGCTGGTGCCTGTTTGTCAGTGGAATGCAACTTGTGACAGTCCACAGAACTACAACTCCCTGCAGGTCGAGTGGTCAAGGAAGGCTGGGAGTTGTAGTTCTGCAACAGCTCAAGAGACACCGGCCCACGTAGACACTACATCAGTCAGATATTGACGCCTGGCGCCAAATTTCAAGACGTCAGCCCCCCCAAATGATGATTATTGTGGGCCTGTGAGAAAAACCCAGTGCTGACCTCTGCAGGGGAGAAGCAGCATTGCACCCAGTCCCATTGAAATGAATGGATGTGACAAGTAACTTATAAACACGGGCCGCGCCGCGACCACCCGGACGCTCAGTATTTGGGTCATCTCCGTTTCTCGGTCTCATGGATGATGGCGGGTACCAGGGATCGCCAACTACATCTCACCCTAGGCCCCATAGTAGCTGCTATATCGGTTACCCTGATATATACACCAGATATATGCTGGACCTATTATGTCAGAGCCTGGGCCACTGTACGACCCTCTGTTACTCTGCTGGGCAGGATACATAAACACACCGCGAGGTACTACTACTAATCCTAGGCAGCTGCATGTTTGTACGTCCATTGAGGATGGTTACACGGGGTGTCGTCTGCCATCACCCGCTCACGATTAAGGCGGTGATCAGGGTGGGCACCATTTATTCTCAATACCCCAGAAAACTGGAATCAATGAGTTAAACTTGTTCCATAGCGGAAACTGGATCCTGCCACCGTGCCAGTCCCCCCTGGCATAGTTGCATTCGATACTGGTGTTTATACTAAGTGCCATGTTAATGACGGTCGCTTGGCATAAACCACGTGTGCCATAGAAGGGGGTGTGGCTCGGTGGAGTTACTGGATCATGACAGCCGTTCCCTATGCAGAAGTATGCAGCCACGTTAAGGGGGGGGGGGGACGCAGCAGCGTACAGTGAACCTCCCCCTATAGATCAGAGCGATCCCCGAGATCTGATCCCTGGCGGGCACGCCACTCCTCTACAACAAACCACGCGAGCCCTTAAAGGCGCAGCCAACCCCACACTATGCAATAATAAAAGGGGATCTGCCCCCAAAAGTTCTGTAGCCAACAAAGAATGGGGAGCAGCCAACCCCACACTCCATGACCAATAGAGGGGTGCAGCCGAGCCCGCAGTGTACGACCACCAAGGACGCTCAACCTCTGCCCAGCAAAGGGGCACTGCGTGCCATGGCTCCCATAGAGAGGGGGTGCAGCCACCACTGCGTGCCATGGCTCCCATAGAGAGCTCCAGGACCCCCGCTCGCTCAGCTCTGCTACATCTGGGGTGTACAGGACGTTACCCTGGAGCAGCTGCGCGGTATAACTTTACAATGTGCATTAGTGGAAATCCGGATCCATCATCCAGCAGCGGCGCAGGGAGGCCCCGGGCACTGAGTGGGTGTGCCCAGCCGGAGTTGGCAGCACAGGAGGGGGGTGTGAGCACAGACGGGAGGGGGCAGCAAACGTGAAAATAACACCAAAAATAAATCAATCAAACTGCTCCATGCCCTGCGCCGTGCCAGCCTCCCCGCCCCCTCCAGCGTGTAAACAACCCCCCAATAACATCTATCCTGTCCGATCACACACATGAAGCTGCAGACAGCTGAACCCCCAGCACTGCACCCGAGGACAGGGCCCCCAGCACTGCACCCTGCACCCCCCAGCACTGCGCCCTGCACCCGAGTCCTGCACCCCCCAGTACTGCGCCCGAGTCCTGCACCCCCCAGCACTGCGCCCTGCACCCCCCAGCACTGCGCCCGAGTCCTGCACCCCCCACATACATTTCTCCCTCCCCCAATCCGTGCAGCCGCTTACCTGCCCCCCCAGCGCAATCCTCCTCTTCCTCCGCCGCTCGATGTACACAGTCCCCGGGCTGCTCTGGGAATGGGCGTCCTGTGCCCCCGGTGCTGCCTCTCACCGTCGCGCTCCCTCCTCCTCCTCTATCCGACTCCGCTATGGAAAGCGCATAAACCCGCGCTGGATTCCGGGCCCGGCTGCGCTCTTGCGCTCGGATGTGACGCAGCTGCGGGTGTCCTGCAGCTTCTCTGCGCTGTAGTGTGCACGGTGCGCCGGTTGTGTGCGCCGCGCCGCCCGTTCTGCCTCCTCCTGCGCTGCAGCCGCGCCGGGTTTTGTCGCTGTCACTGTCGGCGAGCCCCTCCTCCTCCTCCTGCTGCCGGTCGGGTTAGTTGTAAACAAGCTCCCCACATGCTCAGCCCTCTCCCTGTCATTGGTGGCGGCGCGGCCCCGGACTCACACCCACCCAGCGCAGGCGGAACCGCACAGAGAGCGCTACGTGTGCGCCAACTGCATGCAGCAGAGCGGAGGCTGCACGTGATGGCCAAGAGGTTCTGCAGCAGCAACCCACAGCAATAGCTCAGCCTGGCAAGAGGTTCTGCAGCAGCAATCTATATTGAAATATGCGCTATCGAGCCAATCAACTTGCTGCAGAAGCTCAGCCTGGCAAGAGGTTCTGCAGCAGCGCAGACCATATCATAGTTGTTGCGTTTTTGTATGTATTAACACGCAAAGCACAGCTGCTGCAGAACCGAATTCAAAGACTTGATCTGCGGCAGTCAGTGCACTCCAGACTTGCAGCTGCTGCAGAACCTCTTGGCCGGACTGGATAGGATGGCTGCAATGTTTCCGTGCTCTCCTGCGCTGACAGCACGTGTGTGGGCGCACAGAGGAGGGGGTCGTGGCCTGGAATCTGTTGTTTGTGTTGTGCAGCCCCCCCCCCCCCCCTCCGCCTCTTGGCCACATGTGCAGCGCATGCGCAGGAGGCGGCGGTGGGTGGAGGGCAGGAACCTCGTGGATTTGTTATGGAAACAAAATAAATGCCCCCTGCCCGGGCTGCTGCTGCCAGCCGATGCCGCGGTGTCCCTACAGTGCGGTCAGTGGGGAGAGGTGACTGAGGTGCTGCAGCAGCTATTCCGGGGGGAGGGGGTGTAAGCCGGTGTGTGCCGGCTCCTGCTGTCTACGTGCAGACATCCACGTGTGGAGGGTTCCCGGGGCGGCCGGAAGTGTCCCGTGCAACAATGTTGCAACCTGCATTGAAAAGAAACAATGTAAATCCATGTACGAGACGTCACACGTCAGGAAATCACCACTCCGGTCATCCACAGTGCCCCCATAACAGCGACATCCACAGTGCCCCCATAACAGCGACATCCACAGTGCCCCCATAACAGCGACATCCACGGTGCCACCATAACAGCAACATCCACAGTGCCCCCATAACAGCGACATCCACAGTGCCCACATAACAGCGACATCCACAGTGCCACCATAACAGCGACATCCACGGTGCCCCCATAACAGCGACATCCACGGTGCCCCCATAACAGCGACATCCTCAGTGCCCCCATAACAGCGACATCCTCAGTGCCCCCATAACAGCGACATCCTCAGTGCCCCCATAACAGCGACATCCTCAGTGCCCCCATAACAGCGACATCCTCAGTGCCCCCATAACAGCGACATCCACGGTGCCCCCATAACAGCGACATCCTCAGTGCCCCCATAACAGCGACATCCTCAGTGCCCCCATAACAGCGACATCCTCAGTGCCCCCATAACAGCGACATCCTCAGTGCCCCCATAACAGCGACATCCTCAGTGCCCCCATAACGGCGACATCCACAGTGCCCCATAACGGCGACATCCACAGAGCCCCCATAACGGCGACATCCACAGTGCCCCCATAACGGCGACATCCTCAGTGACCCCATAAAGGCGACATCCACAGTGCCCCCATAACATCGACATCCACAGTGCCCCCATAACATCGACATCCACAGTGCCCCCATAACAGTGATATACACAGAGCCCCCATAACAGCGACATCCACAGTGCCCCCATAACAGTGACATCCACAGTGCCCCCATAACAGCGACATCCACAGTGCCCCCATAACAGCGACATCCACAGTGCCCCCATAACAGCGACATGCTCAGTGCCCCAATAACAGGGACATCCACAGTGCCCCATAACAGCGACATCCTCAGTGCCCCCATAACAGCGACATCCTCAGTGCCCCCATAACAGCGACATCCTCAGTGCCCCCATAACATCGACATCCACAGTGCCCCTATAACATCGACATCCACAGTGCCCCATAACGGCGACATCCACAGTGCCCCCATAACATCGACATCCACAGTGCCCCCATAACATCGACATCCACAGTGCCCCCATAACGGCGACATCCACAGTTCCCTCATAACGGCGACATCCACAGTGCCCCCATAACGGTGACATCCACAGTGCCCCATAACAGCGACATCCACAGTGTCCCCATAACAGCGACATCCTCAGTGCCCCCATAACAGCGACATCCACAGATCCCCCATAACAGCGACATCCAAAGTGCCCCCATAACAGCGACATCCACAGTGCCCCCATAACAGCGACATGCTCAGTGCCCCCATAACAGCGACTTCCACAGTGCCCCCATAACAGTGACATCCACAGTGCCCCCATAACAGCGACATCCACAGTGCCCCCATAACAGCGACATCCACAGTGCCCCTATAACATCGACATCCACAGTGCCCCATAACGGCGACATCCACAGTGCCCCATAACGGCGACATCCACAGTGCCCCCATAACGGCGACATCCACAGTTCCCTCATAACGGCGACATCCACAGTGCCCCCATAATGGCGACATCCACAGTGCCCCCATAACAGTGACATCCACAGTGCCCCCATAACAGCGACATCCACAGTGCCCCCATAACAGCGACATCCACAGTGCCCCCATAACAGCGACATCCACAGTGCCCCATAACAGGGATATCCACAGATCCCCCATAACAGCGACATCCAAAGTGCCCCCATAACAGCGACATCCACAGTGCCCCTATGAACGTAACAACCTAGAGTTCACAAAACCGTGTCAACTACAGTACCCCCATAACTGACGGATCTAGTTTCTACATAACAGTGGCAGCCACGATTCCTCCATAATAGTGATAGCCACAGTTCCCTCATAACAGTGCCAAAGGGTTCTCATTACTGGACAGACACGGTTCCTCCATAATAGTGGTAGCCACTGTTTACCTATAACAGTGCCAAAGGGTTCTCATTACTAGAAAGCCACAGCTCTTCCATAATAGTGGTAGCCACAGTTCCCCCATGAGAGCCAAAGGGCCCTCATTACTGGGCAGCCACAGTGCCTCCATAACCGTGACAGCCATGGTACCTCTATAATAGTGACATCCAAATGGACCTGATAATGACAAAGGGCCCAATAAGCGTCATCCACAGATACCTTATGACAAAGACCACCTCAGTGCCCCCATAACAGTGACATCCAAGTGACCCTAATAACAGTGACAGCCACAGCGCCCCCTACTGGATATGCAGTTAGGGTCTGATAAGTAGGGGTTTATTTGTTGGGACCTCTCCTGGGGTCGCCCCATCATAGGACCCAATCTACTTCCCAATAGAGGGTGCCCAATAGATAGCGCTGAGGGTCCGGTGGTCACTAATGATGCCAGCTCCTGAGGATTCTCTTCCATAGTGTGGTAGGACAGGCGCCAGCTCAGGGAGAACGGTTTTTGGGTAAAGTTTTGGTGCTCACCCATCACACGTCACAATTTTTGGCCAGTGATTATGTTTGTGCAGCTTAGTGTAAGGTCCTAGATAGATGCCAATGTCTGGCAGAAGCTGGCACACCGGGCAAACCATCACAACCCATATACAGGCACAAAAAAAAGTGCGCCACAATGGTGAATGCCGCCTGTAGCGGATGAATGACACTTTTTCCCTTTCACCGTTGAGATTTCAGTGGGTGGAGACTCCAGGTGGTGACATTCTTGCAGCGGGCATCACACAACACCCGGACTCGTCCAGCCAGTTCTGTACAGTCACTGTCAGTCACAGCTCCCTCCCCCGTCACTACGAACCCGAGAAACCGAGAGCCCAGAGGAGAGACCCCGGCGGGTGAAGGCTCACCACCGGCACACTACTATATGCCACTCCCCCGCCCCACTGATTGGCATGTAGCAGCTTCAGTGCCCAGTTTATTGTGGTTCTCTAAACCCGGGTTTCCTATCTAATACCATTATCTGCGCCATAGTGGCGCAGATAATAGAAAATGGAAACAGTGCCAGTCATAGTACCTCCATAACACTGACAAGCACAGTGCCCACAAATTGGTGAATGCCATAGTACCCCATAATAATGTCAGTCACAATGCCTCCATAATGGTGACAGCCAGTGTCCCTTTAACAGTAACAGCTACAGTGCCCCCGTAACAGTGACAGCCAGTGTCCCTGTAACATCTACAGTGCCCCCATAACAGTGCTGCTCTAATGTTTCCAGTAAAATCACGGATACGCCGACGGAACTTAGTGAAGTGAATGGGTTCCGTCTGTGGTTTCCGTTTTGCAACGGAATCGTTGCTTCCGGTATTCCCCTGTTCTGCTCCTCTGACGGACCGGAAAACCCCGACGCAGGTGTGAACGTCTCCCTATAGTCAGCGACTGAGCAGATACCGGAAGACGCGTCCAGATACTAAAACTGCTACATTTCTGTGTAAAAAAAATGACATTGTCTTAAAGATGTATTCCTACCAAAAACATTGATGGCGTATCCACCGGATATGTGGGGCTCAGTACCCTGGTATCTCAACCTATGGGAGGTCACGTGCCCCCGTTTTGCAGGTGGTCACATATAGGAGGAGACAAGGAGGGCCGCTGTCTCCATTCAAGTCAGATATATGGCGCCAGCTGTAGCTCGCTTCTCCACCGATCACCTGGGATTGCACTATTGTGATCATTGGTCACCCGTTCTCCCATAAATGGGACCCCCACCCATCAGACATTTATACTTCCCAATATTTGAATCCCAATTTGTAGGACTTTTGAGTCCTGCCCCGTTCCACCCTAAAACTACATAGAAAACATATACATTTGTGCCAATTTGCATAACTCCTCCTTTTTAAGTCCTCCGAGAAACGGGACTATTGGGAAGAGTGGACCTTTAAGGTCTGACATAAATATATTTGGCCAGAACACCCCTTTAATCATTCTCTAATGTAAAGTTCTGCCACTTTCTAGTATAATCTATGTCTCAACATTTTTAGGATCTCTGCTTGCTATCAGTGAATGGGAACATTCTTGTTTACATGCAGAGGCTGAAATCTCCAGTCTAGAAAATCCTCTGTAAGGCCCCACGACCTTGAAAATTCTCCATAATTGCGGACCGCAATACGATCCGCAATTACGGACCCGCCCACTTCTATTGGCTGCGGCAGGGTGTCCGCGCCGTAGATCCGTGCTGGCAAATATGGAGCATGTCCTACTTTTCGATTTTTACGGACCGTGCTCCCATACTTTGTATAGGAGCACGGCACGAAAATGCGTCCGCCGGACGGCTGTGCCCGCAATCGCGGGCCGTGATTACGGGCACGGCCGTGTGCATGTTTCAGTCTGGAGTCCAGAGGGTGGCCTGGACTGGAGACAATTGTACCAAACACTCAGCTGTGAGAAGTGTTCGGTCTTTACTGATTTTCAGCCTCTGGATGTAAACACGAATGTTTCCATTCGCTGATAGCAAGCAGAGATCTTAAAAATGATGATGAATTAGAACATAAAGTGGATTAGAAAGCTGCAGAGAATTTCATTATACGACGATTATGATTTACACGGCGACGGTGCGACATTTGCCGTGTGAGAAGTCACCGCTGGCACGTGGTAGGTGGGGGCCCGATTAAAGAGTCTGCGTTGGGGCCCCTGGAGCTTGTGGTTATGCCTGCACCTCTATCTGATCTGAGTCTTCCCTGATTTTTGGGGGCGGGGATCTACGTGGAATTGCGCCAGACGTTCCCTTCTCTCCGCTGTCGACAATTATCCCTGAGCACCATGTGGTTTTCTGCAGAAATGTACAGAGCGGGATTGTCCGGGATTCGCCGTAACATTTGATATCTCCAGAATGTAAATAACGTTTTATATCCGCGGCGCCAGGAATATCACGTGCGTCTAATCCACGAACTATGCAATGTAAAGAATGAATAATGGGGGTTAACTACTTTTTAAAGGGACCACGCTGCAATTTTTTTTTTCCCCTTGGCTCAAAGTTTTAAAAAAATGCTTACACTCTGGTGACGTGGAACCAAGAAAATATCCTTCAAGGGCGCAAAAAAGTCGCAGTGGTGGAAAAATATTCTGCCCCTTCCTCATCAGATTCCCGCGATGCAGACGGAGTGAAGGCTGAAACACAGCGACGGCTGGGAATGTATTGAAGTATAAAGAGTCATTTACTATACAGGTTCTGGGGCGGGTCACAATCACCGCTGCACGCGGCCTGAGCTTACACCCAAGGATCGGTGAGGACCACGTAGCTGAGACTTTGAGGCTAGGTGGCTGCCTCCACTCCAGGCGATAGCTATACTATATGTACCAAAGTATTGGGAAACCTGCACATTACATGTATAGGAGCTTTAATGACATCCCATTCGAAATCCAAAAGCAATAATATGGAGTTGGTCCCCCTTTTTGCAGCTTTAACAGGCCCCTGGGAGGACTTTCTACAAGATTTTGGAGTGTCTGTGGGAATTTGTGCCCATTCATCCAGAAGAACATTTGTGGGATCAGACTCAGGTGGAGGAGAAAGTCTGGATGACAATCAGCGTTCAAATTTATCCCAAAAGTGTTAGATGGGGTAAAGGTCAGGACTCTGTGCAACCACTCAAGATCCTCCACAACAAACTCCCCCCAAACCATGTCTTATGGAGCTCACTGTGTGTACTGGGGCACAGTCATGAGGAACAGAAAAGGACCGAACCCAAAACTGTTACCACAAAGTTGGACTTAAAATGTACTGATTCTACTTGTGAAGATCCAGCTGTGTACATACTTATACTCCAGAGCTGCACTCACTATTCTGCTAGTGGAGTCACTGTGCACATACATTACATTACTTATCCTGTCCTGATCCTGAGTTACATCCTGTATTATACTCCAGAGCTGCACTCATTATTCTGCTGGTGGAGTCACTGTGAACATACATTACATTACTTATCCTGTCCTGATCCTGAGTTACATCCTGTATTATACTCCGGAGCTGCACACACTATTCTGCTGGTGGAGTCACTGTGCACATACATTACATTACTTATCCTGTACTGATCCTGAGTTACATCCTGTATTATACTCCAGAGCTGCACTCACTATTCTGCTAGTGGAGTCACTGTGCACATACATTACATTACTTATCCTGCACTGATCCTGAGTTACATCCTGTATTATACTCTAGAGCTGCACTCACTATTCTGCTGGTGGAGTCACTGTGTACATACATTACATTACTTATCCTGTACTGATCCTGAGTTACATCCTGTATTATACTCCAGAGCTGCACTCACTATTCTGCTGGTGGAGTCACTGTGTACATACATTACATTACTTATCCTGTACTGATCCTGAGTTACATCCTGTATTATACTCCAGAGCTGCACTAACTATTCTGCTGGTGGAGTTACTGTGTACATACATTACTTATCCTGTACTGATCCTGAGTTACATCCTGTATTATACTCCAGAGCTGCACTCACTATTCTGCTGGTGGAGTCACTGTGTACACACATTACATTACTTATCCTGCACTGATCCTGAGTTATATTCTGTGTTATACTCCAGAGCTGCACACACTATTCTGCTGGTGGAGTCACTGTGTACATACATTACATATTCTGTACTGATCCTGAGTTACATCCTGTATTATACTCCAGAGCTGCACTCACTATTCTGCTGGTGGAGTCACTGTGTACACACATTACATTACTTATCCTGCACTGATCCTGAGTAACTGACTATATTATACTCCAAAGCTGCACTCACTATTCTGCTGGTGGAGTCACTGTGTACATACATTACATTACTTATCCTGCACTGATCCTGAGTAACTGACTGTATTATACTCCAGAGCTGCACTCACTATTCTGCTGGTGGAGTCACTGTGTACATACATTACATTACTTATCCTGCACTGATCCTGAGTAACTGACTGTATTATACTCCAGAGCTGCACTCACTATTCTGCTGGTGAAGTCACTGCGTACATACATTACATTACTTATCCTGCACTGATCTTGAGTAACTGACTGTATTATACTCCAGAGCTGCACTCACTATTCTGCTGGTGGAGCCACTGCGTACATACATTACATTACTTATCCTGTACTGATCCTGAGTTACATCCTGTATTATACTCCAGAGCTGCACTCACTATTCTGCTGGTGGAGTCACTGTGTACATACATTACTTATCCTGTACTGATCCTGAGTTATATCCTGTATTATACTCCAGAGCTGCACACACTATTCTACTGGTGGAGTCACTGTGTACATACATTACATTACTTATCCTGTACTGATCCTGAGTTACATCCTGTATTATACTCCAGAGCTGCACTCACTATTCTGCTGGTGGAGTCACTGTGTACATACATTGCATTACTTATCCTGCACTGATCCTGAGTAACTGACTGTATTATACTCCAGAGCTGCACTCACTATTCTGCTGGTGAAGTCACTGCGTACATACATTACATTACTTATCCTGCACTGATCCTGAGTAACTGACTGTATTATACTCCAGAGCTGCACTCACTATTCTGCTGGTGGAGTCACTGCGTACATACATTACATTACTTATCCTGTACTGATCCTGAGTTACATCCTGTATTATACTCCAGAGCTGCACTCACTATTCTGCTTGTGGTGTCACTGTGTACATACATTACATTACTTATCCTGTACTGATCGTGAGTTACATCCTGTATTATACCCCAGAGCTGCACTCACTATTCTGCTGGTGGAGTCACTGCGTACACACATTACATTACTTATCCTGCACTGATCCTGCGTTACATCCTGTATTATACCCCAGAGCTGCACTCACTATTCTGCTGGTGGAGTCACTGCGTACACACATTACATTACTTATCCTGTACTGATCCTGAGTTACATCCTGTATTATACTCCAGAGCTGCACTCACTATTCTGCAGGATGAGTCACTGTGTACATACATTACATTACATTACTTATCCTGTACTGATCCTGATTTATATCCTGTATTATACTCCAGAGCTGCACTCACTATTCTGCTGGTGGAGTCACTGTGTACATATATTACATTATTTATCCTGCACTGATCCTGAGTTATATCCTGTATTATACTCCAGAGCTGCACTCACTATTCTGCTGGTGGAGTCACTGTGTACATATATTATTTATCCTGTACTGATCCTGAGTTACATCATGTATTATACTCCAGAGCTGTACTCACTATTCTGCTGGTGGTGTCACTGTGTACATACATGACATTACTTATCCTGTACTGATCCAGACTTACAGCCGGTATTATACTCCAGAGCTGCACTCACTATTCTGCTGGTTGAATCACTGTGTACATACATTACATTACATTACTTATCCTGCACTGATCCTGAGTTACATCCTGTATTATACTCCAGAACTGCACTCACTATTCTGCTGGTGGAGTCACTGTGTACATATATTACATTACTTATCCTGTACTGATCCTGAGTTATATCCTGTATTATACTCCAGAGCTGTACTCACTATTCTGCTGGTGGAGTCACTGTGTACATACATTACATATCCTGTACTGATCCTGAGTTACATCCTGTATTATACTCCAGAGCTGCACTCACTATTCTGCTGGTGGAGTCACTGTGTACATACATTACATTACTTATCCTGTACTGATCCTGAGTTACATCCTGTATTATACTCCAGAGCTGCACTCACTATTCTGCTGGTGGAGTCACTGTGTACATACATTACTTATCCTGTACTGATCCTGAGTTACATCCTGTATTATACCCCAGAGCTGCACTCACTATTCTGCTGGTGGAGTCACTGTGTACATACATTACATTACTTATCCTGAAAAACACTAGAAACAGAAGGAGTCATGCACTATTGTAATACAATTTGCCAATGGCATAGAAAAATAATTTTTATTGGACAATACAAAATGCATAGAGTTAAAAAAGACTACAAATCTGAAGACTGTACACCTCCCAAGTGGTGAGGATGAACCTAAAGGAACCACTCCTTATATTGGCAGTTGCAGGAGGAAAGAGCTTAACTGACAAATAGCAAATACTAATTAGGACTAAGGCAGAAAATACAATAAAGTAGTACTAGGCATAGAAGTCAGGGTATGTAAATATAAGTAAATACCAACATACATACAGCCAGAGTCACAAAGTTTGACGAAGGTAAATATTGTGAATGGATTCCAAACTGAGCAAAAAAATGCTCGCAAAGAATCCACACAAAATAGACAAAGTCTTCCCAAAATAATATCGCCACAAAAAAGGAGCAAGTACGTATGTAAAGCACAGCATAGAGTGTAACTAACCCATATGGTTCCTGCAGTTCAGTAACTTCCCGAGTACAGAGAGACCCCGACGCGCGTTTCGCGTGGATGGCTTTTTCAAAAGGGGTATACTAACTTCAACTAAAACCTTCCACTTTAAATATACTTGAGTAATCCGATCAGCTGTTAAAATTTGACCAATGGGGTCTCCCCGGCCGTGCCTGTCAGGCTAAGACACCGCGAGACTCACGCACCTGAGAGCCGAGCTCCCACTGCGCACGCGCGGCTCCGGAAACCACGCATGCGCAGAAGAGAAAAAACGGCAGACAGAGCCAAAGCCAGCGGTGACGCGCCTGACAGGCAGGGCCGGTACAAACACTCATAGAATGAGACACCCAGGGTAAGTTCCGAATTGAAACAGATTTTAATGCTCCGGAAAAATAAATAAAATAAATAAAAAATAATCTGTTATATACATTTCTAGTGGGACACAATTAAGGGAGACTATGTAATATATCAAAAACCCCCAAAGGGGGGGAGGGAATAGTGACAAGTGACAGCCATAAATGCAGTGATAAACAAATACAATATATAATCAAATGAATAAATAGACATTTATCATTTCATATAAATAAATGAATAGGCTGAAAGTGCACAGAAATAAATCCCTAATAAACTGACATAATAATATTATGTTATCAGTATACAATGCTGAAAAACAACAACAGTGAAAAACACCCCCACCGCGAGGAGGGGGATGTAATATAACTGACTAAACAGTGACATTATATGTTTACTCCAAAAAATATATCAATCCTACAACATTTAGATAAAACATACATAATGTGATTAATTATAAATAACAGTGAGTGAAAAAATAAAAATAAAATAAAATAAAAAACTATAATAATAAAAAATAATAGATAAAAAATAAAAGATAAAAAACAATATTGTGAAGTGTGATAAATTGTCCCACAACGTATAGAGACGTTTAGTACGACTCCAAACAGATCCGTACAACAAAAATTGGAGTCCCGCAAAAATCTTGACAGATGCCTCAAATATCGATCTCAGGTCAGTATAAATGTATATGATCAGACACGGCAAAAGTGGAAGACTAGAAGAGGAAAAATTAAAAATTAATAGACATACAGTATAAAAACACAAAATTTTAAAAAATGGTAGAAGAATTATAGGAAGGACGCAAAGCTAAGTGTCTCATTCAGACATTACTTATCCTGTATTGATCCTGAGTTACATCCTGTATTATACTCCAGAGCTGCACTCACTATTCTGCTGGTGGAGTCACTGTGTACATACATTACATTACTTATCCTGTACTGATCCTGAGTTACAGCCTGTATTATACTCCAGAGCTGCACTCACTATTCTGCTGGTGCAGTCACTGTGTACATACATTACATTACTTATCCTGTACTGACCCTGAGTTACATCCTGTATTATACTCCAGAGCCGCACTCACTATTCTGCTGGTGGAGTCACTGTGTACATACATTACATTACTTATCCTGTACTGATCCTGAGTTACATCCTGTATTATACTCCAGAGCTGCACTCACTCTAAGCTCATCACAAAGTGTCCTCCTACTGGGACCCTGAGTAATATGTGGGGAAACCAGGCAGTAAGTGTTTGGTTTCACTGCAGCGCCGCCACGGGAGAAATGAAGCATTACACAGTGTATATTCATATCAATGTGTTGTCTGTGCAATACAGGACAGGTCCTCCGGAGAGAGTGACGCTCTATGTAACCGCTCTCCGCTCTGGACAAGAGATGAGGATCCTGAGCCGGGGATTCCCCTCTATTAATTTAAACTTCCCTAATACGGTGTATATATAAATAGGTTTTCTAATTTAGACAACTCCTTTAAGGATGATATAATAACGCATGCTGTGAATGCTTCCGTCCCATGGTAGGCGCGTGTACCTCCTGCCTGACTAGTGGCTTCTCAATCTATTTATATCTTCCTCGCAGGTAACAGAGCGCCGGCCCCAGCTGTCACCGTCAGTCAGGGCTACATGACGTGATTGTCTGGGATTTCCCAGGCTGCAGTTCTAAGAAACTGAGGCTGGTGCAATAAGAGCTACACCAGGAAACCCCACAGATGCAGCAGTGCCGACGCATGAATATGAAATGTGTTCATTAATATGAATGAGTATTATATATGGATGATAGTATTATATAGACACTAGTATGGATGGTAGTATTATATAGGCACTAGTATGGATGGTAGTATTATATAGACACTAGTATGGATGGTAGTATTATATAGGCACTAGTATGGATGGTAGTATTATATAGACACTAGTATGGATGATAGTATTATATAGACACTAGTATGGATGATAGTATTATATAGACACTAGTATGGATGGTAGTATTATATAGGCACTAGTATGGATGGTAGTATTATATAGACACTAGTATGGATGGTAGTATTATATAGGCACTAGTATGGATGGTAGTATTATATAGACACTAGTATGGATGATAGTATTATATAGACACTAGTATGACTGATGATAGTATTATATAGACACTAGTATGACTGGTGATAGTATTATATAGACACTAGTATGGATGGTAGTATTATATAGACACTAGTATGGATGACAGTATTATATAGACACTAGTATAGATGGTAGTATTATATAGACACTAGTATGGATGATAGTATTATATAGACACTAGTGTGGATGATAGTATTATATAGACACTAGTATGGATGATAGTATTATATAGACACTAGTGTGGATGATAGTATTATATAGACACTAGTATGGATGATAGTATTATATAGACACTAGTATGGATGATAGTATTATATAGACACTAGTATGGATGGTAGTATTATATAGACACTAGTATGGATGGCAGTATTATATAGACACTAGTATGGATGATAGTATTATATAGACACTAGTGTGGATGATAGTATTATATAGACACTAGTATGGATGATAGTATTATATAGACACTAGTATGGATGGTAGTATTATATAGACACTAGTATGGATGGTAGTATTATATAGACACTAGTGTGGATGATAGTATTATATAGACACTAGTATGGATGATAGTATTATATAGACACTAGTATGGATGATAGTATTATATAGACACTAGTATGGATGGTAGTATTATATAGACACTAGTATGGATGGTAGTATTATATAGACACTAGTATGGATGGTAGTATTATATAGACACTAGTGTGGATGATAGTATTATATAGACACTAGTATGGATGATAGTATTATATAGACACTAGTATGGATGATAGTATTATATAGACACTAGTATGGATGGTAGTATTATATAGACACTAGTATGGATGGCAGTATTATATAGACACTAGTATGGATGATAGTATTATATAGACACTAGTGTGGATGATAGTATTATATAGACACTAGTATGGATGGTAGTATTATATAGACACTAGTATGACTGATGATAGTATTATATAGACACTAGTATGGATGATAGTATTATATAGACACTAGTATGGATGATAGTATTATATAGACACTAGTATGGATGATAGTATTATATAGACACTAGTATGGATGATAGTATTATATAGACACTAGTATGGATGGTAGTATTATATAGACACTAGTATGGATGATAGTATTATATAGACACTAGTATGGATGGTAGTATTATATAGACACTAGTATGGATGATAGTATTATATAGACACTAGTATGGATGATAGTATTATATAGACACTAGTATGGATGGTAGTATTATATAGACACTAGTATGGATGGCAGTATTATATAGACACTAGTATGGATGATAGTATTATATAGACACTAGTGTGGATGATAGTATTATATAGACACTAGTATGGATGATAGTATTATATAGACACTAGTATGGATGATAGTATTATATAGACACTAGTATGGATGATAGTATTATATAGACACTAGTATGGATGATAGTATTATATAGACACTAGTATGGATGATAGTATTATATAGACACTAGTATGGATGGTAGTATTATATAGACACTAGTATGGATGGTAGTATTATATAGACACTAGTATGGATGATAGTATTATATAGACACTAGTATGGATGATAGTATTATATAGACACTAGTATGGATGATAGTATTATATAGACACTAGTATGGATGATAGTATTATATAGACACTAGTATGGATGATAGTATTATATAGACACTAGTATGGATGGTAGTATTATATAGACACTAGTATGGATGATAGTATTATATAGACACTAGTATGGATGGTAGTATTATATAGACACTAGTATGGATGATAGTATTATATAGACACTAGTATGGATGATAGTATTATATAGACACTAGTATGGATGATAGTATTATATAGACACTAGTATGGATGGTAGTATTAGGGCATGACCACACATGGCGGAATTCCTCCGCAACTGTCCGCATCAATGCCGCACCTAATCCGGGTTGCGGATTACGGCTGCGGATCTGCACAAAATGTGCAGTAAATTGATGCGGACTGGCCGCTGCGGACTGCAGGAAAAGTGCTTCCCTTCTCCCTATTCAGTGCAGGATAGAGAGAAGGGACAGCACTTTCCCTAGTGAAAGTAAAAGAAATTCATACTTACCGCCCGTTGTCTTTATGACGCGTCCCTCCTTCGGCATCCAGCCCGACCTCCCTGGATGACGCGCCAGTCCATGTGACCGCTGCAGCCTGTGCTTGGCCTGTGATTGGCTGCAGCCGTCACTTACACTGAAACGTCATCCTGGGAGGCCGGACTGGAGACAGAAACAGGGAGTTCTCGGTAAGTATGAACTTATATGTTTTTTTACAGATACATGTATATTGAGATCGGTAGTCACTGTCCCGGGTGCAGAAACAGTTACTGCCGATCGCTTAACTCTTTCAGCACCCTGGACAGTGACTATTTACTGACGTCTCCTAGCAACGCTCCCGTCATTACGGGAGCCCCATTGACTTCCTCAGTCTGGCTGTAGACCTAGAAATACATAGGTCCAGCCAGAATGAAGAAATGTCAAGTAAAAAAAGCAAGACGCATCCGCAGCACACATGACATGTGCATGACAGCTGCGGACTTCATTGCGGAACTTTGAATCTCCATTGAAGTCAATGGAGAAATTCCGCCATGAGTCCGCCACTGCTCCGCAACAGACAGAGCATGCTGCGGACACCAAATTCCGCTCCGCAGCCTATGCTCCGCAGCGGAATTGTACGCATCGTGTAAACGAACACTGCTAAATTAAAGTGAAAGTCAATGTAGAAACGGCTCCGCTGCGGATTAACGCTGCGGAGTGTCCGCAGCGGAATTTAAGTGCAATTCCGCCATGTGTGAACCCGCCCTTATATAGACACTAGTATGGATGATAGTATTATATAGACACTAGTATGGATGGTAGTATTATATAGACACTAGTATGGATGATAGTATTATATAGACACTAGTATGACTGATGATAGTATTATATAGACACTAGTATGGATGGTAGTATTATATAGACACTAGTATGGATGGTAGTATTATATAGACACTAGTATGGATGATAGTATTATATAGACACTAGTATGGATGGTAGTATTATATAGACACTAGTATGGATGGCAGTATTATATAGGCACTAGTATGGATGGTAGTATTATATAGACACTAGTATGGATGATAGTATTATATAGACACTAGTGTGGATGATAGTATTATATAGACACTAGTGTGGATGATAGTATTATATAGACACTAGTGTGGATGATAGTATTATATAGACACTAGTATGGATGATAGTATTATATAGACACTAGTATGGATGGTAGTATTATATAGACACTAGTATGGATGGTAGTATTATATAGACACTAGTATGGATGATAGTATTATATAGACACTAGTATGGATGGTAGTATTATATAGACACTAGTATGGATGGTAGTATTATATAGACACTAGTATGGATGATAGTATTATATAGACACTAGTATGGATGGTAGTATTATATAGACACTAGTATGGATGGTAGTATTATATAGACACTAGTATGGATGATAGTATTATATAGACACTAGTATGACTGATGATAGTATTATATAGACACTAGTATGGATGGTAGTATTATATAGACACTAGTATGGATGATAGTATTATATAGACACTAGTATGACTGATGATAGTATTATATAGGCACTAGTATGGATGGTAGAATTATATAGACACTAGTATGGATGGTAGTATTATATAGACACTAGTATGGATGATAGTATTATATAGACACTAGTATGGATGGTAGTATTATATAGACACTAGTATAGATGATAGTATTATATAAACACTAGTATGGATGATAGTATTATATAGACACTAGTATGACTGATGATAGTATTATATAGACACTAGTATGGATGATAGTATTATATAGACACTAGTATGGATGATAGTATTATATAGACACTAGTATGGATGATAGTATTATATAGACACTAGTATGGATGGTAGTATTATATAGACACTAGTATGACTGATGATAGTATTATATAGACACTAGTATGACTGATGATAGTATTATATAGACACTAGTATGGATGATAGTATTATATAGACACTAGTATGGATGGTAGTATTATATAGACACTAGTATGGATGATAGTATTATATAGACACTAGTATGGATGATAGTATTATATAGACACTAGTATGGATGATAGTATTATATAGACACTAATATGGATGATAGTATTATATAGAAACTAGTATGGATGATAGTATTATATAGACACTAGTATGGATGATAGTATTATATAGACACTAGTATGGATGATAGTATTATATAGACACTAGTATGGATGATAGTATTATATAGACACTAGTATGGATGATAGTATTATATAGACACTAGTATGGATGATAGTATTATATAGACACTAGTATGGATGGTAGTATTATATAGACACTAGTATGGATGGTAGTATTATATAGACACTAGTATGGATGATAGTATTATATAGACACTAGTATGGATGATAGTATTATATAGACACTAGTATGGATGATAGTATTATATAGACACTAGTATGGATGATAGTATTATATAGACACTAGTGTGGATGATAGTATTATATAGACACTAGTATGGATGATAGTATTATATAGACACTAGTATGGATGATAGTATTATATAGACACTAGTATGGATGGTAGTATTATATAGACACTAGCATGGATGATAGTATATAGACACTAGTATGGATGATAGTATTATATAGACACTAGTATGGATGATAGTATTATATAGACACTAGTATGGATGATAGTATTATATAGACACTAGTATGGATGATAGTATTATATAGACACTAGTATGGATGATAGTATTATATAGACACTAGTATGAATGGTAGTATTATATAGACACTAGTATGGATGATAGTATATAGACACTAGTATGGATGATAGTATTATATAGACACTAGTATGGATGGTAGTATTATATAGACACTAGTATGGATGGTAGTATTATATAGACACTAGTATGGATGATAGTATTATATAGACACTAGTATGGATGATAGTATTATATAGACACTAGTATGGATGATAGTATTATATAGACACTAGTATGGATGATAGTATTATATAGACACTAGTATGGATGATAGTATATAGACACTAGTATGGATGATAGTATTATATAGACACTAGTATGGCTGATAGTATTATATAGACACTAGTATGGATGATAGTATTATATAGACACTAGTATGGATGATAGTATTATATAGACACTAGTATGGATGATAGTATTATATAGACACTAGTATGGATGATAGTATTATATAGACACTAGTATGGATGATAGTATATAGACACTAGTATGGATGATAGTATTATATAGACACTAGTATGGATGGTAGTATTATATAGACACTAGTATGGATGGTAGTATTATATAGACACTAGTATGGATGATAGTATTATATAGACACTAGTATGGATGATAGTATTATATAGACACTAGTATGGATGGTAGTATTATATAGACACTAGTATGGATGGTAGTATTATATAGACACTAGTATGGATGATAGTATTATATAGACACTAGTTTGGATGATAGTATATAGACACTAGTATGGATGATAGTATTATATAGACACTAGTATGGATGATAGTATTATATAGACACTAGTATGGATGATAGTATTATATAGACACTAGTATGGATGGTAGTATTATATAGACACTAGTATGGATGGTAGTATTATATAGACACTAGTATGGATGATAGTAATATATAGACACTAGTATAGATGGTAGTATTATATAGACACTAGTATGGATGATAGTATTATATAGACACTAGTATGGATGGTAGTATTATATAGACAATAGTATGGATGATAGTATTATATAGACAATAGTATGGATGATAGTATTATATAGACACTAGTATGGATGATAGTATTATATAGACACTAGTATGGATGATAGTATTATATAGACACTAGTATGGATGATAGTATTATATAGACACTAGTATGGATGATAGTATTATATAGACACTAGTATGGATGATAGTATTATATAGACACTAGTATGGATGATAGTAATATATAGACACTAGTATGGATGATAGTATTATATAGACACTAGTATGGATGATAGTAATATATAGACACTAGTATGGATGATAGTATTATATAGACACTAGTATGGATGATAGTATTATATAGACACTAGTATGGATGATAGTATTATATAGACACTAATATGGATGATAGTATTATATAGACACTAGTATGGATGATAGTATTATATAGACACTAGTATGGATGATAGTATTATATAGACACTAGTATGGATGATAGTATTATATAGACACTAGTATGGATGATAGTATTATATAGACACTAGTATGGATGATAGTATTATATAGACACTAGTATGGATGATAGTATTATATAGACACTAGTATGGATGGTAGTATTATATAGACACTAGTATGGATGATAGTATTTTATAGACACTAGTATGGATGATAGTATTATATAGACACTAGTATGGATGGTAGTATTATATAGACACTAGTATGGATGATAGTATTATATAGACACTAGTATGGATGGTAGTATTATATAGACACTAGTATGGATGATAGTATTATATAGACACTAGTTTGGATGATAGTATATAGACACTAGTATGGATGATAGTATTATATAGACACTAGTATGGATGATAGTATTATATAGACACTAGTATGGATGATAGTATTATATAGACACTAGTATGGATGGTAGTATTATATAGACACTAGTATGGATGGTAGTATTATATAGACACTAGTATGGATGATAGTAATATATAGACACTAGTATAGATGGTAGTATTATATAGACACTAGTATGGATGATAGTATTATATAGACACTAGTATGGATGGTAGTATTATATAGACAATAGTATGGATGATAGTATTATATAGACAATAGTATGGATGATAGTATTATATAGACACTAGTATGGATGATAGTATTATATAGACACTAGTATGGATGATAGTATTATATAGACACTAGTATGGATGATAGTATTATATAGACACTAGTATGGATGATAGTATTATATAGACACTAGTATGGATGATAGTATTATATAGACACTAGTATGGATGATAGTAATATATAGACACTAGTATGGATGATAGTATTATATAGACACTAGTATGGATGATAGTAATATATAGACACTAGTATGGATGATAGTATTATATAGACACTAGTATGGATGATAGTATTATATAGACACTAATATGGATGATAGTATTATATAGACACTAGTATGGATGATAGTATTATATAGACACTAGTATGGATGATAGTATTATATAGACACTAGTATGGATGATAGTATTATATAGACACTAGTATGGATGATAGTATTATATAGACACTAGTATGGATGATAGTATTATATAGACACTAGTATGGATGATAGTATTATATAGACACTAGTATGGATGGTAGTATTATATAGACACTAGTATGGATGATAGTATTTTATAGACACTAGTATGGATGATAGTATTATATAGACACTAGTATGGATGGTAGTATTATATAGACACTAGTATGGATGATAGTATTATATAGACACTAGTATGGATGGTAGTATTATATAGACACTAGTATGGATGATAGTATTTTATAGACACTAGTATGGATGATAGTATTTTATAGACACTAGTATGGATGATAGTATTATATGGACACTAGTATGGATGATAGTATTATATAGACACTAGTATGGATGATGGTATTATATAGACACTAGTATGGATGGTGGTATTATATAGGCACTAGTATGGATGATAGTATTATATAGACACTAGTATGGATGATAGTATTATATAGACACTAGTATGGATGGTGGTATTATATAGACACTAGTATGGATGATAGTATTATATAGACACTAGTATGGATGATAGTATTATATAGACACTAGTATGGATGATAGTATTATATAGACACTAGTATGGATGATAGTATTATATAGACACTAGTATGGATGATAGTATTATATAGACACTAGTATGGATGATAGTATTATATAGGCACTAGTATGGATGATAGTATTATATAGACACTAGTATGGATGATAGTATTATATAGACACTAGTATGGATGGTGGTATTATATAGACACTAGTATGGATGATAGTATTATATAGACACTAGTATGGATGATAGTATTATATAGACACTAGTATGGATGGTAGTATTATATAGACACTAGTATGGATGGTAGTATTATATAGACACTAGTATGGATGGTAGTATTATATAGACACTAGTATGGATGACAGTATTATATAGACACTAGTATGGATGATAGTATTATATAGACACTAGTATGGATGATAGTATTATATAGACACTAGTATGGATGATAGTATTATATAGACACTAGTATGGATGATGGTATTATATAGACACTAGTATGGATGATAGTATTATATAGACACTAGTATGGATGGTGGTATTATATAGACACTAGTATGTATGGTAGTATTATATAGACACTAGTATGGATGATAGTATTATATAGACATTAGTATGGATGATAGTATTATATAGACACTAGTGTGGATAATAGTATTATATAGACACTAGTATGGATGATAGTATTATATAGACACTAGTATGGATGATAGTATTATATAGACACTAGTATGGATGATAGTATTATATAGACACTAGTATGGATGATAGTATTATATAGACACTAGTATGGATGATAGTATATAGACACTAGTATGGATGGTAGTATTATATAGACACTAGTATGGATGATAGTAATATATAGACACTAGTATGGATGATAGTATTATATAGACACTAGTATGGATGATAGTATTATATAGACACTAGTATGGATGATAGTATTATATAGACACTAGTATGGATGATAGTATTATATAGACACTAGTATGGATGGTAGTATTATATAGACACTAGTATGGATGACAGTATTATATAGACACTAGTATGGATGATAGTATTATATAGACACTAGTATGGATGATAGTATTATATAGACACTAGTATGGATGATAGTATTATATAGACACTAGTTTGGATGATAGTATATAGACACTAGTATGGATGATAGTATTATATAGACACTAGTATGACTGATGATAGTATTATATAGACACTAGTATGGATGATAGTATTATATAGACACTAGTATGGATGATAGTATTATATAGACACTAGTATGGATGATAGTATTATATAGACACTAGTATGGATGATAGTAATATATAGACACTAGTATGGATGATAGTATTATATAGACACTAGTATGGATGATAGTATTATATAGACACTAGTATGGATGGTAGTATTATATAGACACTAGTATGGATGATAGTATTATATAGACACTAGTATGGATGGTAGTATTATATAGACACTAGTATGGATGATAGTATTATATAGACACTAGTATGGATGATAGTATTATATAGATACTAGTATGGATGGTAGTATTATATAGACACTAGTATGGATGATAGTATTATATAGACACTAGTATGACTGATGATAGTATTATATAGACACTAGTATGGATGATAGTATTATATAGACACTAGTATGGATGATAGTATTATATAGACACTAGTATGGATGATAGTAATATATAGACACTAGTATGGATGATAGTATTATATAGACACTAGTGTGGATGATAGTATTATATAGACACTAGTATGGATGATAGTATTATATAGACACTAGTATGGATGATAGTATTATATAGACACTAGTATGGATGATAGTATTATATAGACACTAGTATGGATGGTAGTATTATATAGACACTAGTATGGATGGTAGTATTATATAGACACTAGTATGGATGATAGTATTATATAGACACTAGTATGGATGATAGTATTATATAGATACTAGTATGGATGGTAGTATTATATAGACACTAGTATGGATGATAGTATTATATAGACACTAGTATGACTGATGATAGTATTATATAGACACTAGTATGGATGATAGTATTATATAGACACTAGTATGGATGATAGTAATATATAGACACTAGTATGGATGATAGTATTATATAGACACTAATATGGATGATAGTATTATATAGACACTAGTATGGATGGTAGTATTATATAGACACTAGTATGGATGGTAGTATTATATAGACACTAGTATGGATGATAGTATTATATAGACACTAGTATGGATGATAGTATTATATAGACACTAGTATGGATGATAGTATTATATAGACACTAGTATGGATGATAGTAATATATAGACACTAGTATGACTGATGATAGTATTATATAGACACTAGTATGGATGATAGTATTATATAGACACTAGTATGGATGATAGTATTATATAGACACTAGTATGGATGATAGTATTATATAGACACTAGTATGGATGGTAGTATTATATAGACACTAGTATGGATGATAGTATTATATAGACACTAGTATGACTGATGATAGTATTATATAGACACTAGTATGGATGATAGTATTATATAGACACTAGTATGGATGATAGTATTATATAGACACTAGTATGGATGATAGTATTATATAGACACTAGTATGGATGGTAGTATTATATAGACACTAGTATGGATGATAGTATTATATAGACACTAGTATGGATGATAGTATTATATAGACACTAGTATGGATGATAGTATTATATAGACACTAGTATGGATGATAGTATTATATAGACACTAGTATGGATGATAGTATTATATAGACACTAGTATGGATGATAGTATTATATAGACACTAGTATGGATGGTAGTATTATATAGACACTAGTATGGATGGTAGTATTATATAGACACTAGTATGGATGGTAGTATTATATAGACACTAGTATGGATGGTAGTATTATATAGACACTAGTATGGATGATAGTATTATATAGACACTAGTATGGATGATAGTATTATATAGACACTAGTATGGATGATAGTATTATATAGACACTAGTATGGATGATAGTATTATATAGACACTAGTATGGATGATAGTATTATATAGACACTAGTATGGATGATAGTATTATATAGACACTAGTATGGATGATAGTATTATATAGACACTAGTATGGATGATAGTATTATATAGACACTAGTATGGATGATAGTATTATATAGACACTAGTATGGATGATAGTATTATATAGACACTAGTATGGATGATAGTATTATATAGACACTAGTGTGGATGATAGTATTATATAGACACTAGTATGGATGATAGTATTATATAGACACTAGTATGGATGATAGTATTATATAGACACTAGTATGGATGATAGTATTATATAGACACTAGTATGGATGATAGTATTATATAGACACTAGTATGGATGATAGTATATAGACACTAGTATGGATGGTAGTATTATATAGACACTAGTATGGATGATAGTAATATATAGACACTAGTATGGATGATAGTATTATATAGACACTAGTATGGATGATAGTATTATATAGACACTAGTATGGATGATAGTATTATATAGACACTAGTATGGATGATAGTATTATATAGACACTAGTATGGATGGTAGTATTATATAGACACTAGTATGGATGACAGTATTATATAGACACTAGTATGGATGATAGTATTATATAGACACTAGTATGGATGATAGTATTATATAGACACTAGTATGGATGATAGTATTATATAGACACTAGTTTGGATGATAGTATATAGACACTAGTATGGATGATAGTATTATATAGACACTAGTATGACTGATGATAGTATTATATAGACACTAGTATGGATGATAGTATTATATAGACACTAGTATGGATGATAGTATTATATAGACACTAGTATGGATGATAGTATTATATAGACACTAGTATGGATGATAGTAATATATAGACACTAGTATGGATGATAGTATTATATAGACACTAATATGGATGATAGTATTATATAGACACTAGTATGGATGGTAGTATTATATAGACACTAGTATGGATGATAGTATTATATAGACACTAGTATGGATGGTAGTATTATATAGACACTAGTATGGATGATAGTATTATATAGACACTAGTATGGATGATAGTATTATATAGATACTAGTATGGATGGTAGTATTATATAGACACTAGTATGGATGGTAGTATTATATAGACACTAGTATGGATGATAGTATTATATAGACACTAGTATGGATGATAGTATTATATAGACACTAGTATGGATGATAGTATTATATAGACACTAGTATGGATGGTAGTATTATATAGACACTAGTATGGATGGTAGTATTATATAGACACTAGTATGGATGATAGTATTATATAGACACTAGTATGGATGATAGTATTATATAGACACTAGTATGGATGATAGTATTATATAGACACTAGTATGACTGATGATAGTATTATATAGACACTAGTATGGATGATAGTATTATATAGACACTAGTATGGATGATAGTATTATATAGACACTAGTATGGATGATAGTAATATATAGACACTAGTATGGATGATAGTATTATATAGACACTAGTGTGGATGATAGTATTATATAGACACTAGTATGGATGATAGTATTATATAGACACTAGTATGGATGGTAGTATTATATAGACACTAGTATGGATGATAGTATTATATAGACACTAATATGGATGATAGTATTATATAGATACTAGTATGGATGGTAGTATTATATAGACACTAGTATGGATGGTAGTATTATATAGACACTAGTATGGATGATAGTATTATATAGACACTAGTATGGATGATAGTATTATATAGACACTAGTATGGATGATAGTATTATATAGACACTAGTATGGATGGTAGTATTATATAGACACTAGTATGGATGGTAGTATTATATAGACACTAGTATGGATGATAGTATTATATAGACACTAGTATGGATGATAGTATTATATAGACACTAGTATGACTGATGATAGTATTATATAGACACTAGTATGGATGATAGTATTATATAGACACTAGTATGGATGATAGTATTATATAGACACTAGTATGGATGATAGTAATATATAGACACTAGTATGGATGATAGTATTATATAGACACTAGTGTGGATGATAGTATTATATAGACACTAGTATGGATGATAGTATTATATAGACACTAGTGTGGATGATAGTATTATATAGGCACTAGTATGGATGATAGTATTATATAGACACTAGTATGGATGATAGTATTATATAGACACTAGTATGACTGATGATAGTATTATATAGACACTAGTATGGATGATAGTATTATATAGACACTAGTATGGATGATAGTATTATATAGACACTAGTATGGATGATAGTAATATATAGACACTAGTATGGATGATAGTATTATATAGACACTAGTGTGGATGATAGTATTATATAGACACTAGTATGGATGATAGTATTATATAGACACTAGTATGGATGATAGTATTATATAGACACTAGTATGGATGATAGTATTATATAGACACTAGTATGGATGGTAGTATTATATAGACACTAGTATGGATGATAGTATTATATAGACACTAGTATGGATGATAGTATTATATAGACACTAGTATGGATGATAGTATTATATAGATACTAGTATGGATGGTAGTATTATATAGACACTAGTATGGATGATAGTATTATATAGACACTAGTATGACTGATGATAGTATTATATAGACACTAGTATGGATGATAGTATTATATAGACACTAGTATGGATGATAGTAATATATAGACACTAGTATGGATGATAGTATTATATAGACTTTAATATGGATGATAGTATTATATAGACACTAGTATGGATGGTAGTATTATATAGACACTAGTATGGATGGTAGTATTATATAGACACTAGTATGGATGATAGTATTATATAGACACTAGTATGGATGATAGTATTATATAGACACTAGTATGGATGATAGTATTATATAGACACTAGTATGGATGATAGTAATATATAGACACTAGTATGGATGATAGTATTATATAGACACTAGTATGACTGATGATAGTATTATATAGACACTAGTATGGATGATAGTATTATATAGACACTAGTATGGATGATAGTATTATATAGACACTAGTATGGATGATAGTATTATATAGACACTAGTATGGATGGTAGTATTATATAGACACTAGTATGGATGATAGTATTATATAGACACTAGTATGGATGGTAGTATTATATAGACACTAGTATGGATGATAGTATTATATAGACACTAGTATGACTGATGATAGTATTATATAGACACTAGTATGGATGATAGTATTATATAGACACTAGTATGGATGATAGTATTATATAGACACTAGTATGGATGATAGTATTATATAGACACTAGTATGGATGGTAGTATTATATAGACACTAGTATGGATGATAGTATTATATAGACACTAGTATGGATGATAGTATTATATAGACACTAGTGTGGATGATAGTATTATATAGACACTAGTATGGATGATAGTATTATATAGACACTAGTATGGATGATAGTATTATATAGACACTAGTATGGATGATAGTATTATATAGACACTAGTATGGATGATAGTATTATATAGACACTAGTATGGATGATAGTATTATATAGACACTAGTATGGATGATAGTATTATATAGACACTAGTATGGATGATAGTATTATATAGACACTAGTATGGATGGTAGTATTATATAGACACTAGTATGGATGGTAGTATTATATAGACACTAGTATGGATGGTAGTATTATATAGACACTAGTATGGATGGTAGTATTATATAGACACTAGTATGGATGATAGTATTATATAGACACTAGTATGGATGATAGTATTATATAGACACTAGTATGGATGATAGTATTATATAGACACTAGTATGGATGATAGTATTATATAGACACTAGTATGGATGATAGTATTATATAGACACTAGTATGGATGATAGTATTATATAGACACTAGTATGGATGATAGTATTATATAGACACTAGTATGGATGATAGTATTATATAGACACTAGTATGGATGATAGTATTATATAGACACTAGTATGGATGGTAGTATTATATAGACACTAGTATGGATGATAGTATTATATAGACACTAGTATGACTGATGATAGTATTATATAGACACTAGTATGGATGATAGTATTATATAGACACTAGTATGGATGATAGTATTATATAGACACTAGTATGACTGATGATAGTATTATATAGACACTAGTATGGATGGTAGTATTATATAGACACTAGTATGGATGATAGTATTATATAGACACTAGTATGACTGATGATAGTATTATATAGACACTAGTATGGATGATAGTATTATATAGACACTAGTATGGATGATAGTATTATATAGACACTAGTATGGATGATAGTATTATATAGACACTAGTATGGATGATAGTAATATATAGACACTAGTATGGATGATAGTATTATATAGACACTAATATGGATGATAGTATTATATAGACACTAGTATGGATGGTAGTATTATATAGACACTAGTATGGATGGTAGTATTATATAGACACTAGTATGGATGATAGTATTATATAGACACTAGTATGGATGATAGTATTATATAGACACTAGTATGGATGGTAGTATTATATAGACACTAGTATGGATGATAGTATTATATAGACACTAGTATGGATGATAGTATTATATAGACACTAGTATGGATGATAGTATTCTATAGACACTAGTATGGATGATAGTATTATATAGACACTAGTATGGATGGTAGTATTATATAGACACTAGTATGGATGGTAGTATTATATAGACACTAGTATGGATGGTAGTATTATATAGACACTAGTATGGATGATAGTATTATATAGACACTAGTATGGATGATAGTATTATATAGACACTAGTATGGATGGTAGTATTATATAGACACTAGTATGGATGACAGTATTATATAGACACTAGTATGGATGATAGTATTATATAGACACTAGTATGGATGATAGTATTATATAGACACTAGTATGGATGATAGTATTATATAGACACTAGTATGGATGATAGTATTATATAGACACTAGTATGGATGATAGTATTATATAGACACTAGTATGGATGATAGTATTATATAGACACTAGTATGGATGACAGTATTATATAGACACTAGTATGGATGATAGTATTATATAGACACTAGTATGGATGGTAGTATTATATAGACACTAGTATGGATGATAGTATTATATAGACACTAGTATGGATGATAGTATTATATAGACACTAGTATGGATGACAGTATTATATAGACACTAGTATGGATGATAGTATTATATAGACACTAGTATGGATGGTAGTATTATATAGACACTAGTATGGATTGTAGTATTATATAGACACTAGTATGGATGATAGTATTATATAGACACTAGTATGGATGGTAGTATTATATAGACACTAGTATGGATGATAGTATTATATAGACACTAGTATGGATGATAGTATTATATAGACACTAGTATGGATGATAGTATTATATAGGCACTAGTATGGATGATAGTATTATATAGACACTAGTATGGATGATAGTATTATATAGACACTAGTATGGATGATGGTATTATATAGACACTAGTATGGATGGTAGTATTATATAGACACTAGTATGGATGATAGTATTATATAGACACTAGTATGGATGATAGTATTATATAGACACTAGTATGGATGATAGTATTATATAGACACTAGTATGGATGATAGTATTATATAGACACTAGTATGGATGATAGTAATATATAGACACTAGTATGGATGATAGTATTATATAGACACTAGTATGGATGATAGTATTATATAGACACTAGTATGGATGATAGTATTATATAGACACTAGTATGGATGATAGTATTATATAGACACTAGTATGGATGATAGTATTATATAGACACTAGTATGGATGATAGTAATATATAGACACTAGTATGGATGATAGTATTATATAGACACTAGTATGGATGATAGTATTATATAGACACTAGTATGGATGATAGTATTATATAGACACTAGTATGGATGATAGTAATATATAGACACTAGTATGGATGATAGTATTATATAGACACTAGTATGGATGGTAGTATTATATAGACACTAGTATGGATGATAGTATTATATAGACACTAGTATGGATGATGGACCGGAAGTCACTTTCACTATGAGACATATAATTTGGGCCTCATAGGAAAGCAGAAAGAAAATGACTTCCGGTTCTCTTAGGAGACGCTGTAAAATTCGGACAGTCACAGTGTGCGTCACGTGACATAAAGGCGCCGCAGAAGATTTTTCGGCAATAAAGTCAAAAGCCGTAAGACAATTTCTTTTTTACCTTTTACTGGATATACCAAGATAATTCTCCCGAAGAGTTCCTTTTAAATGAGAAATTTCTTTCTGCATGCACCTGCCACTAGGGGGAGCTCACTGCATACAGATTTATACAGCTCCTGCTCATCTAGTGTGGATCTAAATCAACATCCGCATCAATGTCCACACATATAATCACATAACTGCCACTGTTCAATAACATGTGGATATTAATGTGGTGGTGACATGAATCTGTACTGTGAGGCTGCCCAAAAAAGTCTCAGATGAATGGCTGGCCAAACATGGCGGATATTTTTCCCAATTCAAGATAAGGATTAGACTCGATGTCAAGGCTTGCTTTAGGTACCCTGTACAGAACCTCCTATCACAACTGAGGGTTTGCCACAATTGCATCCAGTCTTTGTAATCCTCTGTAAAGTAAACACATCATCAGCACAAAACTCTCTCCTCTCCTGATAGTTTGCTACAATGTATCAGTGCAGGTAAAATATATCAGTCTGGAGTCTCTCTAGCTCACAGAGGATTGCCTAAACTAAACAAATACATGGTAGCAAATCCTCAGCTGTTAGAAATATTAGACAGAGTTTGGATACAAAAACGTTGCCATTCACTGACGGTAAGCGGTGATCTTGAAAATGGTCAAAAACTGAAACACAAAGTCTATTAGAAAGTTGCGGAACTTTTTATAATACATTGATTAAGCTTCATGCACAAAACACCGGGCAAGCGCATTAACACCCAGCATGCATCTGCCAATCATCCTATTACAGGGCCCGGTCACAGGGGCCCCAGGGGTCGTCTTACACTCGAATCTTCCAGTAAACATTAGTTCTGCACTTTCTTGCTGTGTTCCCGCTGTGTAGGGGAAGGGGCGGCGGGGAGGGGGGACAACCCAGTGAATTTGGCTTCTCTCTGTCTGCAGTCTATGCAGGCGAGAGGCAGAACATGCAGACACAGGGCTATAGGAAGTGACTGCCAACAGCCCGGCCTGAGCAATCTAGTCCTAACCAGTTTGATATTTAAAGCCAAGGGGAGGGGTACGAGGGTTGTTTGCCTTGGCTGGGCCTAGAACATGTCTATGGTCAGAGGAGGGAACATCCAGCCAGCAGAGCTAGTGCACACGTTTTAGTAGAGCTGCTAACTTTCCTCCCGCCTCCGCTTGGCTCAGACCAAGGACGTGCTATTTATGGAACGCCACAGACAACAGCTCGCCATGCGTTTCCACACCGCCCGCAGATGACATAATCCCCCGTCAGACGCGGCGAATGTCACACGAAATATCCCGGCAGCTCCGCTTCTCGTATAGTCACCGTACGTGAGGGAAATAGCGCTCCAAGTGGAGGGGAGCGGCCCACGGGCTACGTGCCGGGCCAGGTCTCCTATCGGGTGACCAGTGCAGAACCGTGCCCTGTGATTGGCACTACTGGGGCTGTAGGCATAGGCTGCCATGCCGGAAGTGGAGGATGCTAGGCTTCACTGCGGCACAGAGTATTTCAGGAGAAAAGCTTGCTGATCGTGTGTGAGGTCACGGTCTGAGTGTTACATAACAGAAGAATCAGGGTCTTCTGCATCACAGAGTATTTCAGGAGAGGAGTGTTGCTGATCTTGTGGGAGGCTGAGAGTTACATAGCGGAAGGAGTAGGGGCCTCCAGCAGCACAAAGTATTTCAGGAGAAGAGTGAGCTGATCTTTTGGTCGCAGACTGAGAGCTACATAGTGGAGGGAGCAGAACTCCCCAGCAGTACAGAGTATTTCAGGAGAGGAGCGTTCTGATCTTGTGAGAGGCCACAGAATGAGAGTTACATAGTGGAAGGAGCAGGGTTCCTAGCAGTACAGAGTATTTCAGGAGGGGAGTGTGCTGATCTTGTAGGTGGTCACAGCCTGAGAGTTACGTAGCAAATGGAACAGTGTCCCCAGCAGCACAGAGTGTTTCAGGAGATGAATGTGCTGATCTTGTGATAGGTAACATACTGAGAGTTACAGTAAATAGTAGAAGGAACAGAGTCCGAAGCATGCACAGAGTATTTCAGGAGTCGAGTGTGATGAGCATTTAAAATGTTTCAGAGTGGACGGAAAATACTCTCCAGCGCACAGAGTATTTCAGGAGAGGCGTGTTCTACTCTTGTGTGAGGTCATTGTCTGAAATGTACATAGCGATAGCGTAAGGGGCAGGGTTTCCAGCAGCACAGTGTATTTCAGGTGATGAGGGTGCTGATCTAGTGGGAGGTAACAGTCTGAGAGTGTAAAAAGAAGGGTCCCCCATGCGCAGAGTATTTCAGGAGAGAAGTGTTCTTAGATCCCCCACCAATCACACAATGTAAAATTCTTTGGAAGCCCCTTTAGGTGGAATATTAGGGAACTCCTTATGTAACAATCCCTCTATAAGACATTCCTGGAATTGCTTCCTTTACCAGTGGGATTGTTCGAGGTTCATACTCCCCCCTCCCCCACACTTGACCCTCACACCGTATTATTGTAATATATATAGAGGTGATAGAAACAATTCATCAGGTTCCAGATCCACAATTTCCGCTCATCTCTGACATCATACACGGCTGGATATAAGATGGGCAATGCCAGGGCCAACTAGACATGGGGAGCCCAAAGGGATATGGGTAAACATGCTCCATGCTTGCCAAGGGGTCCTACTGTCATTCTGCTGCTCAAGGGTCCGCACACACCTGGTGCCAAACCCGATGCCGACCCCACGTCTTCTCCAGAATGTGCTGTGAGTGTCACAGAGTGTATCACTTTACTGCAATGTTGAAAATCTGTATATATGGTTTGAGAGTTGACCTTAAAGGGGTTGTTTCATCCGGGCGACCCTTAATTTGCACCCCCCCCCCCCCCCCCGAGTGACCTGATTGTTCCACTGCAGGACCCTTCAGAACTCTGCAGACAGTAGGTGATAGTTCCGCTTTAGATGCCCCCTCCTATATAAAGTGCTTATTCAGGCTACTTCCCAACTATGAAGTGTTGCAAAGAGGCACAACCGATGCAGCGTGGCACATTTTTTAGTTTTAAACCCGCCCAATCCCCACCCATGCACACCCGGTTCAGCCCACACAGTATCATGCTCCATAGTGCCTCCCCACAGTATAATGCCCCCATAGTGCCTCCCCACAGTATAATGCCCCCATAGTGCCTCCCCACAGTATAATGCCCCCATAGAACCCCCACAGTATAATGCTACTATAGCTGCCCTCCACACAGTTAAATGCCCCCATACAGCATAATGCACCATAGCTGCCCCCCACATAGTATAATGCCCCCATAAAACCCACACAGTATAATGCCACTATAGCTACCCCCTCCCCCCGCAGTATAATGCCCTCATACAGTATAATGCCCCCATGGATGCACCCATACAGAATAATGCCCACACAGTATCATGCTCCCACACAGTATAATGCCCTCATACTGCCTCCCCACAGTATAATGCCCTCATAGAACCCCCACAGTATAATGCCCTCATAGAACCCCCACAGTATAATGCCACTATAGCTGCCCCCCACACAGTATAATGTGCCAAAACAGTATAATGCCCCCATAGATGCACCCATACAGAATAATGCCCACACAGATGCCTCCATACAGTATAATGCCCCATAGCTGCCCCACATACCGTATAATGCCCCCATAAAACCCCCACGGAATAATGCCACTATAGCTGCCCCACACACCATATAATGCCCCCATAAAACCCACACAGTATAATGCCACTATAGCTGCCCCCACACAGTATAATGCCCTCATAGATGCCCCCACACAGTGTAATGCCTCATAGCTGCCCCATAGAGCATAATGCCCACACAGATGCTCCCATACAGTATAATGCCCCATAGTGCCACAATGACCCTGTAGATAGTGCCCAAATAGATGTTGCCAGTGCCCACATAGTACCACAGTGCCCACTGTATAAAGTGCAGACGGTCCCTAATTCAGCATTGGATTCAACTGTATCTGCATCTTTAGGACAGCGCGACACCGCAAATTTTGGCCGACTTTTGAAGCGGTTTCTGCCACGATTTCCGAAAAAAAATTGTGTACAGGGTCTTACACCTAGACGCTGAAAACTACTCCTGACATAATGCTTCTTAGGGTATGTTCACACTGAGTTTATTGCTCTGCCTGCACGCCGTTTGCAGCGTTTTTCGCCCGCAGCCATTGAGCGCCGATGGGCAAAAACGCAGCAAAATACGCTGTCTCTGCCTCCTATTGATGTCAATGGAAGGTCAGAGACGTAAACGCCCGAAGATGGGGCATGTCCCTTCTTTTTCCAGCGAGAGTTTTCCCGCTTGCTGGAAAAAAACCCTTCCGCCTCCCATTGAAATCAATGAGAGGCATTTTCGTCCGTTTTTTGGCGCGGTTTCCACGTAAAAAAAAAAAACTCAGTGTGAACTGGGCCTTACTGCTTCTCATGCCTTTTTGCTACAATGTATCAGTGCACGTAAAAAATGTATCAGTCTAGTTCATAGAGGATTGTCTAGACTAGATACAATTGTAACAAACACCCAGCTAGGAGAAGTAGTAGGTACACAACACCTGCAGAGAGGGAGTGAGGATAGTCTGCAGCAGTTATGTGTGGAACGTGCTGCATGTGGAGGGGGGGGGGGGGATTGACAATCCCATTAGTATGTTCGTCATCCGGCCGGTTACGTGTGCGGATGGGCAGGCAGCGCTCACATTTCACGGTGACGCGACCCTCAGACTGGAGCAGCCGGCTCTGCGGGCACCAACACAATGCCATCAAAGCCGGATAGGGATTAACTCTGCTGCTTGTGCTGAATGGAGACTCAGCGTGTGTGGACTGTCACATTGTGCTGCAGCTCTGGAGGGAAGGAGCAGAAATGTTTCCTGTGCAAAGACGGAGACAATGTTACAGCGTGGAAGGAGAACGCACAATGTACAAAGCATCGAACCCCTGTATCGTGCAATGTACCATCACCTCGTGCCGGGGGCCAATACATGTCTGTGCTGTCCTAAATATACCCCTGTAACCCCTACCCACATAGCAAATGTATCACCAACACAAGGCAGATTGTTAGGACTTCCCCAGGTCCCTCGTATGGCGAGTAAAGACCCCCAGCAGATGTACTGCTAGAAAAGTAGTCTTATAGTAGCTATATTCTTGTATATAGGGGGCAGCATAAGGGTATGATCACACGCCCTATTTATGGACGTAATTCAGGCGTTTTTCGCATGGAATTACGGCCGAAAAAACGGCTCCAAACCGTCTACAAATATCTGCCCATTGAATTCAATGGGTCTTACGGTGTTCTGTGCAGACAGGCTTTTTTTAACGCGCCGCTGTCAAAAGACGGCGCGTAAAAAAACGGGCGCCTCAAAGAAGTGCATGTCACTTCTTGGGGAGTAATTGGAGCCGTTTTTCATTGACTACATTGAAAAACAGCTCCAATTACGTCCGTAATAGACGCAGCGAAAAACACGAGTACGAGCAATTTCGTCTGAAATTCAGGAGCTGTTTTCGCCTGAAAACAGCTCCGTAATTTCAGACGTATTTTACGTTTGCGTGTGAACATACCCTTATAGTAATTATATTCTTGTATATAGGGAGCAGTATTATAGTAGTTATATTCTTGTATATAGGGGGCAGTATTATAGTAGTTATATTCTTGTATATAGGAGCAGTATTATAGTAGTTATATTCTTGTATATAGGGGGCAGTATTATAGTAGTTATATTCTTGTATATAGGAGCAGTATTATAGTAGTTATATTCTTGTATATAGGGGCAGTATTATAGTAGTTATATTCCTGTATATAGGGAGCAGTATTATAGTAGTTATATTCTTGTATATAGGGCGCAGTATTATAGTAGTTATATTCTTGTATATAGGGGCAGTATTATAGTAGTTATATTCTTGTATATAGGGGCAGTATTATAGTAATTATATTCCTGTATATAGGGCAGTATTATAGTAGTTATATTCTTGTATGTAGGGGCAGTATTATAGTAGTTATATTCTTGTATATAGGGGGCAGTATTATAGTAGTTATATTCTTGTATATAGGGCGCAGTATTATAGTAGTTATATTCTTGTATATAGGAGGCAGTATTATAGTAGTTATATTCTTGTATATAGGAGCAGTATTATAGTAGTTATATTCTTGTATATAGGGGGCAGTATTATAGTAGTTATATTCTTGTATATAGGAGCAGTATTATAGTAATTATATTCCTGTATATAGGGGCAGTATTATAGTAGTTATATTCTTGTATATAGGGACAGTATTATAGTAGTTATATTCTTGTATATAGGGGCAGTATTATAGTAATTATATTCCTGTATATAGGGGCAGTATTATAGTAGTTATATTCTTGTACATAGGGAGCAGTATTATAGTAGTTATATTCTTGTATATAGGAGCAGTATTATAGTAGGTATATTCTTGTATATAGGGTGCAGTATTATATTAGTTATATTCTTGTATATAGGGGGCAGTATTATAGTAGTTATATTCTTGTATATAGGGGGCAGTATTATAGTAGTTATATTCTTGTATATAGGGGGCAGTATTATAGTAGTTATATTCTTGTATATAGGGGGCAGTATTATAGTAGTTATATTCTTGTATATAGGGGCAGTATTATAGTAGTTATATTCTTGTGTATAGGAGCAGTATTATAATAGTTATATTCTTGTATATAGGGGCAGTATTATAGTAGTTATATTCTTGTATATAGAGGCAGTATTATAGTAGTTATATTCTTGTGTATAGGAGCAGTATTATAATAGTTATATTCTTGTATATAGGGGCAGTATTATAATAGTTATATTCTTGTATATAGGGGCAGTATTATAGTAGTTATATTCTTGTATATAGAGGCAGTATTATAGTAGTTATATTCTTGTGTATAGGAGCAGTATTATAATAGTTATATTCTTGTATATAGGGGGCAGTATTAGGCTGGGTTCACACGTGGCGGAATTTCACTTAAATTCCGCTGCGGACACTCCGCAGCGTTAATCCGCAGCGGAGCCGTTTGTCCATTGACTTACACTTTAATTTAGCAGTGTTCGTTTAGACGAGGCGTAAAATTCCGCTGCGGAGCATAGGCTGCGGAGCGGAATTTGGTGTCCGCAGCATGCTCTGTCTGTTGCGGAGCAGTGGCGGACTGGTTGCGGACTCATGGCGGAATTTCTCCATTGACTTCAATGGAGAGTCAAAATTCCGCAATGAAGTCCGCAGATCTTATGTGTGCTGCGGAGCGTATTGGTTTTACTACCATGACATTTCTTCATTCTGGCTGGACCTATGTATTTCTAGGTCTACAGCCAGACTGAGGAAGTCAATGGGGCTCCCGTAATGACGGGAGCGTTGCTAGGAGACGTCTGTAAATAGTCACTGTCCAGGGTGCTGAAAGAGTTAAGCGATCGGCAGTAACTGTTTCTGCACCCGGGACAGTGACTACCGATCTCAATATACATGTATCTGTAAAAAAATATATAAGTTCATACTTACCGAGAACTCCCTGCGTCTGTCTCCAGTCCGGCCTCCCAGGATGACGTTTCAGTCTAAGTGACGGCTGCAGCCAATCACAGGCCAAGCACAGGCTGCAGCGGTCACATGGACTGGCGCGTCATCCAGGGAGGTCGGGCTGGATGCCGAAAGAGGGACGCGTCACCAAGACAACGGCCGGTAAGTATGAAAATCGTTTACTTTCACTAGGGAAAGTGCTGTCCCTTCTCTCTATCCTGCACTGATAGGGAGAAGGGAAGCACTTTTCCCGCAGTCCGCAGCAGCTAGTCCGCATCAATGTACTGCACATTTTGTGCAGATCCGCAGCAGAATCTGCAACGCAGATTCTGTGCGGCATTGATGCGGACAGTTGCGGAGGAAATCCGCCACGTGTGGTCATGCCCTTATAGTAGTTATATTCTTGTATATAGGGGCAGTATTATAGTAGTTATATTCTTGTATATAGGAGCAGTATTATAGTAGTTATATTCTTGTATATAGGAGCAGTATTATAGTAGTTATATTCTTGTATATAGGGGGCAGTATTATAGTAGTTATATTCTTGTATATAGGGGGCAGTATTATAGTAGTTATATTCTTGTATATAAGGGCAGTATTATAGTAGTTCTGGTCTTGTATATAGGAGGCAGTATTATAGTAGTTATATTCTTGTATATAGGGAGCAGTATTATAGTAGTTATATTCTTGTATATAGGGGCAGTATTATAGTAGTTATATTCTTGTATATAGGAGCAGTATTATAGTAGTTATATTCTTGTATATAGGGGGCAGTATTATAGTAGTTATATTCTTGTATATAAGGGCAGTATTATAGTAGTTCTGGTCTTGTATATAGGAGGCAGTATTATAGTAGTTATATTCTTGTATATAGGGAGCAGTATTATAGTAGTTATATTCTTGTATATAGGGGCAGTATTATAGTAGTTATATTCTTGTATATAGGGGGCAGTATTATAGTAGTTATATTCTTGTATATAGGAGCAGTATTATAGTAGTTATATTCTTGTATATAAGGGGCAATATTATAGTAGTTATATTCTTGTATATAGGAGCAGTATTATAGTAGTTATATTCTTGTATATAGAGTCATTATTATAGTAGTTATATTCTTGTATATAGGAGCAGTATTATAGTAGTTATATTCTTGTATATAAGGGGCAATATTATAGTAGTTATATTCTTGTATATAGGAGCAGTATTATAGTAGTTATATTCTTGTATATAGTCAGTATTATAGCAGTTATATTCTTGTATATAGGGAGCAGTATTATAGTAGTTATATTCTTGTATATAGGGGCAGTATTATAGTAGTTATATTCTTGTATATAGGGGCAGTATTATAGTAGTTATATTCTTGTATATAGGGAGCAGTATTATAGTAGTTATATTCTTGTATATAGGGAGCAGTATTATAGTAGTTATATTCTTGTATATAGAGGGCAGTATTATAGTAGTTATATTCTTGTATATAGGAGCAGTATTATAGTAGTTATATTCTTGTATATAGGGGTAATATTATAGTAGTTATATTCTTGTATATAGGGGGCAGTATTATAGTAGTTATATTCTTGTATATAGGGGGCAGTATTATAGTAGTTATATTCTTGTATATAGGAGGCAGTATTATAGTAATTATATTCTTGTATATAAGGGGCAGTATTATAGTAGTTATATTCTTGTATATAGAGTCAGTATTATAGCAGTTATATTCTTGTATATAGGGGCAGTATTATAGTAGTTATATTCTTGTATGTAGGGAGCAGTATTATAGTAGTTATATTCTTGTATATAGAGGGCAGTATTATAGTAGTTATATTCTTGTATATAGGAGCAGTATTATAGTAGTTATATTCTTGTATGTAGGGGCAGTATTATAGTAGTTATATTCTTGTATATAGGATGCAGTATTATAGTAGTTATATTCTTGTATATAGGGGCAGTATTATAGTAGTTATATTCTTGTATATAGGGGCAGTATTATAGTAGTTATATTCTTGTATATAGGGAGCAGTATTATAGTAGTTATATTCTTGTACATAGGGGCAGTATTATAGTAGTTATATTCTTGTATATAGGAGCAGTATTATAGTAGTTATATTCTTGTATATAGGGGTAGTATTATAGTAGTTATATTCTTGTATATAGGGGCAGTATTATAGTAGTTATATTCTTGTATGTAGGGAGCAGTATTATAGTAGTTATATTCTTGTATATAGAGGGCAGTATTATAGTAGTTATATTCTTGTATATAGGGGACAGTATTATAGTAGTTATATTCTTGTATATAGGGGTAGTATTAGGGCGGGTTCACACATAGCGGAATTTCACTTAAATTCCGCTGCGGACACTCCGCAGCGTTAATCCGCAGCGGAGCCGTTTCTCCATTGACTTTCACTTTAATTTAGCAGTGTTCGTTTACACGATGCGTACAATTCCGCTGCGGAGCATAGGCTGCGGAGCGGAATTTGGTGTCCGCAGCATGCTCTGTCTGTTGCGGAGCAGTGGCGGACTGGTTGCGGACTCATGGCGGAATTTCTCCATTGACTTCAATGGAGAGTCAAAATTCCGCAATGAAGTCCGCAGATCTTATGTGTGCTGCGGAGCGTATTGTTTTTACTACCATGACATTTCTTCATTCTGGCTGGACCTATGTATTTCTAGGTCTACAGCCAGACTGAGGAAGTCAATGGGGCTCCCGTAATGACGGGAGCGTTGCTAGGAGACGTCTGTAAATAGTCACTGTCCAGGGTGCTGAAAGAGTTACGCGATCGGCAGTAACTGTTTCTGCACCCGGGACAGTGACTACCGATCTCAATATACATGTATCTGTAAAAAAAAATATAAGTTCATACTTACCGAGAACTCCCTGCGTCTGTCTACAGTCCGGCCTCCCAGGATGACGTTTCAGTGTAAGTGACGGCTGCAGCCAATCACAGGCCAAGCACAGGCTGCAGCGGTCACATGGACTGGCGCGTCATCCAGGGAGGTCGGGCTGGATGCCGAAAGAGGGACGCGTCACCAAGACAACGGCCGGTAAGTATGAATTTCTTTGACTTTCACTAGGGAAAGTGCTGTCCCTTCTCTCTATCCTGCACTGAATAGGGAGAAGAGAAGCACTTTTCCTGCAGTCCGCAGCAGCTAGTCCGCATCAATTTTCTGCACATTTTGTGCAGATCCGCTGCAGAATCTGCAACGCAGATTCTGTGCGGCATTGATGCGGACAGTTGCGGAGGAATTCCGCCATGTGTGGTCATGCCCTTATAGTAGTTATATTCTTGTATATAGAGGCAGTATTATAGTAATTATATTCTTGTATATAAGGGGCAGTATTATAGTAGTTATATTCTTGTATATAAGGGCAGTATTATAGTAGTTATATTCTTGTATATAGGGGGCAGTATTATAGTAGTTATATTCTTGTATATAGGGGGCAGTATTATAGTAGTTATATTCTTGTATATAGGGGGCAGTATTATAGTAGTTATATTCTTGTATATAGGGGCAGTATTATAATAGATATATTCTTGTATATAGGGGGCAGTATTATAGTAGTTATATACTTGTATATAGGGGGCAGTAGTATAGTAGTTATATTCTTGTATATAGGGGGCAGTATTATAGTAGTTATATTCTTGTATATAGGAGGCGGTATTATAGTAGTTATGTTCTTGTATATAGGGGGCAGTATTATAGTAGTTATATTCTTGTATATAGGAGGCAGTATTATAGTAGATATATTCTTGTATATAGGAGCAGTGTTATAGTAGTTATATTCTTGTATATAGGGGGCAGTATTATAGTAGTTATATTCTTGTATATATGAGCAGTGTTATAGTAGTTATATTCTTGTATATAGGAGCAGTATTATAGTAGTTATATTCTTGTATATAGAAAGCAGTATTCTAGTAGTTACATTCTTGTATATAGGGGGCAGTATTATAGTAGTTATATTCTTGTATATAGGAGCAGTGTTATAGTAGTTATATTCTTGTATATAGGAGCAGTATTATAGTAGTTATATTCTTGTATATAGAAAGCAGTATTCTAGTAGTTACATTCTTGTATATAGGGGGCAGTATTATAGTAGTTATATTCTTGTATATAGGGGCAGTATTATAGTAGTTATATTCTTGTATATAGGGGCAGTATTATAGTAGTTATATTCTTGAATATAGGGGGCAGTATTATAGTAGTCATATTCTTGTATATAGGGGGTAGTATTATAGTAGTTATATTCTTGTATATAGGAGCAGTATTATAGTAGTTATATTCTTGTATATAGGCGCAGTATTATAGTAGTTATATTCTTGTATATAGGGGGCAGTATTATAGTAGTTATATTCTTGTATATAGGGGGCAGTATTATAGTAGTTATATTCTTGTATATAGGGAGCAGTATTATAGTAGTTATATTCTTGTGTATAGGAGCAGTATTATAGTAGTTATATTCTTGTATATAGGAGGCAGTATTATAGTAGTTATATTCTTGTATATAGGAGCAGTATTATGGTAGTTATATTCTTGTATATAGGGGCAGTATTACAGTACTTATATTCTTGTATATAGGGGGCAGTATTATAGTAGTTATATTCTTGTATATATGGGCAGTATTATAGTAGTTATATTCTTGTATATAGGAGCAGTATTATAGTAGTTATATTCTTGTATATAGGGGCAGTATTATAGTAGTTATATTCTTGTATATAGGGGGCAGTATTATAGTAGTTATATTCTTGTATATAGGGGCAGTATTATAGTGGTTATATTCTTGTATATAGGAGGCAGTATTATAGTAGTTATATTCTTGTATATAGGGAGCAGTATTATAGTAGTTATATTCTTGTATATAGGAGCAGTACTATAGTAGTTATATTCTTGTATATAGGGGGCAGTATTATAGTAGTTATATTCTTGTATATAGGAGCAGTATTATAGTAGTTATATTCTTGTATATAGGAGGCAGTATTATAGTAGTTCTATTCTTGTATTTAGGAGCAGTATTATAGTAGTTATATTCTTGTATATAGGGGGCAGTATTATAGTAGTTATATTCTTGTATATAGGGGGCAGTATTATAGTAGTTATATTCTTGTATATAGGGGCAGTATTACAGTAGTTATATTCTTGTATGTAGGGCAGTATTATAGTAGTTATATTCTTGTATATAAGGGGCAGTATTATAGTAGTTATATTCTTGTATATAGGAGCAGTATTATAGTAGTTATATTCTTGTATATAGGGGGCAGTATTATAGTAGTTATATTCTTGTATATAGGGGCAGTATTATAGTAGTTATATTCTTGTATGTAGGGCAGTATTATAGTAGTTATATTCTTGTATATAGGGGCAGTATTATAGTAGTTATATTCTTGTATATAGGGGCAGTATTAGGGCATGACCACACGTGGCGGATTTCCTCCGCAACTGTCCGCATCAATGCCGCACAGAATCTGCGTTGCAGATTCTGCTGCGGATCTGCACAAAATGTGCAGTAAATTGATGCGGACTAGCTGCTGCGGACTGCGGTAAAAGTACTTCCCTTCTCCCTATCAGTGCAGGATAGAGAGAAGGGACAGCACTTTCCCTTGTGAAAGTCAAAGAAATTCATACTTACCGCCCGTTGTCTTGGTGACGCGTCCCTCCTTCGGCATCCAGCCCGACCTCCCTGGATGACGCGGCAGTCCATGTGACCGCTGCAGCCTGTTATTAGCCTGTGATTGGCTGCAGCCGTCACTTAGACTGAAACGTCATCCTGGGAGGCCGGACTGGAGACAGAAGCAGGGAGTTCTCGGTAAGTATGAACTTATATTTTTTTACAGGTTGCTGTATATTGGGATCGGTAGTCACTGTCCAGGGTGCAGAAACAGTTACTGCCGATCGCTTAACTCTTTCAGCACCCTGGACAGTGACTATTTACTGACGTCTCCTAGCAACGCTCCCGTCATTACGGGAGCCCCATTGATATCCTCAGTCTGGCTGTAGACCTAGAAATACATAGGTCCAGCCAGAATGAAGAAATGTCAAGTTAAAAAAGCAAGACGGATCCGCAGCACACATGACATGTGCATGACAGCTGCGGACTTCATTGCGGAACTTAGAATCTCCATTGAAGTCAATGGAGAAATTCCGCCATGAGTCCGCCACTGCTCCGCAACAGACAGAGCATGCTGCGGACACCAAATTCCGCTCCGCAGCCTATGCTCCGCAGCGGAATTTTACGCCTCGTCTAAACGAACACTGATAAATTAAAGTGTAAGTCAATGGACAAACGGCTCCGCTGCGGATTAACGCTGCGGAGTGTCCGCAGCGGAATTTAAGTGAAATTCCGCCACGTGTGAACCCAGCCTTATAGTAGTTATATTCTTGTATATAGGGGCAGTATTATAGTAGTTATATTCTTGTATATAGGGGGCAGTATTATAGTAGTTATATTCTCGTATATAGGGGCAGTATTATAGTAGATATATTCTTGTATATAGGGGCAGTATTATGGTAGTTATATTCTTGTATATAGGGGTAGTATTATAGTAGTTATATTCTTGTATATAGGAGCAGTATTATAGTAGTTATATTCTTGTATATAGGAGCAGTATTATAGTAGTTATATTCTTGTATATAGGGGTAGTATTATAGTAGTTATATTCTTGTATATAGGAGCAGTATTATAGTAGTTATATTCTTGTATATAGGGGTAGTATTATAGTAGTTACATTCTTGTATATAGAGAGCAGTATTATAGTAGTTATATTCTTGTATATAGGGGTAGTATTATAGTAGTTATATTCTTGTATATAGGAGCAGTATTATAGTAGTTATATTCTTGTATATAGGAGCAGTATTATAGTAGTTATATTCTTGTATATAGGGGTAGTATTATAGTAGTTATATTCTTGTATATAGGGTCAGTATTATAGTAGTTATATTCTTGTATATAGAGGCAGTATTATAGTAGTTATATTCTTGTATATAGGGGGCAGTATTATAGTAGTTATATTCTTGTATATAGGAACAGTATTATAGTAGTTATACTCTTCTATATAAGGGCAGTATTATAGTAGTTATATTCTTGTATATAGGGGCAGTATTATAGTAGTTATATTCTTGTATATAGGGGGCAGTATTATAGCAGTTATATTCTTGTATATAGGAGGCAGTATTATAGTAGTTATATTCTTGTATATAGGGGGCAGTATTATAGTAGTTATATTCTTGTACATAGGGGCAGTATTATAGTAGTTATATTCTTGTATATAGGAGCAGTATTATAGTAGTTATATTCTTGTATATAGGGGTAGTATTATAGTAGTTATATTCTTGTATATAGCGGCAGTATTATAGTAGTTATATTCTTGTATGTAGGGAGCAGTATTATAGTAGTTATATTCTTGTATATAGAGGGCAGTATTATAGTAGTTATATTCTTGTATATAGGGGACAGTATTATAGTAGTTATATTCTTGTATATAGGGGTAGTATTATAGTAGTTATATTCTTGCATATAGGAGCAGTATTATAGTAGTTATATTCTTGTATATAGAGGCAGTATTATAGTAGTTATATTCTTGTATATAGGGGGCAGTATTATAGTAATTATATTCTTGTATATAAGGGGCAGTACTATAACTACTATATAGGGGCAGTATTATAGTAGTTATATTCTTGTATGTAGGGCAGTATTATAGTAGTTATATTCTTGTATATAGGGGCAGTATTATAGTAGTTATATTCTTGTATATAGGGGCAGTATTATAGTAGTTATATTCTTGTATATAGGGGCAGTATTATGGTAGTTATATTCTTGTATATAGGAGCAGTATTATAGTAGTTATATTCTTGTATATAGGGGCAGTATTATAGTAGTTATATTTTTGTATATAGGGGCAGTATTATAGTAGTTATATTCTTGTATATAGGGGGCAGTATTATAGTAGTTATATTCTCGTATGTAGGGGCAGTATTATAGTAGATATATTCTTGTATATAGGGGCAGTATTATGGTAGTTATATTCTTGTATATAGGAATAGTATTATAGTAGTTATATTCTTGTATATAGGGGCAGTATTATAGTAGTTATATTCTTGTATATAGGGGGCAGTATTATAGTAGTTATATTCTCGTATATAGGGGCAGTATTATAGTAGATATATTCTTGTATATAGGGGCAGTATTACAGTAGTTATATTCTTGTATATAGGAGGCAGTATTATAGTAGTTATATTCTTGTATATAGGGGAAGTATTATAGTAGTTATAGTCTTGTATATTGGGGCAGTATTATAGTAGTTATATTCTTGTATATAGGCAGTAGTATTATAGTAGTTATATTCTTGTATATAGGGGCAGTATTATAGTAGTTATATTCTTGTATATAGGGGGCAGTATTATAGTAGTTATATTCTCGTATATATGGGCAGTATTATAGTAGATATATTCTTGTATATAGGGGCAGTATTACAGTAGTTATATTCTTGTATATAGGAGGCAGTATTATAGTAGTTATATTCTTGTATATAGGGGAAGTATTATAGTAGTTATAGTCTTGTATATAGGGGCAGTATTATAGTAGTTATATTCTTGTATATAGGCAGTAGTATTATAGTAGTTATATTCTTGTATATAGGGGGCAGTATTATAGTAGTTATAGTCTTGTATATAGGGGGCAGTATTACAGTAGTTATATTCTTGTATATAGGGGCAGTATTATAGTAGTTATATTCTTGTATATAGGGGCAGTATTATAGTAGTTATAGTCTTGTATATAGGGGGCAGTATTATAGTAGTTATATTCTTGTATATAGGCAGTAGTATTATAGTAGTTATATTCTTGTATATAGGGGACAGTATTATAGCAGTTATATTCTTGTATATAGGAGCAGTATTATAGTAGTTATATTCTTGTATATAGGGAGCAGTATTATAGTAGTTATATTCTTGTATATAGGGTCAGTATTATAGTAGTTATATTCTTGTATATAGGTTCAGTATTATAGTAGTTATATTCTTGTATATAGGAATAGTATTATAGTAGTTATATTCTTGTATATAGGGGCAGTATTATAGTAGTTATATTCTTGTATATAGGGGGCAGTATTATAGTAGTTATATTCTCGTATATAGGGGCAGTATTATAGTAGATATATTCTTGTATATAGGAGCAGTATTATAGTAGTTATATTCTTGTATATAGGGAGCAGTATTATAGTAGTTATATTCTTGTATATAGGAGCAGTATTATAGTAGTTATATTCTTGTATATAGGGGCAGTATTATAGTAGTTATAGTCTTGTATATAGGGGGCAGTATTATAGTAGTTATATTCTTGTATATAGGCAGTAGTATTATAGTAGTTATATTCTTGTATATAGGGGACAGTATTATAGCAGTTATATTCTTGTATATAGGAGCAGTATTATAGTAGTTATATTCTTGTATATAGGGAGCAGTATTATAGTAGTTATATTCTTGTATATAGGGTCAGTATTATAGTAGTTATATTCTTGTATATAGAGGCAGTATTATAGTAGTTATATTCTTGTATATAGGGGGCAGTATTATAGTAGTTATATTCTTGTATATAGGAACAGTATTATAGTAGTTATACTCTTGTATATAAGGGCAGTATTATAGTAGTTATATTCTTGTATATAGGGGCAGTATTATAGTAGTTATATTCTTGTATATAGGGGGCAGTATAATAGCAGTTATATTCTTGTATATAGGAGGCAGTATTATAGTAGTTATATTCTTGTATATAGGGGGCAGTATTACAGTAGTTATATTCTTGTATATAGGAGGCAGTATTATAGTAGTTATATTCTTGTATATAGGGGCAGTATTATAGTAGTTATAGTCTTGTATATAGGGGCAGTATTATAGTAGTTATATTCTTGTATATAGGCAGTAGTATTATAGTAGTTATATTCTTGTATATAGGGGGCAGTATTATAGTAGTTATAGTCTTGTATATAGGGGGCAGTATTACAGTAGTTATATTCTTGTATATAGGGGCAGTATTATAGTAGTTATATTCTTGTATATAGGGGCAGTATTATAGTAGTTATAGTCTTGTATATAGGGGGCTGTATTATAGTAGTTATATTCTTGTATATAGGGGCAGTAGTACAGTAGTTATATTCCTGTATATAGGGGCAGTATTATAGTAGTTATATTCTTGTATATAGGGAGCAGTATTATAGCAGTTATATTCCTGTATATAGGGGCAGTATTATAGTAGTTATATTCCTATATATAGGGGCAGTATTATAGTAGTTATATTCCTGTATATAGGGGCAGTAGTATAGTAGTTATATTCCTGTATATAGGGGCAGTATTATAGTAGTTATATTCTTGTATATAGGGAGCAGTATTATAGCAGTTATATTCCTGTATATAGGGGGCAGTATTATAGTAGTTATATTCTTGTATATAGGGGGCAGTATTATAGTAGTTATATTCTTGTATATAGGAGGCAGTATTATAGTAGTTATATTCTTGTATATAGGGGGCAGTATTATAGTAGTTATATTCTTGTATATAGGCAGTAGTATTATAGTAGTTATATTCTTGTATATAGGGGACAGTATTATAGCAGTTATATTCTTGTATATAGGAGCAGTATTTATAGTAGTTATATTCTTGTATATAGGGAGCAGTATTATAGTAGTTATATTCTTGTATATAAGGTCAGTATTATAGTAGTTATATTCTTGTATATAGAGGCAGTATTATAGTAGTTATATTCTTGTATATAGGGGTAGTATTATAGTAGTTATATTCTTGTATATAGGGTCAGTATTATAGTAGTTATATTCTTGTATATAGGGAGCAGTATTATAGTAGTTATATTCTTGTATATAGGGAGCAGTATTATAGTAGTTATATTCTTGTATATAGGGGCAGTATTATAGTAGTTATATTCTTGTATATAGAGGCAGTATTATAGTAGTTATATTCTTGTATATAGGGGGCAGTATTATAGTAGTTATATTCTTGTATATAGGAACAGTATTATAGTAGTTATACTCTTGTATATAAGGGCAGTATTATAGTAGTTATATTCTTGTATATAGGGGCAGTATTATAGTAGTTATATTCTTGTATATAGGGGGCAGTATTATAGTAGTTATATTCTTGTATATAGGAGCAGTATTATAGTAGTTATATTCTTGTATATAGGGGGCAGTATTATAGTAGTTATATTCTTGTATATAAGGGCAGTATTATAGTAGTTATATTCTTGTATATAGGGAGCAGTATTATAGTAGTTATATTCTTGTATATAGGAGGCAGTATTATAGTAGTTATATTCTTGTATATAGGGGGCAGTATTATAGTAGTTATATTCTTGTATATAGGGGGCAGTATTATAGTAGTTATATTCTTGTATATAGGGGGCAGTATTATAGTAGTTATATTCTTGTATATAGGGGGAGTTATTAGTATAGTAGCTATATTTCTTTCATATAGGGGTCAGTAGTATAGTGGTCTACTGGTATGACCAAATTAATATCATTAATAATCAGATTATATCATTTCTATTAAAAACTCTACAACCAGCACTGTGATCTGAGACATTGGCTGCCATTTGTGTTATGGCATTAAACATATGACTATAATGTGAATAATAAGAGTGAAATAAACGTTCCGAGGCAACCTGAACTGATAGAACAGGGTAATGTTAATATTTTTCCGTGACGGACGGCAACATTAAATACATCAGCAGAACAAATTTCTCCATTGTCCTGATAGTTTGTTACAATGTATCTGTGCAGGTAATATGTATCAGTCTGGAGCCCAGGGTTTTTTTTTTTTTTACAGAGTAATGTCTGGACTTGATACAATTGAAACAAACCCTCTGCTGTGAGAATCATTTGGTGTGCACAGAGTTTAAATCTATACAAGATTGTTCCCATTCACTAAAAGGAAACACAGATCTTGAAATCTGTACAGAATTGAATCTTAAGGTATATTAGAAAGTTTAATTGTACATTTAATCAAAGGTTATTCTTATTTCAGAAGGCATGTCGCTGGGATATTCTATCACTTTATAATCAGCGGGGGTCTGACTTTTGGGACCCCAACTTATACTGAGATGTATAGGGCCGTGCTGCAATCCCCTGCACAACCTGTGGCCGAGATCGCCGCTGTGCAGGGACAAACAGTCATGGGTCCACAGCGCAGAACCAGCACTGGATCACCCTGATTATTTAGATCAGTGGGGGTCTCTTTGGTTAGACCTCCACAATCATAACGTATGGTATTTCTTAGCGATATGCCGTTCCTTTCTGTGGTGGGCAATAACCTCTTAAGAGTGGAGCACCGATACAAAGAGCGTCTCTGTGGGGGATCCAGCATGCCCGGCATTTTACAGACAGTTCATTTATTTAAGTAGCCACATTGTAATGCATCATATCTCCTGTGGTGGCGCTGCAGGGAAATTGCACATTTACTGCCAGGTTCCTCCACAGATTACAGCTGATCGCTGGAGGTCCGAGCAGCCATACACCCTGTGATCAGCTTATTGTCTGGGGACCCTGCCAACAAAAGGGCATTGCCCGATGCGGAGAACCCCTTTAAGGGGCTAAGGTTGTCCTGAAAAACAATTGGCCAAAATATGGAGATACCATTTTTTTACTTTAGTCCTGTGAAGCTCTCGGCTGTTGTCTCAGTAGAGAATGGACGGTTTTAGTTTTGTAATTTGATGTTCATTTGTTCTGGTTAAATCTTAATCCTCGTGGACAAAATGTTTCATTAAATCATCGGATATTTTCCGGTACATTCTGCTCATGGGTTGACGTCCTCCACCTCTGGCAAACGTCTCCCAGATTCATCCTAACATTTATATGGGTCACAGCTGATCCGCGATTTCTCCTTCCAGCACTTTCCGACGCTGCGAATCACTGAGGATATCCGATAGACGCCTCACACTATACTGAGACTGTAACCAGAGACTACAAGCTGGAAGAGTCGGAAACATTTCTTGTTTAGTCAATCGAGAATTTATTTTGGATTATTTTAGAGAAATGCATTCTGGGAAATGTTCTAATCTAATGTAATAACTGAAATGGTTCCCTTTAAATATGGGACTAATTTACATAATGGTGCAGGACAACATTGAGGGAAGTCTGTGTCACCGCTGCCTCCCTGCAGGCAGCAGAAGACAGGCAGGAAATACAGAATTGTCCACTTTAAAGCTGCCCGTCCACTAGCTGCCAGTCCAACACTTGTTCATCTTAAAGTCCCTTACTATATAGGGGTACAGGCATTTACAATGGGACCGAGCTCCGTTTCGGCTCCTTGCCTGCCTTATGTTCAGAAAAGTCTTCTACAGGTCTCCACAAGATGTGCAAAAAGAAAGGATGACAGGCCCAATGGTCACAATGCCCTCCTGAAATAAGTGAAAGGGTCGGATCTGGTGGGTCTCTGTAGGTGTATGATGGTCTGGACCAAGAAAGGACCCTCAATGTGAAAGTTCCTATGGGGCTCCCTGAGATCTTAGGACAACCCTACTATTCTGTGTGTGTGATGTATGTCACGTTGAGGATTTAGTCACTTTTTGATGATTTTCGCATCGTTTCGCAACTTTATTTCTTCCTGAATGTTTGCACCACAGCGTGAATCACTCAACTTCCGAGTCTTGAGGCTAAAACCACAAACAACGGCTCAAAGAGGAATCCGGTGATACAGTCAATGAGGCCGACACAGTCATAACATGAAGGATATTCAGTGAAAGTGGCACTCTAGTCTTAGAGTCAAAGGTAAAAAGGTAACCGGTCAATGAAGGGTCTACTGTCTCGACCTACTGAGGAGGACATCCATGCCGGTAACTGGACCTCGTGACTGGGTGGCAATGTCTTCATCCGGGACATGTTCAGCATTGTTGTGACTCGAGAGTCTTTGAATATTTGGATGCACGGACTCTCTCTATAGTTTGGAGAAGGTCCCATAACTGCCAAGACCAACCTATAATGTCCCACCACTTCAGAAGTCCCCAGATGTCTTTATACAGTACAGTCCTGATTTACGTTGCATCAAATTTCCAATAACTTCACATTATGAGCAGTGCCAAAGGGGTTTGAGCTTTTGCTAGAGACCTTTCATCCAGGAAAGCTTTGGTGGTCCGAGATCTCAGACTTCACCGATTTCATCTTCTCACTTGTATCTATGACCCTACAGAAGATCAGTTTAATTGTGTAATGCCGGTGGCAGGCCCCTTGCCAGATCTCGTACCTTCTCTGTACGACCTGTCCCTCCTCCAGGCCACCAGCGTCTGCTTGTGTCCTCCGCTTGCGCACTGTTCTTAGTACACGCATGGTCCGGCTGCCTCGCTGCAAGCGCGCGTAAAATTCAAGTGTCTCACTAATCACCGTTGCCCTCCTATTTAAGGCAGCTTCACTATCCACCAGGTACCTGAGCAATATTGCAACAACCTAGTGTCATCCAGCGGAGGTTCCTGTATGCACCTGTATCCTGTCTGCTATTGCTACCAGTTATCAGCCTGTATCCAGTCCACTATTGCTACCAGTTATCAGCCTGTATCCAGTTGTCCGTTACCCATCTGCATGCAGTCCGCTTTTGCTGTCTACTGTCAGCTGGTTCCCAGCTATCCGCTATCCACCCGTGACCAGTGATCCGCTGTCAGCGATCATCCATCATGGTACCATCTGCCGGTGCCTGTCTTGTGTCTGTTTGGCCAACAGATACTCCGCCGGGACCACCTCAAGAGGCAGAAACCTGGTCGCCTCCCTGCAGCGAAGACCAGAGCCCTGTATAAGGGTTAAAGGATGAAGCCGGGGAGGCTACTTAGATAACGCCCTTAGAGGTGGTCCAAACCAAAACGGTGGAGTAGCCCAGTGGGTCCACCAACCTGCGCATCGTAACAAATTGGATTTCCCCTTTGAATGCTTAGATCAGTCGGGCAGTCCATATGGGTCTAATAGCTGAGAGGAGATCATAGGCCAACCTTCTGCTCAAAACAGATGGGGAAATCCCAGTGGTGGACCTCTGTCTGCAGAAAAAAAAAATTATTGTTGCAAGTTTCGGCATGACTGAAGAGCAATTTTACCCAATGTTCCCCGTACAATCTCCACCACAACATTGTTCAGACCTGTGCGAATATCTCCCTAGGCAGTAGTGGTCAGCGCTAGTGTGGGACTTGGAGTCTGGTCTAGGGGTCATGATATTTGGCCAGACTGTCCATCAGCAGGAGTGATAGAGTTGAGGACTGGCAATCGATCTCGGACGCGAGGCGCTCTTAACCTGTGCGTCTGCCTGAAAAGCGAAGAGACAGGTGGGATCGGCTCTACGGGAAAGCACGGCAAACCAAGTAAGATGTGAAGGCGGCTGGCGGCTGAGTGAGTCTTGCAGGGCGGCTTAGTAGAAAGTGGCAGCTTGGCACAAACTTTAGAAAAGGACTGCATGCGGCTTCTGTGGGAACTGGACAACCCTGAAATTTGGTGAGAGTCGAGGGCACTAGTTGGGGACCACTTGTGTGTATTTGTATTTGTTCTGTTACTGTACTTGCTGTGCTTTACCTCTACCCTGTGCCAGTCACTGCACTGGACCACTACACCAATGCCTCTACCCTGTGCCAGTCACTACACTGGACCGCTACACCAACGCCTCTACCCTATGCCAGTCACTGCTCTGGACCGCTACACCAATGCCTCTACCCTGTGCCAGTCACTGCACTGGACCGCTACACCAATGCCTCTACCCTGTGCCAGTCACTACACTGGACCTCTACACCAACGCCTCTACCCTGTGCCAGTCACTGCACTGGACCGCTACACCAATGCCTCTACCCTGTGCCAGTCACTGCACTGGACTGCTACACCAACGCCTATACCCTGTGCCAGTCACTGCACTGGACTGCTACACCAACGCCTCTACCCTGTGCCAGTCACTGCACTGGACCGCTACACCAACGCCTATACCCTGTGCCAGTCACTGCATTGGACCGCTACACCAACGCCTCTACTCTGTGCCAGTCACTGCACTGGACCGCTACACCAACGCCTCTACCCTGTGCCAGTCACTGCATTGGACCGCTACACCAACGCTCTACCCTGTGCCAGTCACTGCACTGGACCGCTACACCAATGCCTCTACCCTGTGACAGTCACTGCACTGGACCGCTACACCAACGCCTCTACCCTGTGCCAGTCACTGCACTCGACCGCTACACCAACGCCTCTACCCTGTGCCAGTCACTGCACTGGACCGCTACACCAACGCCTATACCCTGTGGCAGTCACTGCACTGGACCGCTACACTAACGCCTCTACTCTGTGCCAGTCACTGCACTGGACCGCTACACCAACGCCACTACCCTGTGCCAGTCACTGCATTGGACCGCTACACCAACGCTCTACCCTGTGCCAGTCACTGCACTGGACCGCTACACCAATGCCTCTACCCTGTGCCAGTCACTGCACTGGACCGCTACACCAACGCCTCTACCCTGTGCCAGTCACTGCACTCGACCGCTACACCAATGCCTCTACCCTGTGCCAGTCACTGCACTGGACCGCTACACCAATGCCTCTACCCTGTGCCAGCCACTCCACTGGTCGCCCATTCCCTTTGGAATAAAATTTAAACTTACTACTCTCACCCACAAATCTCTCCACAGTGCTGCACCTCCTTACATCTCCTTCCTCATCTCTGTCTACCATCCTACTCTGGCTCTTCGTTCTGCCAAGGACCTTAGATTAAAATAACCTGTAATCCGAAACTCCCACTCCCGTCTCCAGGATTTCTCTCGTGCTGCACCCGTCCTCTGGAATGTGCGACCCCAGACAATCAGATTAATTCCCAATATCCAGGGTTTTAAACGTGCCCTAAAAAGACATCTATTTAGACAGGCCTATAACATTCCCTAATCTGACTCCTTTCCTTGGCCCCCTATTACATTAGTCATCAGATTCTGAAACTCTCATGCAGCAGTATCCCCCACGCTCCCTGCCCCCTAATACACTTCATGTCCATCATACACAGATAATGGCTGGTGACGGCTCTTGCAGCTTTATGTTACCACCCCATTTGTATAAAAGATGGCCGGACCATTGTACTGAACAAGAATTTCTTATATATCGTGTCTCCCTTATTTCCTCATAGAATGTAAGCTCTTGGGATCGGGGTCCTCACTCCTCCTAAACTTTGGGAAACATATTTTTTTGTTGACTAATCAATATATACCACAGCGATCAGTTCATATCAGCCTCTGGATGTACGTATCTTCTGCAGTGGCCACTACAGGGGAAATGTAGTATTACATGCGGCCATTTAATACATGTATAGGCTGGGTCCACCAGAGGCAGAGAGTCAGGGGTCTATCTATAGGAAGTGCAGGAGTAGCAGCCATATCCAGTGATTGTGAGGGCCCAATGGCCCTTCTGCCACATAAGAATACACAAGTATTATAAATGGCACATGGAAGGTGGGGGATCCTGTTGCAGTTCTTACCTTGGAGCCCAGGGACTTCAACTTCTACTTCTGATGAGAGCCGCTCTTAGTTAGTGCTCTCTACTCGGAACCTTGGCGACATGTCACGTACATGTATGGAGCGGGCACACGGGTTGAGCGCACTCCATGCACAGCAGGTGTCAGCTGTATGTTACAGCCGACGCATCACTGACATGGCCAGAATCAGAGATAACTCTGATCCCAGTAGACCCCATGTACAATGGCGACCGCGGCATCTAAGTCGTTGCAAAGAGGGCGCGGCTCCATTTGACAGTTCATCGGCGCCCCTGCTTTAGAAGAGTGGAGTGGCCCCCTTAAACTGCTCATGGGAGCCCCCCGCGTTAGAAAGAGAAGAGTGGCCCCCACCTACAGCCCATTGGCAGCCCCCCGCGACAGCTCATCAGTGCCCTCTGCGTTACAAAGAGAGTGATGGACAGAGCACTCCACCGCCTCCAGACGGGACCCTTTTGTGGGTCAGGGTGATGCAGTGATGTCAGAATGCCGGCCTGCGCAGGGACTCTGTCCCAGCATCTTATTGGCCACGTTAGGCCTGCAGCCTATAGTATTCAATTGTATCTGCGTCCTTTTACACAGCATATCCGCCCTGTGTGAACATAACCTAATACTGTGAACCGCCGCTGTAAGTGTGTCAGAACCTCATAGTTCGAGCAGGTTGACAATGAATGGGAGGCAGCGCTCGTACAAGCTCCGGGGCCCCTTCGAAACAGCTGTTGGCGAGTGTGGCGGGAGTGGGACCCCCACCGATTAGGCATTAATGGTCTATACTGAGGATAGGTCACAAATGTTTTAGGACTGGAAAACCCCTTTAGTGTAAAAATAATGCTGAAAAATAAAAAAGTTATGAGTTTTGTAAAGTGGGGGGGGGAACAAAAAAAAACAAAAATTTTACATGACAGAAAATCTAAATCTTTTTCATGGAAACGGTAAACAAATGTTCTTCCTCCGACTCCTCCCATTCAGTGACATTCTGTTCCCTGTCGCTGTGATTTACTGCGGAGTCTGAAGACGCCAGAAACTTCTCATATGATCCGTCTAATCCCTCCATCCATTCATCTAAGTCAAAGCTTAATCACCGTAGAAAGGAATCGTTCTGCAGTTCTGTGTTTCAATTCCTCGTTTTCAAGATCTCTGCTTGCTCCCAGTGAACAGAAACTATCTTGTTTAGGCTATGTTCACACGCTTAACAAAATACGGAGCTCCTTTTACGGCCGTTTTTGGAGCTGTTTTTCTATAGAGTCCATAAAAAATGGCTCAAGAAGTGACATGCACTTCTATTTCACGGGTGTTTTTTTACGCGGCCGTTGTTTAAAACGGCCGTGTAAAAAAACGCCCCTTCTGAAAATAAGCCGTGTGAACGAACTCTTACAGTCAAACCTGTACAAGCGTAAGGCCTTGTTCACACAGCGCTAAAAAAAACAAACGACAAACGCTAGCGTTTTTGTAATGCGCTTTTTAAAATGCAGGCGTTTTTGACGCTTTTTTTGTCACGTTTTGTGCACGTTTTTGGGCACGTGATTAGGCGTGTCTTCGGCACGTTTCACCCGCCAAGAATTGACCTGACGCTTTTTTTTACATTACGTATTTTTTAAACATAAAAAAAGCATAGTATGTACTACAATGCGTTTTCGCATTGATGTCAACGGGAAGCTTAAAGCAGGCGTTTTTCGGCACGTAAAACGCATCAAAAACACGTCAAATACATGCCATGTGAACAAGGCTTTAGGCTACGTTCACACAGAGCGGATACGCTGCGTAAAAGCACACGGCATATCCGCCCTGGTCATCGCAGGGAATTTCGGTAGAAAAACGGAACCAAATTGTGGTGCAGTTTTTCGTACGTAAAGGCCGCTGCGGAAAACTGCGTAAAAAAAAAGTTTAATAACGTAGCCATGGCGACGCGTTCCTCTGCCATACTGCAGCCCAGCTTACTGGGATGACGTCTAATCCCATGTGACCGCTGAAGCCTATGATTGGCTGCAGCAGTCACATGGGATGAAACGTCATCCCAGCAGGCTGGCCTGGATGAAGAAGCACAGAATTCTGGGTAAGTATAAGATTATAATTTTCTTCTGAGTTGCGACTTTTGCGGCTGAATCGCAACTTTTCGGCCAAGTGGAAAATCTGTTTATTTACGCAACGTGTGAACCCAGCCTAATACTTCTCACAGCTGAGTGTTTGTCTAGACTGGATACTATTTAACAATCATCTATGAACTAAAATAGCCTGACCTCCTGACCAGGGGCGTAGCTAGGGGGGGCATGTGCCCCGGGCGCAACCTAGAGGGGGCGCCAGCGCCACCTCCTCCTGCACTACAATTGTACCTGCGTCTATAGGACACAGGTACAATTAGAAGCAATGAATGGCCGGGTACGTTCCGTGCCCGACCATTCATCTCTTTTCTACGAGTGAAGCGGTATCGCTCTTCCGTCGCTGAAAGGCGCTGACTGACAGGGAAAGTCATCCTGCCCAGCCAATCAGCGCCTTTCATAGACGCTGCGTTCAACCCCCTGGAGACCTGCGCAGAAGAGAGCAGGTCACCATGGCTGCCGGCCGGCGTGGGAGTGGGAATAAGGTGAGTTGGAACAGTTTATTATTTTATTGTAATAAAAAAGTGTGTGGCTTTATCTACAGGGGGGGTTATATACGGGGGGGGGGTCTTTATCTACAGGGGGGGTTATATACGGGGGGGTCTTTATCTACAGGGGAGGTTTATCTACGTGGGGGGCTTTATCTATGCGGGGGCTTTATCTAGAGGGGGGGCTTTATATACGGGGGGGCTGGCTCTATCTACAGGGAGGGCTATATACAGTGGTGGGCTATCTATGGAGCACCATATATAGGGGTGGGCTTTATCTACAGGGGGCTATATACAGGGGTGGGCTATCTATGGAGCACTATATACAGGGGTGGACTATATCTACAGGGGGCTATATACAGGGTTGGGCTATACGTGGAGCACTATATACAGGGGTGGTCTATATCTACAGGGGGCTATATACAGGGGTGGGCTATATGTGGAGCACTATATGGGGAGCTATTTGTGGGACACTATATACAGGGGTGGTCTATATGGGGGCACTATCTACAGGGGGCTCTATGGCAGGCACTATCTACAGGGGGTACGGTGTGTGTGTGTGTGTGTGTATGTGTGTGTGTGTGTGTGACACAGTGTATGGTGCTATTATAATTAGAGGTGCAGTGTATGGTGCTATTATATTTAGGGGCGTAGTGTGGGGTATAATGAGAACTTTATCTTTGTTTATAGGTGTAGAAATGTATGAAAAGTGAGAAGCTGAAGACATGTGAGCGGCAAACTGCAGAAATGGGCTGTGACCGGGAGAAGTCATCATAGAGAAAAAGAACTAGAATCTGAGACGTCACCGGTGAGTCACTTAATGTAAATGTTTATTCTGCCTCTAATCAGTAATGTAGTCACTGTGTGATCTGCAGCGAGATGATGGGTGGTATGATTATGATAGGATATATTTTTTGTGAAACAGCATCTCCCAGCATATCCTTATCATTGTTCGGGCCGTGCTGGGAGCTGTAGTTTTACGCCGTACAAACCTATACGGCAGGGGTTGCACTAAATTGAGCTGTATTTGTGCTGGTGATGTATCTCTGTACTGAGCTTTGTTCTTGTGCTGTATATATGTAATTAGCTTGGTTCTGGTGCTGTATAAATGTACTGAGCTTGGTTGTAGTGCTGTATTTATGTACTGAGCTTGGTTCTGGTGCTGTATTTATGTAGTGAGCTTGGTTCTGGTGTTGTATTTATGTACTGAGCTTGGTTCTGGTGCTGTATATATGTACTGAGCTTTGTTCTGGTGCTGTATATATGTACTGAGCTTCGTTCTGGTGCTGTATATATGTACTGAGCTTGGTTCTGGTGCTGTATATATGTAATGAGCTTTGTTCTGGTGCTGTATATATGTACTGAGCTTGGTTCTGGTGTTGTGTATAGAACTATATTGCTTGTAAAATGTACAAATGTTTTTATGCTCGCGTTATGTAAAAAGAAATGTGGAAAAGAAATGACACGTCATTGATTGGTAGAGAAAACAAACACGGCGAGGTGGAAGGAGATGTCGGGAAAGAGGTGGGGGGGGCGCCAAACTGAATCTTTGCCCCGGGTGCTGGAGAACCTAGCTACGCCTCTGCTCCTGACTGATACATTTTACCAGTACTGATACATTGTAACAAACTATCAGGACAGGAGAAGGGTTTGGGCTGCTGCTGTGTTCAGCTCACAGAGGATTGTCTAAACTGGATGAAATTGTAGCAATCCCTCATAATTCTTAGCTCTGGACAGGTTTTCATCCTCTGGATGTAAATAAGATTGTTTCCATTCACTGACAGTAAGCAATAATCTATAAAATGGTGAGGAATTGAAACACAAATTATGTTAGAAATTTGCAAGGATTAATCTTTATTTAAATAAAAGTGGAAATCCTTTTTTTTTTTTTACGAAAACTTTCTGTTTTGTTGTTTTTATTCTTTAGGACCCCTAAACCGGCTTTGTAAGATTTAACCTGTCGAAAGCTTTTATAGCGGCAGCAGATCCAGCGCACGTTTCCTGTTATTGTACGGCATTGTCTATGCCTTTGAGATGTATGATTATTATTATTATCATCAGTAATTATCAGATGTCAGATTGAGAATCTAGAAATAGTGATGTAGCTGAACATTTATATACTGGGAGAAGTTGTAAGCAATGTTTATACTGGATATTTTGGGGACAGGTAGCAAAAAAGGCGCAACGAATGAACCACAAAAATGTTACAGATATTTACAATAAATAAGACCTCACCCCCTAACTCAAAAGAAACAAAAATGGTGGCCAAATGTTATATAAATATGAAGTACAGATCGCCCCTCCCTATCTGAAAGCGTACTGACGTGTTTGTGATCGGGTATACATGGAGAGGAGACCTCCCATAAAGGGCTCTTTGATGTTAGTTAAAAATCTGAAAACCGCTTGTTAATACCTCACTCCTAGGCTGAGATATAATAACTTGAAGTTACAGGCCCAAAGCCTGAGGCTGCACTACTGAGAGAATCTGATGACATCATATCTCTTTATGATTCCTGTCATATTCAGTGTTGTCATATTCAAATCACCATTCACATCAATAGCTACATATTCCCTGGCTTGAATAGTGCCAGTTAAGTAGAACAAACATCTAGCATTATATTTCTTTAAATGTAAAGGGGTTGTCCTATCAGGACAGCCCCTGTCCCCTGTCCATGTGCCCTATTAGGGCATATAGACATCACCGAGGGGGCACCCCACCCGCTGTGGGACCCCCTCTATGTCCCAGAATGGAGAGAGGCTTCTTGTAACACCTCCAACCGTCCGTTGTTTTGCGGAATTGTTCTACGAAATGGACCTCAAAGGGGGTGGGGCTTATGCAAATATGCTCCCAAGGAGACGTTTCTGGGATGTTCTGTGGGTATTCCTGGAGGATCAGGGGCAGGGCTAATAATGTCCAACTAATGGGTATACAAATATTGGGAGGTATGAATGAGTATAGAAGAGAGGGGTTGTCCTTTCTTTTGACAGTTCTGATCCCCTGATCGCCGCGATTCGACTTCTGGAAGCTCAGTGGTTACCATCAAGAGAAAATTCCGCATTTCCATTTCAAAGTCGATGATTGATTATGTAATCCATGGTCTAACCAGACCCTCTGGTGCGAGAATCACACTTTGCAGGACTGATCTGACTAATCGGCAGCATTCTTGAGCAGAGGCTCCGCCTCCATTGACTCCTCCCCAGTTCTCATTGCCAATGAATGAGCAGGTTATGACAAGAGATACAGGTTTTTAGTCATCATAGACTTCTATGGGGAGAGTAGCGTTTCGGGAATTCTGTATTTCCCGATGGTCACTCAGACATGTTCTTCCCCTTTAAGAAAAATGCTGTCTTGAAATTCGCCGGTTCCACTTCATTTAGTGAAAAAAATCTTGGAAAACATTGCGGTTCCCCTTATTATTTGATATTTAAGATGCCTGTATTGCACATGAAGCTTGTGGATCATTTTTGCTGGCAGACTATATTTTTAGTGTGGCTCTTGTGGTTTCCTGCGCTCTGCAGAATGTTTCGTACAATCGCATAAAATGTTTGCAGACCGGTGCAGCGGAGAGTTGTACTTCATGTAAAGTCCATAGGTGTACGAGGTATTATTGTAATCAAACCATGTCCATGTTTTTTTAAGGTTCCCCTGGTGTAAAACTCCATTTCTCAGAATGCAAATCGCCAGAGGAAGCTGCAGACACTGAACAAGCAGGAGATATTAGGAAAATTCAGTTCAGAGGCCTCTGCAGAATTGTGAATACAGTTGAGGTCTATAACACAGACTATACCTCAGGATCAGTATAAGATAAGTGAATGTTTTTTAAGCTTTACCTGGTGTAAAACTCAATTTCCCAGAATGCAATTTGCCAAAGGAACTTTATTGCAGACACTGAACAAGCAGGAGATGCTGGGAAAATTGAACTCAGAGGCCTGCAGAATTGTGAATACAGTTGAGGTCTATAACACAGACTATATCCCAGGATCAGTATAAGATAAGTGAATGTTTTTTTAAGCTTTACCTGGTGTAAAACTCAATTTCCCAGAATGCAATTTGCCAAAGGAACTTTATTGCAGACACTGAACAAGCAGGAGATGCTGGGAAAATTGAACTCAGAGGCCTGCAGAATTGTGAATACAGTTGAGGTCTATAACACAGATTATATCCCAGGATCAGTATAAGATAAGTGAATGTTTTTTAAGCTTTACCTGGTGTAAAACTGCATTTCCCAGAATGCAATTTGCCAAAGGAAGTTCATTGCAGACACTGAACAAGCAGGAGATGCTGGGAAAATTGTACTCAGAGGCCTGCAGAATTGTGAATACAGTTGTGGTCTATGACACAGACTATATCTCAGGACCAGTATATGATACGTTGCCGGTTGCTGATGAAAACAGTCAGCAAGCATGTAAACAGACATCTCCCTATGAGGTGCTCCTATAGTGCAGAGGGGGTGCAGTTAGTATTGCATAAAATTTATTAAATATAAGGTATTTTTGCTATGCTGTCGACCATAACAACCTATGTAATATATTTATAGCAACATTTACGGTGATTGGTGCACAACATAAAAAAAATTGTGGCAGAATTTTTTTTCTTTTGAACTTTTTTTTTTGCTTTAAATTTAAATGTGAAAAGTACAACTTGTCCTGCCAAAACAAGGCCTCATACAACACTGGAGGCGTAAAAATAAAAGTGATAACCACTCAAATAAACAAGAAAAATCTAAAAATGTTCAGGTCCTAAAGACCAAAATTGAGTGGGTCCTTAAAGGGTTTAAAAATATTGTAAGGACAAATTCTAGTGACTTGAGGGTCAGATCACCATCTCTGCCCTATAGGTTGTAGCGCTTATCATAGACTTTTTCCTGGTCATCAGTGGTAAACATTAAACTTTTTGAGTAACTTATAGGGTCGTACATAGAGGAGACCCCAATCAAAATGAGCTCCCTATTCCACCACCCATCCATGACCCTTGGGCCATTGTTCCACTGCGTTGTTTGCTAACAATTCAGTTCATCTTGCCACCCACGTTCTTGCCACCGGGTTGAAAAAGGGATGGGAGTAGGGCCAACTAGGACTGGGCCCCCTCACTCCATGGGCCCCATCGCAACCACATAGTCGTCCTCTATATGTTCAATATCGGAGCACTCGCCAGAATCAGGACAATGTTTCCATCAGTGGTCGCCTTTAGTCTTTGAGGTTCGAAAGCCAATTTGGTTGGAAAATCCAAAAATGTGCCGTTACTGGAGACTAAATGTTTTTATGAATCTTGATATCCGTCAGGAATCCGCAGCCAGACCTGGAACCTCTTGTCAGAGGGGGTCCAAAGGCCCCTGTGCCACATAAGGCACCTGTAATACAAATGGCACATGATAGGTCAGAGCACTATCATGAGAATGAGGTTAATATCCGCATCCCTGTTGGTCAATAGCATTAAAGGGAATAATTCATGTGTCCCTGGTGGTCTATAGCAGTGCGGTGGTAAATAACACCGTCCCTGGTGGTCTATAGCAGTGAGGTGGTAAATATCACCATCCCTGGTGGTCTAGGGACGTAAAAGAGTTAATGTCACCATCCCTAATGGTCTATAACATAGAAGGGGGTTAATATCAGCATTCCTGGTGGTCTAAGGCAGGGAAGGGGGGTTGTTTGCAACCCTGATGGTATTGGGCAGATAAAGTAAATATCTGCATCCCTGGTGGTCTAGGGACGTAAAGTTGTTAATGTCACTATCCCTAATGGTCGATAACAGAGAAGGGGGTTAATATCAGCATTCCTGGTGGTCTATGGTAGATAAGGGGTTAACTTTTAACTTCTTCACTTCCTTAGACCATCATGTTTGTATCCCTGGTGGTGTAGGGAAGTGTAGAGGTTATAGTCTGTATTCATGGTGGTATGGAGAAGTGTAGAGGTTATAGTCTGTATTCATGGTGGTATGGAGAAGTGTAGAGGTTAAAATCTGTATCCCTGGGGGTCTAGGGAAGTGTAGAGTTATTGTCTGTATCCCTGGGGGTCTAGGGAGGTGTAGAGGTTATTGTCTGTATCTCTGGTGGTCTAGGGAAGTGTAGAGTTATTGTTTGCATTTCTGGTGGTGTAGGGAAGTGTAGAGGTTATTTTCTGTATCCCTAGTGGTCTAGGGGAGTGTATAGGTTATTGTCTGTATCTCTGGTGGTCTAGGGAAGTGTAGAGTTATTGTCTGTATCCCTGGTGGTCTCGGGAAGTGTAGAGTTATTTTGTGTATCCCTGGTGGTCTAGGGAAGTGTAAAGTTATTGTCTGTATCCCTGGGGGTCTAGGGAAGTGTAGAGTTATTGTCTGTATTCCTGGTTGTCTAGGGAAGTGTAGAGGTTATAGTCTGTATTCATGGTGGTCTGGAGAAGTGTAGAGGTTAAAATCTGTATCCCTGGTAGTCTAGGGAAGTGTAGAGGTTAGGCCTCATGCACATGGCAATGCCCGTAATCACAGCCGGTGGACGGCCACTCGCATTTTCAGCCCGTTCTCTCATACACAGTATGGGAGCACTGCCCGTAAAAAGCAAAAGAACGGACATTTTCCTTAATTTTCGGAATATTTCTACCACCCGGACAGCTCCCCGCAAATATACGGGAAAGTGTCCGTGGTTAATAGAAGTGAATGGTTCCGTAATTGCGGACCGTAATTACAGACCACATTTACGAACGATTTTTACAGTTGTGTGCATGGGGCCTTATTGTCTGTATCCCTGGTGGTCTAGAGAAGTGTAGAGGTTATTGTCTGTATTTCTGTTGGTCTAGGGAAGTGTAGAGGTTAATATCTGTATCCCTGGTGGTCTAGGGAGGTGTAGAGGTTATTGTCTGTATCCCTGGTGGTCTAGGGAGGTGTAGAGTTATTGTCTGTATCCCTGGTGGTCTAGGGAGGTGTAGAGTTATTGTCTGTATCCCTGGTGGTCTAGGGAGGTGTAGAGTTATTGTCTATCTCTGGTGGTCTAGGGAGGTGTAGAGTTATTGTCTATATCTCTGGTGGTCTAGGAAGGTGTAGAGTTATTGTCTGTATCCCTGGTGGTCTAGGGAGGTGTAGAGTTATTGTCTGTATCCCTGGTGGTCTAGGGAGGTGTAGAGTTATTGTCTGTATCCCTGGTGGTCTATAGCAAAGAAAGGGTCACTATTTCATATCTCATTTCCAGTTGTTTACAAACACTCCAGATGTGAATGAGAACACATTCCTAGTCCTGCTCACAGCGGAGAAGTGTTTATTACTGTATCCAGTCTAGACAATGCTCTGTGAGCTAAACAGCCTGGACTCGACAGGTACATTGTTGCAGCAGGGATAAGTAAGATCTTTACAGGCAGCGGGACAATTAAATCACAAGGCGCGTTACAACTCCTTTATGATGCCCAGGATAGAAATTTCATGCTAAACCATGTTCTCCGTGTCTTGTCCAGTGACCTCTGACCCCTGTGAGCTCTCCCGACTTGACCTTTCAATTAGTCTTTTTTCTGAGTTCACATAGTCGTCCACCATGCAGTTGCTGACCCTTCTGCCTGACCCATGACGGCCCCTCTGCCTTCCATTTTGGTTCCTATTTATAAATATACTCAAGGTCAGTGAAGAGTTCGGTCTAATGACCTATACAGACTATCTATCTATCTATCTATCTATCTATCTATCTATCTATCTATCTATCTATCTATCTATCTATCTATCTATCTATCTATCTATCTATCTATCTATCTATCTATCTATCTATCTCCTATCTATCTATCTATCTATCTATCTATCTATCTATCTATCTATCTATCTATCTATCTATCTATCTATCTATCTCATATCTATCTATCTATCTATCTATCTATCTATCTATCTATCTATCTATCTATCTATCTATCTATCTATCTATCTATCTATCTATCTATCTATCTATCTCATATCTATCTATCTATCTATCTATCTATCTATCTATCTATCTATCTATCTATCTATCTATCTATCTCCTATCTATCTATCTATCTATCTATCTATCTATCTATCTATCTATCTATCTATCTATCTATCTATCTATCTCATATCTATCTATCTCATATCTATCTATCTATCTATCTATCTATCTATCTATCTATCTATCTATCTATCTATCTATCTATCTATCTATCTATCTATCTATCTATCTATCTCATATCTATCTATCTCATATCTATCTATCTATCTATCTATCTATCTATCTATCTATCTATCTATCTATCTATCTATCTATCTATCTATCTATCTATCTATCTATCTATCTATCTATCTATCTATCTATCTCATGACTTAAGGTATGTTTGATGCTTCCGCTATCTACGACCTTACACCCCAAACCCCAATAAGAGACCACACATGAATTTTGGTGTAAAGGCCACAGCAGCCATTTATTAAACACACCTTTTTTCTGAAAAAGAGCATAACCATAAACACATCATAACTCCATGATAACATCCTGCTCTATTTCCCAACTCCAGATAAAGGATCCTTGAAGGCACTTCAATCATTAAACTCCATCGTTTCCTTATTAGGTCTGGACCCCTTACCCTACAGCCGTTCTGCACCTGACCCGAGGGCACCAACCATGTCCAAGACCTCTCTCTCCCTTCCTGGGGACCCTGCCCATCAGGAATATATATGAGCTGGGTAACCACTCCCCAGCCCCTCCAATACTATCCCGGGTTAAACGCCCCGAGTTCTCTTGCAACAATCTCCATTGTTGCTTCTCCTTCTCATTCCGTGCCTCCAAAGACCCCTCCTCCTACCGCCACGACAATCATGTGTGACCCCTTACACATGATTGTCCCTCCACAACTGCAGGGCTTTCTCCATGCCCTCCTTAATGTCCAAGGTCCACATATCCAGACCCACCTCGTTTAGATGAACACCATCCGCCCTGAGGAAACCTACCTCTCTACCCTCCAACTCCTTATGCCTCACCACAACACCGCCATTGCGTGCCACAAACCTGCCAACTACCTTGTTGACCTTTGCTCGCGCTTTGTTTAAGCTATGTACGGAACGTGCCTGCCGCCACACCTTGCGAGCCACAATATCAGACCATACAATAACCACTCCTGGGAACGCCGACCACAACCGCAAAAGGTCAATCTTCACATCCCTCACTAAATCCCTGGACGACCGAATGCCCAAATCATTGCCGCCAAGGTGCACCACTAAGATATCCGGCGCCCTGTCCAATCCCGCATAAAATTGTACCTCTGGTAACAGCCTACACCACAGCATGCCCCGCAGGCCCAACCATCTGACCTGCACTTCTGCGTGATCCATGCCCAACTGCCGTCCGGCCGGACGAACATCAGCACGCACACCTCCCCAGTGTACGTAGGAGTGCCCCATGATCCAAATCAAGCAGGGACCTGCACCTAAAACAACACAAAACAACAACGTAACTACTCCATATCCACCTCCAGCACATCTTATCACCACCGCCTCAAAGCAAGTGAGGCCGCACATACAACCTGTATCTGTCTGACTCCCACCTACCAATCTTCTTAACCATCGCCGGGGATAAACCCCACCGAGCTGCTTCCGTAGCTGCGCCAATTCTAAAGGAATGAGAGCTAAAACCTGCTCCACCTCTGCCGGACAACAGGATACATTTTTTGAACACCTGTGAAAACTGGAATTTTGACAGAGACAGCCCGTCTGCATGAACCAACAAGGATGCCGGGCCCTCAGGCCTCACCGCAACAAACTCCCGAAAACAGCGGACCGGGCACACCCGCGACCCTGGTAACTCATACAAACGCACCACAAAACCTCTCCCCTCCTGATCTGTCTTAGATCTACGGAGCAAACAAGAAAGGCAGGAGCCATCCAAATCCACATCAGCATACAATAAACCCCCTGCCACACTCTTACTGGCCGACACCAACTCCGATATCCGGAACGCCCCAAAGAAAGCCAAAGAAAAGGCCAGTGTAAATAGCCGCACTTCAAATGCTGAAACACAAACCTCCCTCAACAATTCACAAATCGCTACCAACAGCTCAAATGACACCGGCTTCCTGAGATCCCTAACTGCGGAACCCCTCCTGAAACCCTTCATTGCCTGCCGCACCAGAAAGGACTTAGTCACGTCCTCCTCACCTTTCTTCTTAAACCAAAAAGCCAAGGCCGACAAACTGCGAGCGACCATTGCTGCAGACGACCCCTCACTGTACGCATTTCCTATAAAATACAGCAAACACGCCTGCCGATCTGCAATACCTGCCTGCGCATTTTCCAACAACGTCTCCCATACTTGCCACACCGCACTGTACCTCTGCCACGTGACCGCACTAACCGACCTTTCCACAAGCGACATCGCCATTGTCACACCACCTTCCACAGATGCTCTGGACAAGGCAGGCCATGAGACTCCGCCCCCGGCGCCAGCAGACGAAACCTGTCCCACTGTTGACGAGAAAGGGAATCAGCCACAGAATTCAGCACCCCAGGAATATGCACTGCCACAAAATGCGCATTTAACATCAAACCTCTCAAAACTAAATGTCGCAATAGCCGCACGACTGGCGGAGAATTAGCCGTCTGGGCATTAACAGCCTGAACGACACCTAGATTGTCACATACGAAACGCACTCTCCGGTCCCGCAGACAATCCCCCCACAACTCCGCAGCCACCACAATCGGGAACAATTCCAGCAGAGCCAAGTTACGGACAAAACCACATTCATGCCATGTATCAGGCCAAACTCCTGCACACCACTGCCCCTGGAAATAAGCCCCAAATCCACATGCACCTGATGCATCAGTATACAGCTCCAAGTCCACACTAGACACCGGCTGATACATGAGCACCGACCGCCCATTATAGGTCTGCAAAAACTCCCCCCACACCAACAAGTCAGCTTTCAACTCCGCCGACAACCTAATGAAATGATGAGGGGAATGCACCCCTGCGGTAGCATTCGCCAACCGCCTGCAAAACACCCGCCCCATGGGCATAATCCTACAAGCGAAATTCAAATGCCCCAACAAGGATTGCAAGTCCCGCAATTGTATCTTCTTCCTGCGCAGCGCACTCGCCACCAACTCTCTCATCTCCAGCAACTTATCATCAGGCAAGCGACACTCCATGTTATCTGAATCAATCATGATTCCCAAAAACTTAATGACCGTCGTGGGTCCCTCAGTTTTCTCAGGCGCCAAAGGTACCCCAAAATCCATTGCCACTCTCTCCATAGTGTGTAGCAATCCTGCACACACATAGGTACCCGGCGGACCGATAAACAGGAAATCATCCAGATAATGTAGGGCAGATTGCACCTGCGCCTCCCGACGGACCACCCACTCCAAAAACGTGCTAAACATCTCAAAATAAGCGCATGAAATGGAGCAGCCCATCGGGAGGCAACAATCCACAAAATATTCCTCCTGCCAATAACATCCCAGCAAACAAAAACTATCCGGATGCACCGGCAATAAACGAAAAGCGGCCTCAATGTCAGTTTTCGCTAACAGAGAGCCCTTCCCGTATTTCCGAACCCAAACAACCGCCGCATCAAAGTTAGTGTAACTGACCGCGCACAGGGCCGGATCAATGCCGTCATTCACCGACTCGCCTTCCGGATAAGACAAGTGATGAATAAGGCGGAATTTATTCACCTCCTTTTTTGGAACCAAACCTAACGGGGAAACACGCAAATTCTGAACAGGCGGGGAGGAAAACGGCCCCGCCATGCGGCCCAAAGCCACCTCCTTCAGCAGCTTATCCGTAACCAGATCAGGCCGCGCCAAAGCAGACGACAAATTACGGACTACCCCGTCACGTCCAACCGACGTACAAGGAATCCGAAAACCTTCTGAAAATCCTAACCACAACAAATCCGCCACTTTCTTATTTGGATAGCCCCTTAAAAACGGGAGCATCCTTTCCACCCTCACCGGCGTCGCCCCTCTTCTGCTCAGCATCTCCCTGCCTGCCCTTATGCTTCTTGAAGCATCTGGACAAACCATGGGCGCCTCCGCAACCGGAGCACTCGTGCTTGTACCTACAATCTGGGCCGAACTTGCAATGCCCCTCATTATACTGCCAGCAACACCCCTTTCCTGAGGATCCTGACCGACCCGCTGCTGACCCCTGACCGCCGGCCGCATCACGAAAGGGCTGCTGCCCCTGTTTTGGCGCAGACATCAGACGCATCCATAAACTGATATCCTTGTGATCCCATCGCAACGACGGGCGCACCGACTTCCGCTGACGAAACTGTTCGTCATACCGCAACCACGCATTACCACCGTATACACGATACGCCTCCCCTACCGAATCCATATAACAGAATAACGCCGAACAGTTCTCCGGCGCCTTCTCACCCACCACACTAGCCAAGATAGCGAAGGCCTGCAGCCAATTCGCAAAAGTCCGTGGAATCAAACGATACCGCCGCCGCTCCTCCTCCTCCTTCTTACTTTCATCCGGTTTCCACCGGTCCAAATTAAACTTCTCTAACGGCAGCAAAGAAAAAATCTCAACATATTCATCTTTCCATATCTTTTCCCTAATCTCCACCTTCAAATGTGCCCCCAGCGGGCCCTCAAAACACACATAAACCTCACCTTTAGCGGCGTCAGCCAAACGCACATCCTCCACCACCTTCTTAGCTGTACTAGCCGCCTCGTCAACTGCTTTTCCCACAGCCACTACGGCACCCACAACCGGCGCCACTTCACTAACACCCGCAATCACTGCCGCAGCTGCACCAGAAATCGCCTCATTAGCAACCGCACTCCCTGCCGCACTAGCAGACGCCTCACTAGCAGCGCCCCATACCCTCGCTGGCGACTGCTCTACGCCTGGCACAATTCTCATAAAATACTCCTGCATCCCTCTAAACAACAATTGCATCTGTGACATTGACAATATCCCCCCCACATCCCCCCCACACATCCCCGGCACCACATCAGTGGTAGACTCACCCGTACGTCCCTGAGGTGACCTCCCAGCGGACGCGTCCATCACTCCAGATAATCCAGGCGTCGGTCGTGACGATCCTAGGGAGTGGTGCTCCTGCACCCCACGCTCCCCGTAGCTCCCCGCACTTCCAGTCGCTGCTGCTCTAGGCTCCGCGGAATGCGGCCCGTCCACGATCCTGCCACCCCCTGGTGGCGTGGCATATTCAGAACGACAGCCCTGCCGATCCAGTCCTTCTGCAGGGCTGTCAAAATAAAATCTTCTTGTAGTCGTCGCTGCCTGTATAGCAGACCGCTGCCCCCCCTCGTCCGGATGGGGCCCGGCGTCATTCCAAGAAGTTGCCCGGGTACCTCCGGTCGCTGTCGCCGCCGCACGCCTCCCTGCTCCTGCAGGAGGCGATCTCGCTCCCCATCTAGATGCCGCCCGCCTCTTCCTGCGGGTCGGCGCTGGTGTCCTGATGTCTGTCCGCTGAGCTCCTCCGGCACCTGGAGCATCGGCGCCGGAGAAAGCCGTCACTTCCGGACCTGCGCGCGCATCCGGCCCCGCACGCACATCCGGTCCTGTGCGCGCATCCGGTCTTGCGCGCGCATCCGGTCCCGCCTCCACTTCCGGCGTTGTTGTTGAAGACAGGAGGGAGGAAGATGGCCGCCGCGGCCCCCCCCCTCCTGTCACCTCCGGTCTCGCCCGCCTGATGGGATTCCTCCCAGACCTCCGTGGACCGACGCCAGGGTGCAGCTCCGGACCAGCAGGAGGAGGAGGGTCCCTGGAGGGGCTCCCTCGGCGCCGACCAGACCGAGGCGTCTCTGCAGATGAAGGCCTCTCCTGAGGCCTGGAACGCCTGCTGCTGCGTCCCTCACTCTCCTCTCCAGCCGCTGGAACCGGAGGAAGAGCCCCGGCAATCAGCGCATCCAGCCATCCCACGCCGTGCTGCATCGCTGCATCGCGGATCCTGGCCATCGTTGTCTCCATCGCCGCTTCCATCAGGTAAGTAGAAATATTAATCTGTATATTTGTCTTTTAAATATAATAACAGGACAAAAATTTCTCCTGTTGTCCAGCGGGAAAGAGGGCTGCCTCTTCCCCGCATGGACTTATATACTTTATTCTCCACCCACCACATATAGATACATTTTGCCCCATGCCCCCTTTCACATAACCCTCCCATCCCTATAAATATAGCCTAAAACATAATACCTAAACATAATAGCCTAGAACTCCCAAACACCTAGTCATGCGCTTGCTTCATTACGGCTGCGCCTACATTACGCTGGGCTTACTTATCTATCTATCTCATATCTATCTATCTATCTATCTATCTATCTATCTATCTATCTATCTATCTATCTATCTCCTATCTATCTATCTATCTATCTATCTATCTATCTATCTATCTATCTATCTATCTATCTATCTATCTATCTATCTCATATCTATCTATCTATCTATCTATCTATCTATCTATCTATCTATCTATCTATCTATCTATCTATCTATCTATCTATCTATCTACACCAGTAGAATGTGGGTGCAGGCCATGTGGAACAGATCAAGGTCCCAGCTATACACTATTCAAAAAATAGGCAGCACTCCGTAGTATGTGTGAAGAAAGTGGGTACTTTATTGTCCCATGTGCAATGTTTCTATCATCTCATATCTATCTATCTATCTATCTATCTATCTATCTATCTATCTATCTATCTATCTATCTATCTCCTATCTATCTATCTATCTATCTATCTATCTATCTATCTATCTATCTATCTATCTATCTCATATCTATCTATCTATCTATCTATCTATCTATCTATCTATCTATCTATCTATCTATCTATCTATCTATCTATCTATCTATCTATCTATCTACACCAGTAGAATGTGGGTGCAGGCCATGTGGAACAGATCAAGGTCCCAGCTATACACTATTCAAAAAATAGGCAGCACTCCGTAGTATGTGTGAAGAAAGTGGGTACTTTATTGTCCCATGTGCAATGTTTCTATTATCTCATATCTATCTATCTATCTATCTATCTATCTATCTATCTATCTATCTATCTATCTATCTATCTATCTATCTATCTATCTATCTATCTGTTTCATAACATCATGCTATAAACATAATTAACTCTTTCATACTGTACAAATAAATAATGTCACAATACAGTACACATATATAATGCTGCCATACTGTACACTACACATAACTAATTCCACCAAACTACACATAACTAATTCCACCAAACAGTGCATATTAATAATGCTGCCATACTAAACACATAACTAACGCTACCATACAGTACACATAAAAAATGCTGCCATACTGTACAAATAAATAATGTCACAATATTGTATACATAAGTAACGCTGCCATACTGTACAAATAAATAATGTCACAATACAGTACACATACATAAAGCTGCCATACTGTAAAAATAAATAACATCACAATACAGTACACATATATAATGCTGCCATACTGTAAACTACACAACTAATTCCACCAAACTACATATTAATAATGCTGCCATACTATACACATAACTAACGCTACCATACAGTACACGTAAAAAAATGCTGCCATACTGTACAAATAAATAATGTCCCAATATTGTATACATAAGCAACGCTGCCATACTGTACAAATAAATAATGTCACAACACAGTACACATACATAAAGCTGCCATACTGTAAAAATAAATAATGTCACAGTACAGTACACATACATAACGCTGCCATACTGTACACTACACATAACTAATTCCACCAAACAGTACATATTAATAATGCTGCCATACTGTACACATAACTAAATCTACCATACAGTACACATAAAAAAATGCTGCCATACTGTACAAATAAATAATGTCACAATATTGTATACATAAGTAACGCTGCCATACTGTACAAATAGATAATGTCACAACACAGTACACATATATAATGCTGCCGTACTGTACACATAACTAATTCCACCAAACAGTACATATTAATAATGCTGCCATACTATACACATATCTAATGCTACCATAGAGTACACATAAAAAAATGCTGCCTTCTGTACAAATTAATAATGTCCCAATACAGTACACATAACTAATGCCACCAAACAGTTTATACTAATAACGTTGTCATACTGCCGAGGGTTGTCTCATAACATCATACTGTACACATAAGTAGCACTGCCATACTGTACAAATAAATAATGTCACAATACAGTACACATACATAACGCTGCCATACTGTAAAAATAAATAATGTCACAATACAGTACACATGTATAACGATGCCATACTGTACAAATAAATAATGCCACCAAACAGTACGTATTATTAAAGCTGCCATACTGTACATATAACTCAATCTTCCATACAGTACACATAAATAATGCTGCCATATGGTATAAATTAGTAATGCCACACAACAGTACACAAATAATGCTGTCATACTGTACATATGGGTTGTCTCATGACAGACATTTTTCCAAAGGATATGCCATAAATGTCTGATAGATGCATGTCCCACCACTGAATGGGGTTCAGCGAATTGGCTGTTTCCTGGAATCCCGTCCTGCTCTACAATTATTCTCCACCTTTATGTGATGGCAAGATGTGGCACCTACATCTATCAGACATTTATGGCATATTCCGTGGACATTCCGTGGACATTGGCAGCATTATTTATCTGTATTTCATGGTAATGTTAGTTATGTGATTAGTATGAGAGTGTTAATAATATGTACTGTTTGGCATTAGTAATGTGTACAGTTTGGTAACATTATGCATATGTACTGTATGAGGACATTAATCTTGTGTACTGTAGGGTGGCATTAGTTATGTGTACAGACTTGCAGCATTATAAATATGTACTATTTGGTGGCATTAGTTATGTGTACAATATGGCTGTGTTATGTATGTGTACTGTAATGTGGCATTATTTATTTGTACAGTATGGCAGCATTACTTATGTGCAGAGTGTGGTGGCATTAGTAAAGTGTACAGTATTGCAGCATTATGTATATGTACTTTATGGAGGCATTACTCTTGTGTAATGTAGGATGGCATTAGTTATGTGTATAGTACGGCAGCATTATATATGTGTACTGTATTGTTGCATTATTTATTTGTACAGTATGGTACCATTACTTGTGTATAGTGTGGTGTCATTAGTAATGTGTACAGTATAGCAGCATTATTAACATGTACTGCATGGTAGCATTAGTTATGTGTACTGTATGGCAGCATTATTTATATGTGAAGTATGGCAGCAATATTAACATGTACTGTATGGCAGCATTATTTATATGTGAAATATGGCAGCAATATTAACATGTACTGTATGGTAGCATTATTGACAAGTACAGTATGGCAGCATTATTTATATGTGCAGTCCAGCAGCATTATAAACATATATTGTATGGTAGCATTAGTTATATGTGCAGTATGGCATCATTTTTAACATGTACAGTATGGCAGCATTATTTATATGTGCAGTATAGCAGTATTATTAACATGTAATGTATGGCAGCATTATTAACATGTACTGTATGGTAGCATTAGCTATGCGTACTGTATGGCAGAATTTTTAATATGTACTGTATGGTAGCATTAGTTATGTTTACAGTATGGCAGCATTATTAACATGTACTGTATGGTAGCATTAGTTATGTGTACTGTATGGCAGCATTTTTTAACATGTACTGTATGGTAGCATTAGTTATATGTGCAGTATAGCAGTATTATTTACATGTACTGTATGGTAGCATTAGTTATGTGTACAGTATGGCAGCATTATTTACATGTACTGTATGGTAGCATTAGTTATGTGTACAGTATGGCAGCATTATTTATATGTACTGTATGGTAGCATTAGTTATGTGTACAGTATTGCAGCATTATTTACATGTACTGTATGGTAGCATTAGTTATGTGTACAGTATTGCAGCATTATTTACATGTACTGTATGGTAGCATTAGTTAAGTGTACTGTATGGCAGCATTATTGACATGTACTGTATGGTAGCATTAGTTAAGTGTACTGTATGGCAGCATTATTTACATGTACTGTATGGTAGCATTAGTTATGTGTACAGTATGGCAGCATTATTTACATGTACTGTATGGTAGCATTATTTACATGTACTGTATGGTAGCATTATTTACATGTACTGTATGGTAGCATTAGTTATGTGTACAGTATGGCAGCATTATTTACATGTACTGTATGGTAGCATTATTTACATGTACTGTATGGTAGCATTATTTACATGTACTGTATGGTAGCATTAGTTATGTGTACAGTATTGCAGCATTATTTACATGTACTGTATGGTAGCATTAGTTAAGTGTACTGTATGGCAGCATTATTTACATGTACTGTATGGTAGCATTAGTTAAGTGTACTGTATGGCAGCATTATTTACATGTACTGTATGGTAGCATTAGTTATGTGTACAGTATGGCAGCATTATTTACATGTACTGTATGGCAGCATTATTTACATCTACTGTATGGTAGCATTAGTTATGTGTATAGTATGGCAGCATTATTTACATGTATTGTATGGCAGCATTATTTACATGTACTGTATGGTAGCATTAGTTATGTGTACAGTATGGCAGCATTATTTACATGTACTGTATGGTAGCATTATTTACATGTACTGTATGGTAGCATTATTTACATGTACTGTATGGTAGCATTATTTACATGTACTGTATGGTAGCATTATTTACATGTACTGTATGGTAGCATTATTTACATGTACTGTATGGCAGCATTATTTACATGTACTGTATGGTAGCATTAGTTAGGTGTACTGTATGGCAGCATTATTTACATGTACTGTATGGTAGCATTATTTACATGTACTGTATGGTAGCATTAGTTATGTGTACAGTATGGCAGCATTATTTACATGTACTGTATGGCAGCATTATTTACATGTACTGTATGGTAGCATTATTTACATGTACTGTATGGCAGCATTATTTACATGTACTGTATGGTAGCATTATTTACATGTACTGTATGGTAGCATTAGTTATGTGTACAGTATGGCAGCATTATTTACATGTACTGTATGGTAGCATTATTTACATGTACTGTATGGTAGCATTATTTACATGTACTGTATGGTAGCATTAGTTATGTGTACAGTATTGCAGCATTATTTACATGTACTGTATGGTAGCATTAGTTAAGTGTACTGTATGGCAGCATTATTTACATGTACTGTATGGTAGCATTAGTTAAGTGTACTGTATGGCAGCATTATTTACATGTACTGTATGGTAGCATTAGTTATGTGTACAGTATGGCAGCATTATTTACATGTACTGTATGGCAGCATTATTTACATGTACTGTATGGTAGCATTAGTTATGTGTATAGTATGGCAGCATTATTTACATGTATTGTATGGCAGCATTATTTACATGTACTGTATGGTAGCATTAGTTATGTGTACAGTATGGCAGCATTATTTACATGTACTGTATGGTAGCATTATTTACATGTACTGTATGGTAGCATTATTTACATGTACTGTATGGTAGCATTATTTACATGTACTGTATGGTAGCATTATTTACATGTACTGTATGGTAGCATTATTTACATGTACTGTATGGCAGCATTATTTACATGTACTGTATGGTAGCATTAGTTAGGTGTACTGTATGGCAGCATTATTTACATGTACTGTATGGTAGCATTAGTTAAGTATACTGTATGGCAGCATTATTTACATGTACTGTATGGTAGCATTAGTTAAGTGTACTGTATGGCAGCATTATTTACATGTACTGTATGGTAGCATTAGTTAAGTGTACTGTATGGCAGCATTATTTACATGTACTGTATGGTAGCATTAGTTAAGTGTACTGTATGGCAGCATTATTTACATGTACTGTATGGTAGCATTAGTTATGTGTACAGTATGGCAGCATTATTTACATGTACTGTATGGCAGCATTATTTACATGTACTGTATGGTAGCATTAGTTATGTGTACAGTATGGCAGCATTATTTACATGTACTGTATGGTAGCATTATTTACATGTACTGTATGGTAGCATTATTTACATGTACTGTATGGTAGCATTATTTACATGTACTGTATGGCAGCATTATTTACATGTACTGTATGGTAGCATTAGTTAGGTGTACTGTATGGCAGCATTATTTACATGTACTGTATGGTAGCATTAGTTAAGTATACTGTATGGCAGCATTATTTACATGTACTGTATGGTAGCATTAGTTAAGTATACTGTATGGCAGCATTATTTACATGTGCTGTATGGTAGCATTAGTTATGTGTACAGTATGGCAGCATTATTTACATGTACTGTATGGTAGCATTATTTACATGTGCTGTATGGTAGCATTAGTTAAGTGTACTGTATGGCAGCATTATTTACATGTACTGTATGGTAGCATTAGTTATGTGTACAGTATGGCAGCATTATTTACATGTACTGTATGGCAGCATTATTTACATGTACTGTATGGTAGCATTAGTTATGTGTACAGTATGGAAGCATTATTTACATGTACTGTATGGTAGCATTATTTACATGTACTGTATGGTAGCATTATTTACATGTACTGTATGATAGCATTATTTACATGTACAGTATGGCAGCATTATTTACATGTACTGTATGGTAGCATTAGTTAGGTGTACTGTATGGCAGCATTATTTACATGTACTGTATGGTAGCATTAGTTAAGTATACTGTATGGCAGCATTATTTACATGTGCTGTATGGTAGCATTAGTTAAGTATACTGTATGGCAGCATTATTTACATGTACTGTATGGTAGCATTATTTACATGTGCTGTATGGTAGCATTAGTTAAGTATACTGTATGGCAGCATTATTTACATGTACTGTATGGTAGCATTATTTACATGTACTGTATGGCAGCATTATTTACATTTACTGTATGGTAGCATTAGTTATGTGTACTGTATGGCAGCATTATTTACATGTACTGTATGGTAGCATTAGTTATGTGTACAGTATGGCAGCATTATTTACATGTACTGTATGGTAGCATTATTTACATGTACTGTATGGCGGCATTATTTACATGTACTGTATGGTAGCATTAGTTATGTGTACTGTATGGCAGCATTATTTACATGTACTGTATGGTAGCATTAGTTATGTGTACAGTATGGCAGCATTATTTACATGTACTGTATGGTAGCATTAGTTAAGTGTACAGTATTGCAGCATTATTTACATGTACTGTATGGTAGCATTAGTTATGTGTACAGTATTGCAGCATTATTTACGTGTACTGTATGGTAGCATTAGTTAAGTGTACTGTATGGCAGCATTATTTACATGTACTGTATGGTAACATTAGTTATGTGTACTGTATGGCAGCATTATTTACATGTACTGTATGGTAACATTAGTTATGTGTACAGTATGGCAGCATTATTTACATGTACTGTATGGTAGCATTAGTTATGTGTACAGTATGGCAGCATTATTTACATGTACTGTATGGCAGCATTATTTACGTGTACTGTATGGTAGCATTAGTTATGTGTACTGTATGGCAGCATTATTTCCATGTACTGTATGGCAGCATTATTTACATGTACTGTATGGTAGCATTAGTTAAGTGTACTGTATGGCAGCATAATCCACACACACTATATGTGACATTTTTATTCTGTATATAATGAGGCCACTGTTTATCCATCTGTGCTCATCTAGTTACATGTTTTTGAGTGCCTCGTTTGCATAAACATTCCCGTTAACCCCCCTGACACAATCCTGCGTATGTCCCTGTATATAATGTATATATAACTTTTTATAACAGTTGGTTGGTAATGTTGCTGACAATTCTCATTCTTCAGAGATTGATTTCCAACAGGTGCATCCTGTCATTTCCTTCTCTACAGTCCCACAACAATTGAATTGTCTGCTGACAGCCGTCTCTTGTAAACTCAGTTAGAACTCCATTAGGTCTCACAGTGGATACTCGTACGTGTCCCTTCCCACTGTCTCATTAGGCTGAGATGAGGTCTCATATCCTGGGTGGAATCATATGTCCCTATATTCAGGTGAAATACAGCAAAGATATAATGCTTTATCATGCAGTAACCTGCAGTCCTATGTAACACCACAGGTAACACAGTGCGATATCATAATGAGTTGATGCAGACCAACAACAAACTCAACTCTGCTACATCTGTATATATATATATATGGATGTTGATAGCCTTGTAGGATTTCTCCTTAGTGGGCAAATTGTCTTTAAAGGCACCTTGGCAACCTCAGAATTGATTAAATATTTCTTATCGTTTTTTGTATACATCTCCTAAGCAGATCTATGTGTCTCCGTGGTTACAGACTACAGACAAACCCTGTGTAGTCAGATCCTGCAGTCATGTATTACTCTACTCTCTTTCTGATAACCTACAGACAATATAATAATGTCAGATGAAATGGAATAACACATGACTGCGGGATCAGATTATACAGGGTTTGTTTCTAGTCTGTAACCATGGAGACACATTAGTCTGCATAGGAGCTGTATTCAGAAAACGGTAGGAAGTTTTTGGAAAATACTATTTTCAAACTTGCTTCATTTTTTATTTTATTTCTGATTCACTGGAGCAATAAAATAAATGGTAAAGGAAAGCTCAAAGTCTGCCTATTAGTTGATTGCAATCTATTGTTATCTGTTATCAGCCATTTGAGATAGGTGTCAAGGCTGAGTGTAGTTTCCTTCAAAGGGATTATTGACAAGGAGTCCACAAAAAGATCTGCCCCTTCCTTGATGATCAGTTACATATATCTAATACTGATAAGATTCTGCTTCAAGCGACCTAGCGCCCCTCCTATAAAAACAAATACGACTGCTTTATTGCCACTGGATTTGGTCACAGACATACGATGCCTATTGGCTGAATGATTGCCATGATATTTCTATGAACGGAGATAAGCGGTTGACAGGTATCCTGGTGCCGCTTATCTGGGAGATAGAAATTCATCCTGCCCGATCCCTGTTTTCCCAGCCCAGTCAAGCTGTTCCCATAGACTAACGGTGTTCATCTTGGGGCTCTCCAACTTTTGAAAAACTACAACTGACAGCCAGATGTTTGGAGATGTGGTTTTGAAACAGCTGTAGTGGCACAGGTTGAAACCACTCTATAGACATTAGGTCGTCAGACGCCATCAGAATTGGTGTGATCAACAGTACCAACAAAATCTACCGAACTATCAGGGCCCAGGTGGCCACATGTAAGGTTTATTACTGAACTTAAAGGGGTTGGGCAAGATTCCAAAAACATGGTGGCATTCTTCAAAAAACAGCGCCACACCTGTCCACTGGTTGTGTATGGTATTGCAGCTCAGCTCCATTCACTTGAATAGAGCTGAGATGCAGTACCATACATAACCTCTGGGACAGGTGTAATCTTGTACGACCCCTTTAAGACATTTTGTGCGTCATCTATAAATTGTATTGGAAATAACAATATTTCTCCATTTTTGGTATTTCTTCCTTACAAAAATGCTGAGATCCATGTCAGGTACAACCTGGTGTAGTTATATAGTGTGCGCTGAAATAATATGTCACATGTGACGCCAAACATTGTTCCAGTCTTAGTAAATCTTTCTTTGTGTTTAATTTCTTCACCATTTTTGAGATGTCTGCTTGCTGTCAGTGAATGGGAACACCTACACATATGAGTTGGCTACAACTGCACCCAGTCTAGACAATCCTCTGTAAAGTGAACACATCAGCAGCACAAATCTCTCTCCTGTACTGATAATTTGTTAATTTGTTACAATGTATCAGTGCAGGAGGAATATATCAGTCTGGAGTCCGTGCTGATTATTTCACGGAGGATTGTCTCGACTAAATACAATTATCGTAAACTCTCATCTGTGAGAAGTATTGTGGTTGTAGGAGTTTCAGCTTTTGGTTATAAATTTTAATATTCCCATTCACTGACAGCAAGCAGATAGCTTTAATTAAGTTCGACTGGACGACCCCCTATACTCTCACTAATGTTAAGGTTGATTTGATAGTTTCATGAACACCAAGTGTCATTCTCATCATGGGAAATTGTCTGATTTGTTTGGGTACCAAATACAAAAAAAATGTGTAACTTTGTCAATGTCTCCTCCATTCCCAACCAAAGCAAATGTTAAAATGTTGCTGATTTCCACCTGGAGGTGTGAACGTGCACTGAGCTGTGATGTCACAACATCTCAGCTGTAACTGTCTCACTGTTATCTCAGCTCACACAATTTCTTGCCCCTGGTAATTTAGCTTTGGATGTGACTAGAGAACATATTTTCCGATGCTTTTTCTTTTCCAGATAAGTGACAGGTTAGACACATTCTGTGGTATATTACGGTAGCACATCAGATAAATCACTCTCCAGTAAATAAGTCATCAGCCCGTCCATCATGGAGACCGTCTTTTGTTGCGCCATCACGGTATCTGCGGTGTTGAGGGAGATGTCAGCTCCTGTTCTCCTTATCCTCCAGCTGGGCACTTCGGAAAGACTTGTAGTAAGTGAGAAATCCCTTTGCTCTGTGTGCAGGAGCCAAGCAAAAAAAAAAAACATGGACCCCTCTCCACCATGAATACCTGGCAGCATGTTCAAAACATGTAAATCTTATGAATGGTTTGGTCTCCACTTTGCGCCCTGTGTCTTTCTGTAATCCCCAGCGATAATGCACAAAGTGATGTCACAGCAGATACAATACACACAATGATGTCACAGCAGAGACAAGACACACAGTGATGTCACAGCAGAGACAAGACGCACAGTGATGTCACAGCAGCGAGACAATGCACACAGTGATGTCACAGCAGAGAAACAATACACACAGTGATGTCACAGCAGAAAGACAATACACACAGTGATGCCACAGCAGAAAGACAATACACACAGTGATGTCACAGCAGAGAGACAATGTACACAGTGATGTCACAGCAGAGATACAATACACTTAGTGATGTCACAGCAGAAAGACAATACACACAGTGATGTCACAGCAGAAAGACAATACACACAGTGATGTCACAGCAGAGAGACAATGTACGCAGTGATGTCACAGCAGGGAGACAATACACTTAGTGATGTCACAGCAGAGAGACAATACACACAGTGATGTCACAGCATAGAGATAATACACGCAGTGATGTAACAGCTGGGAGAAAATACACAGTGATGTCACAGCTGGGAGACAATACACACAGTGATGTAACAGCAGGGAGACAATACACTTAGTGATGTCACAGCAGAAAGACAATACACACAGGGATGTCACAGCAGAGAAACAATACACACAGTGATGTAACAGCAGGGAGACAATACACAGTGATGTAACAGCAGGGAGACAATACACAGTGATGTAACAGCAGGGAGACAATACACAGTGATGTAACAGCAGGGAGACAATACACAGTGATGTCACAGCAGAAAGACAATACACACAGTGATGTCACAGCAGAGAGACAATACACACAGTGATGTCACAGCAGAGAGACAATACACACAGTGATGTAACAGCAGGGAGACAATACACAGTGATGTCACAGCAGAAAGACAATACACACAGGGATGTCACAGCAGAGAAACAATACACACAGTGATGTAACAGCAGGGAGACAATACACAGTGATGTAACAGCAGGGAGACAATACACACAGTGATGTCACAGCAGAGAGACAAGACACACAGTGATATCACAGCAGAGAAATAATACACACAGTGCTGTCACAGCAGAGAGACAATGCACACAGTGATGTCACAGAAGAAACAATACACACAGTGATGTTACAGCAGAGATACAATACACAGTGATGTCACAGCAGAGAGACAATATACTCACAGTGATGTCACAGCAGAGAGACAATACACAGTGATGTAACAGCAGGGAGACAATACACAGTGATGTCACAGCAGAAAGATAATACACACAGTGATGTCACAGCAGAGATACAATACACACAGTGATGTCACAGCAGAGAGACAATGCACACAATGATGTCACAGCAGAGAGACAAGACACACAGTGATATCACAGCAGAGAAATAATACACACAGTGCTGTCACAGCAGAGAGACAATGCACACAGTGATGTCACAGAAGAAACAATACACACAGTGATGTTACAGCAGAGATACAATACACACAGTGATGTCACAGCAGAGAGACAATACTCACAGTGATGTCACAGCAGAGAGACAATACACACAGTGATGTAACAGCTGGGAGACAATACACACAGTGATGTAACAGCAGGGAGACAATACACACAGTGATGTCACAGCAGAGATACAATACACACAGTGATGTCACAGCAGAGATACAATACTCACAGTGATGTCACAGCAGAGAGACAATACCCAGTGATGCAACAGCAGGAAGACAATACACACAGTGATGTAACATTAAAAGGATAATTAAAGGGGTCCATAAAGTACATGTATAGGTGATAAATGTCTGATTGGTGGGGGTCCAACCACTGGAAACCCACCGATACTGAGAATTGTGCATACTCTGCCATTACTTAATTTACTTTTCAATGGGGCTGCCGATCACTGAACTCTGCGGTCAGACCCCCACCAATCAGACATTGATCACCTATCCTGTGGAGAGGTGATGAATGTTCTTTATGAGAAAACCTCTTTATTGCAGTTACAGCACAGGAATCATGCACACAATGACGTCTCAGTACAGGTGTAATAGACACAGTGATGTCACAGTACAAGAATAATATACGTGGTGATGTCACAGTACAGAGATAAGGCGCACAATGATATAAGAGCACAAATATAATGCACCTCAAAATGTCACCATGCACATTGTGACACCAAAGCAAAGGGAAAAGAAACCACATAATGACATCACATAATGACATCACATAATGACATCACAGTACCAGAATGATGCACAAAGCAGGAGTATAACGAGCAATTGTGGCCCCATTCGATTTTACACGACCCCCTTGCATCCTCCATAGTCATCACATACTGCAACTAACTGGAGATAGCTCTTTTGTTGTTGGACCCCAATGCCTGCTACCCTGGTACTTATGCCCATGTCTGTGGGTAATGTCACTTTGCATAAAATACTATTGATACGGGGAGCGCTCTGCTTCCTTTTGGGTCATTTTGTGTCGTCATATTGTAGGAGCCATAACTTTTTCTATTTTTCCGCTGATCCAGCTGTATGAGGGCTTATTTTTTGCCTTGTACTGTTGATCGTTCTGGGACACATGTGACTTTTTGGTGGCTTTCTATTGCAGGATGAACATAAAACAGCAATTCTCGTTCACTGCGCTGGTGAAATAATGCAACACAGCTCGGTCGATACAAATTATGTGCCTTTTGTTTTAAAAAAAAAAATTCTTTTTTTTCATAAGAAAGCATTTTGTAAGCGGAAAAAGTAGGTTTTTATTTTTCTTACTTGGGTTTTTTATTTATTTATTAGTAACTTTATCTAGTTTTGACCTTTTTTTAGTCCCTCTCTGGGACTTTACTATGTGATTATTTGATCACTTTTATTATACTCGGCAGTACTTTTGTATTATCCCTGTCTGTGTAAAACTGCCTCTGCCAGGCCCTAATAGGCATACAATAAAGTCAGACCTGGGGGGGGCCTCTGTTAGGTCCTGGCTGCCATGGAATCCACCGGCACCCCACCATCGCATCCCAGGGGGTGCTGATGAGGTAAAATAGGGAGCCCCAAATAATGGAAAATAAAGAATGATTTGAGAATGAATCACTATGAATAAAAGCTGAGAATCCAAAACGGGATGAGGGAAGTAAAGAAATGTAAATGATGTGGCATGAACCGGTATGTGTTTCCATTCACTGGCATCAAGCAGAGATCTTAAAAATGCTAATGAATTAAAACACAAAGTATACTAGAAAGTTACACAATGTATTGACATAAGACTGGACTGGCCCTTTAAACTCTTGCTACTGCGTGTATTGGACCACGTGGCGGTAATAACCTGAGCCGTCACTTAGGAGGCGGATATTGCATTGACACCTGGTTAAGAGATCTGGCTCCAGATGGCAGCGCCAACAAAAGAGTGACCTGCCCAAGAGATCGAACAGCAGCTGGAGGGCTTTTCTGGGTGAGCAGATGTTCTTTTCTTCATGAGGTCACATGACTATCGAGATGGCGTTGAAGAAAGGGGTGACTGTGGGACTTTGTTGTAGTTTCCAGCACAAGTTCTGATCACTAATATTAATATCATAACCCATAAAATGTTTAATACAGATGATTTCTACATTTTTAATCAGAAAAAAATTGGGACAATGGGCGAATTTGAACAGCAAAAAAAAAATTGAGTCATGTCCCAAAAAGCAAAATACATGGATTATATACATTAAAGGGGTTGTCTGGTTTAGAAATACCCTACTAAGAAATACTAAGTCATCAGAGGACCCAGCATATACGTGTATTACACCGACAGCACATTGATATAATTGTGCACTGTGTAATGCTTAAGTTCACCTGTGGTGGCGCTGCAGGGAAACTGAACACATTGCCAAGTTCCCCACAGATTATTGTTGATCGCTGGGGTTCCCAGCAATAGGACAACCTGTGGTCACCTTATGGTCAGGGGAGTCTTTTTTTTCTAAAAATGGATTGCCCAAAGTAGACAACGTCCCAAGATGTACTGCGGTTAGGCCCTCCCTCTAGCAGAGCCAATCATGAGTGGTGTAGGTGAATGACGCTTGCTTAGCATTTGGAGCGTGAAAGAGGTTGGATACAGTCCAAGAAGGGAGTCAGAGAGTCAGACACGAGTCTTCACCGCAATCGGGCACTTTCAAATCTTTATGAATGTTTTCGAATGGAATCTAATTGGACGGTCGAATCAGACGCCAAAGGAATTTCTGAAAATGTGCTTATCTCTGGAGGTGAGTATAGTGTTGTTTTTATTTGAAACTATCTGGACTTGCAGATTTTGCTGCGGATCCGCAGGTAATCCATAGCAAAGTCCGCAACACCTGGATACCCGACCCATGATATGATCACAAACATAAAAAACATGCAGAAAAACCCCTGCGGCCAAGTGCACATACGTGTGTAATACTTAATTTTACCTGTGGGGGCGCTGCGGGGGAACTGAACACATTGCCAAATAACCCCACTGATTAACTGCTGATCGTTGAGGGGCCCCAGAAATATGAAAACCTGTGGTCAGCTTATGATCAGGAGAATCTTCTTCTAAAATTGTATTGTCCAAAGTAGACAACTCTTTTAACCCTTTCCATGCCCGTTGCTCAAGTTGCTCCTTGTCATGACGCTTTCTATTCTCAGGTTATGGTCCTGAAAAAGAACTGCCTGCATTGTATGACAATACGGAGGGTAGCATATCTTAAAATGATCAACGCCCTGTAATATTGACCAATGTGTATGACCAGAGCCCCTACCGCGGCATCTACGTGGTCCAGGACCTAGAATCCCATGGTCTCAGTTGGTCATAATAGGTCTATATTACGGTCACAATACCCGTCCCCTACGTGGTTATACTGAACTTAGATCATTATTATGTTCTATGGTGATCCGGTTCGGTGGAACCGCGAGGGGGTCGGGTGTAGCGGCTGTAATACATCCGTGTGAAACTGATCTTATAAAGATGGCTTAGAAATTTTTGGACCCAGTAGCGTTCTCCTTTCTGGATTAGACCAGCTCTTTTTTACTTGTGGAATGGATATGAGAACTTTTTGTAATTTTGATTGGACGTTGTACATCCGGTCACTCGGAGATTGTGTTTCGTTTAGTTTGTTTTTCTTTCCTGATTTAATTAGATAGACGTCTCTCCTTCTGGTAAAGTACGTCCCAAAACAAGTTGGAGTTTATTTTGGAAACACCGAAGGCTCCTACTAATTCAATAGACTCACAGGTATCTTATGACATTTCCAGATTTGAGCTTATACCTCTATAAAGAGCCTAGACTACAAGTCTGACACTGTAACGAGATCCAGCCTGAACCTCCCCGTTGTATTCCGTATATAGGGATTAGATATGTAAATATTCTGTATGATCAAAACACAAATTACAAAAAAAGACAAAATTAAAAAAAATAAATTCAAAAAGTTTAAAAAAATCAGTCAACGGTCAAAGCTTCGTAGGAAACATTCATGGTTAGGAAGATGTTGCCAATCATCTGGAGTGGAGCAAATAAAAAGTTAGGACGCAGAAAAACCTCAACCGCCTCTTTTTAGGCCTCACCTAGATATGTTGTGGGGGGAGGGAAGTTTTTGAATTCGTATATTCAAATAAAATATAGAACTGGAGAGAGTTGGAAGGCAACAACCAGATTAGTAAATGGGGTGGGAGGTCTCCGTTAAAATGTGTGGCGGCAAAAATTTTCTTTTTTCAGCTTGGAAGGTAATCTCATTTAAGGTCAGTACCAGAGGCGTAATGTAAAGCGCCTTGGCCCTGCCTCCATATAAATACAACCCTGGTCAATACAATGAATTGGCACATGAACTGCTCAATATGAAATGGTTCAATGAACTAGAGGAAATCACTTACATGTGGAGGAAAGGCAGCTCTATCTTCAAGATAGGAAAGGGTTCTTTACGGTAAGAGCAGTCAAACTGTGGAACGCCCAACTACAAGAGGTAGTTGTGTAAGATTATAAAAATTGTTATCTCATGACTAATCGTATTGGTTATAATTCATAAGGTTAAAGAATGATGATATACTGATCTGGGGAAATTATTTGACTGCCTTTGTGGGGTCAGGAAGGGATTTTCTTTTTCCCCTGTGATCCAAAATTGGCAACAAATTTTTGTTTTTCTCAGAAGAGTTGAATTGGATGGCCAAGTACCAACGGAACTAATCCACTTCCTCCCAGCATGCAGCAGTTTATTTTCCATGTCTCTTGTCACTTTGGATGGTCACGTGGTGGATTGGCTGAGTGCTTCATCACTGGTGTGGTCAAGGGTGGTGACATCCCTGGTGCCAGGACGAAGACATCTATTGGTTCTGAGGTGTAAATAAGACCGGTTCCTCCAAGATCGTCTCTAATCACATTCTCATCATTTACACCTGGTGGCAATTTTGGGTTATTAAGGGGGGTACTTACTTTTTCCGCAACAAGAAATGACAAATCTGTGAAATTATTGTGAAGTCAATTTGTTTTTCTTTTTTGCACAATTCCATCATCTTTATCTATTGTTTGAATCAAGATCAAATATTGATAAGTCTTCACATATTGACCAATGATTCCTATAGGTAGGCGTAGAACTAAACAAGGGCGTACCGGACAGACCGGTTCTTGAGGCAGTCAATGTGTTAGCGTTTTGTGGGTAAATATTGCAGTTTAGCTGCCGGTCAGGACACTTATATGTCTTCTTATTTAAGATCCCTCCTTTATGCCGATTGTAGAGCTATGGTGGCTATCAGTGCCTCTATAACAGTGCCAGCCACAATGCCACCATAACAGTCCCATTGAGAGTTCAGCCATAGCGGTGCCCATATTAATGGCAGCACAATGCCCCAATCACACATTACACCCACTGTGCCTATACACTTACCTGCTCCACAGAAACGTATCTTGAAGCTGTTTGGCCCACCAAAACATTTTTACCCACCTACCGTGCACCTTTTTTTAACCCCTTCCCTCCGCGCCCATTTTTCGGACTTTAATTTTTATCTCCCCATCGTCCAAAAGCCATAACTTTTTTTTACTTTTCCCTCAATATGGGCCTATGGGGGCTCGACTTTTGCGGGATGAGTTGTAGTTTTTCACGGCATCATTTATTGGACCATTGAATGTACTGGGAAACGGGAAAAACATAAGGCTTTGTGGGTTGGAAAATGAAAAAAAAAAACAGCGTTTCCTTCATAGTTTTTTGCACTTTGTTTTTACAGCATTCACCGTTTAATTAAAAGGACATGTTATCTTTATTCTGTAGGTCAATACGATTACGGTGATACCAAATTTGTATAGTTTTTTTTTTATATTTTACTACTTTTACAAGAAAAAAAAATGTAAAAAATAGAATTTATTTTGTGTCGGCAAATTTTGAGAGCCGTAACTTTTTTATTTTTCCGTCGATTGAACGATGTGGGGGATTATTTTTTGCGGGTCGAGCTGTAGTTTCTATTGGTACCATTTTGGGTACGTGCATGTTTTTGTTCACTTTTTATTCCATTTTTTTGCGGTAGATCAGGTGACCAAAAACAACGATTCTGGTGTTCTACTTCTTTTTTTTTTTTTACGCCGTTCACCGTGTGTATTAAATTATTTATATTGTAATAGTTCCGACTTCTACGGACGCGGCAATACCAATTATGTTTATTATTTATTTCTTTTTACAGTTCTTTAGGGGCAAAATAATTAAAAAAAAATTTTACTTTTATTTTTTTTTGTACATAAAAAAATTGTTTTTAAGAATTATTTTTATTAGTCCCCCTAAGGGACTTGAACCAGCGATCCTTGTATTGCTAGCACTATATACTGCTAATGTATTGTAGTATATCAACAGACACCACATAAGCCAGAGGCAGAGCTTAATAGGAGTGCATAGATGGCAGACCTCGGGCCTACATTAGGCCCCTAATCCATCGATTAGGCATGTAATCCGCGATTGCGTCACCGGGGGGTGACGATGGGCTATCAGAGGGGTTCGCCCCCTCTTTCTAACACTTTATTTGCCACGGTTGCTATGATAGCAATGCTATCTAAGGGGTTAAATGGTGGAGTATTGGATGTAACATACAGCTGACTCCCGCGTGAGCCTGTGAGCCCGCTCCATACTTACCCCACCCGGCTATGTTGTAAGGGAAGGGGTTAATACTGGTGTCTTCTTATGTGCTGAGGAAACTTTGCCCTACTCAGGCTCCAGGGTCCGGGTGAAACTGTTACCTTTGCACCCCCTATAGCTACAACCCGGTTGCTGCATGTTCCGGGCTACCCTTCATAGTTACATGGAATTACATGTTAGTGACCGATCCCTCCTTCTGTCCCAGGGACCACCGCAGGAGGTGGACATCTAAAGGGCAGAGTTGATCTATTATGGATCACAATTGTGCCCTATAATTCAACTGTGATCACTTACAGAGGCATGAACGGCCGCACCCTGTAATCCGAGAGCTGCTTAATCTGAATGGGCCGGTTCTCCTCTCCCGTGTCCCAGTTATGTTTGCACATTATTGTTTAAGTTTGCAGCCTGTTTTCCTTCGCTCGTCTATAAAACGTTTGCTAAGATTAGATTAATGAAATGTTGTAATCGCGGCTGGCTGTAACCCAAGTGAGAAAACAATGGTTATGCAAGTCAGCACAAACTTGGCAGGTTTACTAAGCCCATAGGACGGCGCGCTGCTGCTGCATGATATAAGAGAAATGTTTGACTTTTCAGAAGTGGAGCTCAGCATTCTGCACTTTGGAGGCTCCATAACAAGTTTTTACAGGTCGCTGTCAATGTAATGTCTATTGGCAGCTCTGAATGAGCCCATAATATCAGGGCAGAGATACGTAGATGATGTACAACGGGGTCCTGAATATCACAGCAGAGGGATTCACCTACAGCTCATAAATTTGCTTCAGTTACTAAACTTGTGGAATTATCTTCTCCTGGACCAAACACTGGGGTCAGGGGGCATCATAAGGAAAATAGGCCCTATTATAGCTGCTGTGTTGTATCCTCTGGTCTTATGGTTAGCTGCTCTGCGGGGGCGTTACAATCCTTACACAACCCCCTAGGATCTATCTATCTATCTATCTATCTATCTATCTATCTATCTATCTATCTATCTATCTATCTATCTATCTATCTATCTATCTCATATCTATCTATCTCATATCTATCTATCTATCTATCTATCTATCTATCTATCTATCTACCTCATATCTATCTACCTCATATCTATCTATCTCATATCTATCTATCTCATATCTATCTATCTATCTATCTATCTATCTATCTATCTATCTATCTATCTATCTATCTATCTATCTATCTATCTATCTATCTATCTAATATCTATCTATCTATCTATCTATCTATCTATCTATCTATCTATCTATCTATCTATCTATCTCATATCTATCTATCTATCTATCTATCTATCTATCTATCTATCTATCTATCTATCTATCTATCTAATCTATAGTACTGCAGTTTCTAAAGTAAGCATTTTCTAGTTATGCTCCGGTCAGTCACTATTTATATGAGTAGGTTATGCATGGCTCATCTTTCAGCCCCTCACCTCTCTTAGGAATACGGGGATCCCCGATGGTTGTCTGGCAATCCTATCCGGTGGGGACGCATGTGTGTGTCTCTTCTTTTTGAAGACTAAGGGAGTCATTAGCTTTACTATCTCCATAACTGTTACAAGCGTCAGTGAAGAGGGCCAGAGGGCCATCCTCATCTGTGGCCACCTCTCCTATATGTGGTTATTATAGGGGATCAGTTGGAATGGACGAACCTGCCAAATTTTCTGCCTTTCATCCGCCTTGCTGGCGTGGGTCTCACACATAATTAATCCTATAGTACAGAGCAGAGGGTCGGAGCAGCATGTTCATGTATGAAGAAGGCATGGCTATGGAGCAAGTGCAATAAGTGACTAACGGTGGCTACTATTAATATTTAAAGGACCCTGGGTATATAAAAAAAGGGTATACAAAAAATTAGCAGTAACGTCCTCTGCGCCTAACATGTGCCGGTCCCTGGTTTTCCGGTAAATCATCCAACTGAAACTCTACAAAAAAATGGATCCAACAGTGAAAAAGGTTGACCACGTCTTGTGTAGACCATAGGTTCTGCACTGGTGTGATGTGTTCATCAGGGAGTACATGTATGTCTATAGGGGGTATTCACACTGTCCTGATATAGTGCTGCTAGTGTGCACCATAACGTATTATAGCCTTGAATATAACCCCAATGCCGGGTTATCAGGTAATTTCCCAATAATCTAAGTGGTCTTTGTGAGTCCGAGCTCTGAAATATAAAGCTTGAATTCCTCCTATAGAGTTATAAGGCAGTTATATGGTGCATATTTTTCAGGTGCCCAGCCATACCGGTCACCGGGCCCTATAGCAAGGCCATTCAAAGTTACCCCAAACCAGTGACATCTTCAGTGCCCCCATAGCAATGCCAGACAGAGTTTTCCCATCACAGTGCCAGCTAAAATTCCCCATTAAAGTACCAGCCTCCATGCTCCCGTGACAGTGGCTACAACAGTGCCTCATAACATAGCATGTTAATGCCTCCATAGCAGAGGCAGCCACAGTCCATTCATACCAGTGCTGAGTGTGAGTCACAGTACCACCATAACAATTCCAGCAAAAGTGCCTACATAACAGTGGCAACACAGTACCTCCATAACAATGGCAGTGAAGTGCCCCTATCATAACGCCAGCTACATTGCCCAAACGCTTACTTCTCCCATGCTGCTCTCCTCCTTTACTAGCAAGATACATGTGAATGACCCATCAGTGGCTGCTCAAATGCAACTTCCTCTTCCTGTGCAGGTATAAGATCTCTACAGATCAAAAATGATCTATTACTGATCACATCTGCCAGGACAGAATTATGGCACGCTCAATCTAGGACACTCTTACGGAATTGAGGATGCTTGGGGGCATCAACATGAGGACTATGGGCTATTATCAGGATAAGACTTGTCAGCAGCAAGAAAACTTCAGAGGCAACTTTGGAAGTTGTTGTTGGGGCTGGAGGTGGCTTGAGATGATCTTACTGATTAATGGGACATGTTGGGAGTTGTAGTTGTCAAGACCTGCTCGTAGACAACAACTATAGACACATTTCTACATTGCTGCATGATTCAGCTCTGTATTTCAGCTCTATATTTCATCAATGGGTTTCCGCACTTGTCTCTCCAGTGTTGCATTTGAGTAAATAGGTAATTTAGTAAACGGCAGATCAAACATTTACAGCCTTCATAAACCACAGATGGTGGCTCAGGAATGTAGACAGACAGTATTGCAATGTTAGGTAAATTACCACTTTGTATTATCTGCTTTATTTAATGACCTTTGCATCAATTTAATCATTTACTACACTTTTGGCAAAGCTCCATATCAGAGCAACTGGGAGAAGCAAAGAATAGCGATTGTTTGATCTTTGATCAGTTTCAGCAGTTACCCCCCCCCCCCCATGTAAACACAATCTGGAATAACAATTTACAGCTTCATCGGGTTATGAACTGTGCTGTGATGGCTGCCTCCATTGTAGACCAGAAACAAAATTGATTCCTGTTTTGTTGAATAGCTGCCAAATTGTAATCCATCTTCATTTATCAGTAATGTAGCCAAATATTGTGCAAGCAACAGTTTATCAAGATGTAGAAATATTCCACGTGTTAAATGCGAAGAATAAATTAGTAACTCCTTATTGCTGTCAGCTGTGCCACTTTGATATAAATAATATGTATATGGTGATACAGTAGGTGACTGCTATGGGTACCATGTATGGGCTATGTTCTGCATAAATGTAGTCAGTTTAATAGGACATCAGTAAAGGTTAGCACTGTTGCATGGGAAGCACAGTCTCCTGATTGGATGTTTGTATATTGAGGATATGTATATTGTACAGAAGGTGACCGCTATGGGTACCTTGTATAGGCTATGTTCTGCATAAATGTAGTCAGTTTAATAGGACATCAGCAAAGGTTAGCAGTGTTGGATAGGAAGCATGGTCTACTGATTGTTTTTTGCTCCTGGGTCTGAAATTTACATGGGTATGGCAAAAAAACAACAATCCATAATATATGCTGTGCCAGATCATTGTAGTCATATATACCATATAAACATATCAAATCAAATATGACATTGGACTATTAAGTTGTATCCATTAATGATTTTAGTTACATTAAGTTATTCCTGTATTACGGAAAGTGACCGCTATGGGTACCATTCATAGGCTAAGATGTTCTCAATGAATATAATCTGTTAAATAGGATTTTGTAGCATCACAAAAATGTTAGCATGGTGGCATAGGAAGCATGATCCCATGATTGGTACTGCTGTTTTTATTCCTACATTCAAAATCGACAAGGATATGATAAAAGACATTAGCATAATTACTAGGTTAAATGTAGCGATACATACATAGCAAACCATATATGATATAGGGCAATTAAATTGTATCCATTAATGATTTTATTTACATTAACTCCTCATTGCTAAGCACTGTGCCACTCTGATACAGACAATATGAATACTTTAATATAGAAAGTGTCCGCTATAGGCACTATTTATAGGCTAAAATATTCCCTCTGAATGTGGGGACTATTAATAGTATTCTGGATCACTGCAAGGGTAGCACTCTGGCACGCAAAGCATGGTCTCATGATTATTTCTGCGGTCTTTATTTTTGTGTTTGAAATTGACATGGGTATGACTAGAAACAGTAACATAATTGCCAGATTCAGTGTATCTATAAACATATAAAACCATATATAAAATAGAGCTATTAAGATGTATGCATTAATAATTTTATTTAATTTAGTTCCCTATCGTTAACCATTGTAACACTCTAATACAAAAGATATGGATATTGTAATACAGAGGGTTACCGCTATCGGTACTGCGTAAACGCTAGGATTAAAGTATGTTAGTTTGAAAGGGTTATGTGGCACAAAAAACTTGGCCACATGATTGCCGTCTTCGTTCCTGTCCTTGAAATTGCCAAGAGTATGATTAAAAAAGAAACAAAGTTACAAGATTGATATTAATTAGTGCAATTGAGGAGTATCCATTAACTATTTTATTAGCATAAGGTAACTGCTGTGCCATTCTAATACAGAGCATTAGGATATTTTATTACAGAGGGGCACCGCTATGGGTACCATATATAGGCTAAGAAGTTCTATATTTAGTAGGCATCGATAACATAATCATATCAAACATATTTAAATGATCCTGGACAGTTGTAAAATTCTAATACAGAGAATATAGATGTTTTAATACAGAGGGGGACCACTATGGGTACCATGTATAGGCAAAGATGTTCTCAATTTAGTAAGATTCTGTAACATGAAAGGTTAGCATTATGACATGGAAAGGAGTATCCATTAATTATTTGTTAAGTAACTCTTTATCGCTAACCACTGTGTCATTCCACTACACAGTATATAGAAAGTTCTTAATACAGAGGGGGACCAATATGGGTACCATGTATAGGCTAAGATGTTCTGCATTATTGTAGTCAGTTTAGTACAAATCTGTAAAATGAAAGTTTAGCAGAATGACTTGGGAAGAATGGTTGCGGTCTTGGTTTCTGTGTTGGAAATTAACAAGAGCATGACTAAAACAGTAAAATAATTACAGGATTGACATAAAATTGAGCTATTAAGTTGTAGCCATTCATTATTTTAATAACATTAAGTAACCCTTTATAGCTATCACTTTACCATTCTAATACAGAGCATATGGACATTGTAATACAGAGTGGGACCGCTATGGGTACCATGTATAGGCTATGGTTTTCTACATTAATGTAGTCAGTTTAGTAGGATTCTGTAACATGAAAGGTTAGCAGTGTCACATGGGAAGCATGGTCACATGATTTCTTATGCTGTCCTTGTTCCTGGGTTCAAAATTGACTAGGGCATAACTAAAATATAAACTAGTAACAAAATTACTGCAATAATGAAGATATCAAACTGAATATGAAGTAAAGTTATTAAGATTTTGCACCCATTAATGATTTTATTTGAAATAAGTATTATTCCTTATTCCTCACTGCTGTGCCGCTCTAATACAGAGCTATGGGTACCGCTATGGGTACCGCTATGGGTACCATTTATAGGCTAACATTATCCTTATGAATGTAGTTGCTTTAGTGACATTTTTTAACGTCAATAAAAGGTTACCACTGTGAGGCTGTTCCCCAAAATTATAATCTGGACCTAGGATTCTGTAACATTAGTGAGGATTAATGATGTGATTGGTACTGCTGCTGCCATGATTCTTGGGTTCAAATTTGACAAGGGTGTAAAGTTTCTGTGTTGTTCCTGTAGCTTTGTTTTTGGTCCTCCATACTACAAAAACATATGGTGGCCATTTAGGACTTTTCACAATTTCATGTTCTATTTATATTTGTAATAATATTAGAAACGTTTCTTTGAGCCTATTCTGAGCTTCGGGATGTTCCCCTGGCATTAGAGCATGCACGGTTACCCAACGCCCTATTATTAGGTGGAACGGGAAATTGTGCAATAAAAATAAATAGTGCATAAGAGGAAAATGTAAATGAAAGTTGCATATTTGTATTCATTGATAACATTTTAGTTAGCGCGGTCTTGTTTGTATGTATATTAACCCCTTAACAACATGTCACGTACTTGTAGGTGACAGTCGACAAGGGGAAGTATGGTCTGCCATCTGTCAGTATCACGATATACTGCAATATATTAGTATTGCAGTATATCATGCAAGCGATCCATCGATCGCTTTTTCAAGTCCCCTAGGGGGACAAATAAGAAAGTAAAAAACAGTTACATAAAGTTTTTTTATAATGTTTTAAAATAAAAATATATATTAAAAAGTAAAAAAAAAAACTTTTCCCATTTTTTACCTAAAGCAATGTAAAAAAAAAAAAAAAGTTAGCATAACTGTTATCGCTGCGTCCGTAAAAGTCCGAACTATCACAATATAGGGTCCTTAAACCCCTTGGTTGATGCTTTAAATATATATATAAAACATGGAAATTGCTGTTTTTTGGTCACCTTCGCTCTCCAAAAAAATGGAATGAAAAGTGATCACAAAGTCGCTTGTACCCCAAAATGGTATCAGCGAAAACGAGAGCTCGTCCCGCAAAATGTAAGCCCTCACACTGCGAAATTGGTGGAATTTTTTTTTTTTTGTAGAATAAGGTGAATATGTCGTTTTTACCGCCTGATGGGCGCCGTGAAAAAAAAAAAACACAAACCAAAAAATGGTGTAATCGCTTTTTTTTTGCCTATTTCACCCCACAAATAATTTTTTTCCAGCTTCCCAGTACATCATGCGGTACAATAAATGGTGCCATAAATGGTGCCATGAAAAACTACAACTAGTCCCGCAAAAAACAAGCCCTCATATGGCTTATTCGACGCAGAAATAAAAAAAAAGTTATGGCTTTTGGAAGGTGGGGAGGAAAAAACTAAAATGAAAAAAAGCACAAATTGGCCTGGTCTTTAAGGGGTTAAGGTGGTTTTCCAATTATTTGGATCCTGGAAAGTTGTCATAGATAAATAAAACTGCTATAGTAGATTTTTAAAAATCTCTCATGCTTTAAGTTCTGATGCTACACATGAGCTGCACACTTTCCCCAATACTTCCGGGGTTAAAACATTAAAGGAACATTCCAGGTTAAACAGATACACTGTGTTATCCCTGGTGCAGGGTCTGAGGAGGCGGAGCATGACACAGCACAGCACAGAAAGAACGCCTGTGTCATGCTCCGCCTCCTCAGACCCTGCACTACCCTGTGTATCTGACTCTAACATGGCTTCATGTTGCCTGAAACGGTGCGCCAGATTCCACCTAAGATGTCAGTACAACTGGAGGTCCCCTTGAAGACTTTATAAAAAGTGTCTGGGACTTTGGTCCATGTAGGCACCATGAAAGTTGTCCATATTGGAAAATAGAAAGAGTTCAAGTTCAGGCTGGTAGTTCTCTGGATATTTCTGTATCCTCCTGTAAATAGAGAAAAAAAGGTGAATATATAAGTACGTACACCCACGCGATATCCCGTCACATCGAAAAGATCAGTTTAACCACGTCCCGCCAAAAAGGAGCATGATACTGGTAATGTTTTTTGTTTTTTTCTGACCCTACAGATCCACTATTCATAGAGTAAAGAAAAGAAAATCCCTGGTAACCCCCGTTTCCTCCATGCCACAGGCGGTATATGGGCAGCTAGAGTAGCTCTGAAGTGCGAGAACCCCACCAAACAGCTCCCATACCTCAGCTTCGTGAACCATTGCGTGTGAAATAGGAGAGGGACATTAGGGTAAACTGAGGCCACCCCTGACTTTTTGGGATAATTGGATTTTTCCTGTAATAAACAAAAGTCAGTATCATGTCGAATCTCTAACTGTATGTGGCTTGAATCCAAACCCCCCCCAAAAAAAAATATTAAAAAATTCTTCAAAAATAGCACAAAAAATAGGTATGGGGAAATCGGACGCAATAATGGATTCTGAGAGCCTTACAGGACAACATGCAACCTAGATATCCACAACGGTGGAAATGTACCGTCAAGCACAGCGGCCACCGGCGGATTTTTTTTTTAAGCCTGACCCCAGGGTGTTTGCCAGGCTGGTTACAATATAAAAAAAGTTTGTTTTGAGATAAGTATGACCAACCGTTAACTTCTCAAGTCATAGACCCTTCAGGACAAAATGGCAGCAGTAGAGTGGGGAACACTGTTGCCTTATATCACTTGGGCCATGGGTTCGAATCCAACCAGGTCAACTTGTTCTTGTTGGGGTTCCTCAAAGGAGATATTGATGGGTCAAGTTTCTCCCTATGATATTGAGCCTGTGTATGTGTTCAACCAAGGACGAAGCAAGGTCCTGGTTACTACCCAAAACACTGGCCCAAGAACCTGCCTGAGCCACCCGAGTGGTCATCTGCCGATATCTCATGGAGGTTACCAAGGTTAGAGTCCTCAGTCATGCACATCGTCATTATGACATTTCCTTCAGTCTATCGTCCACAATCATGAGTGATAGAGCAATACAGTCTATCACATAAAAAGTCCTACAAAAAGGAAATGATTCAGACCCGTGTAAACCACACGCGGAGATTTCTACATGCGACGCACAGTTACTTGTCGGAAATCTGACGTGAAGAAGCTCGGGGACTGCGTGATGTGGTGAAATTTTTCAAAAATTGCTTTCTATATCCTGCCGCTCTGCATGCCCCTTCACTATAGGCAGGTGCCACCGCTCCGTGATATTCTTTCTTGGGACATTAAATCATAATTCTTTGGTAATTCAAGTCGATGGGGACAGAATATGGAACTCGGTCCTTAATTTCATGTACGTGCACTATACATTGTCCCACTGGGAATCACTGGAATCTTACCTGCCCTCAGCTCAGTGGTGTTTTGGTCCTAAATGACCAGACACTTAAAGGGAAGGTGTCACGAAAAAATTTTTTTTTATATGTTTTTGCTTTTAGTATGTTATTAAAATACATTTTGTTTATCTGTGTTTTTGTGTTTTACTTTTTTCTATTTTCTTTCTTTTACTTCCCTATGGGGGCTGCCATTATTTTTTTTCATCCCTGTATGTGTCGATTAACGACACATACAGAGATGGAAAACGGCACATACAGCCCCATAGAGAATGAGAACGGGAGCCGTTCCATTTACTATAGCATACGCCGTCTGTGTGGGAACGGCTCATGTGCCGCTCCCACACAGTCCAAAAGGAAGGTCTTTAGCCGAGCGACATCCGGCGCCATTTTCATGTGGACCGGAAGCCGTGGCCGGACAGTAAGATGACTAATTCCGTTCGCGGCTTCCATCCATATGTTCAGAAGCAAGGACTAGGAGCGGAGGGAGCGGCGGCAGGAGCAGGTAAGTTATGTTTGTGTATGTTCGTGTTTTCGTGTGTGATTACCACTGTATCTAATCCTCCTACACTGTGCATTCGCTCAAAAAATGGTGGCACACGGTGTAGGAGGTTTGAACATTCAACCCCCTCCTTTCTCCTGGCACTAGCCAGGATAAAGGAGGGGGGATTGTGTAAGGACACTAGAGCGAGTGTGTCTTCTCCAATTTTGCAGCATAAAGCAATGAGGTTGCTTTACCACATGCCAATGCTGCAATTTTGGGAATTCCTCCCTCTAGTGTCCAGCACATGGAAATGTTATAAATTATAATCTAATTTATAATATTTCCTGACTTGTGAAAAAATTTTAAAAATTAGAACAATGTTTAATAATTTATACACTAAGGCCTCATGCACACGACCGTAGCCGTGTGCACGGCCGTGATTTTCGGGTCGGCCGGCTGCGGACTGTCAGCGGACTGTCAGCCGCAGGCCGCCCGCACATGCACATGGCCGCGGCCATTGTTTTCAATGAGCCCGGACCGCAGAACCGGGCCGTAATAAGACATGGCCGTTCTTTCTGCGGTCCGGGCTCCCGGGCCGTGCACGGACCGCAAAAACTATGGTCGTGTGCACGGCCCCATAGAAAAGAATGGGGCCGCAATTCTCCCGTGGATTTTCGGGGGAATTGCGGCCGCAAAAACACGGTCGTGTGCATGAGGCCTAACTGTTTAACTAAAAAATATATATATATATTTTTTTCTAGCGACACATTCCCTTGAATTGTTTTTGTGCACCTGGTGGTTTGACGGCCCTAATTTTTACATTTCTTGGGCTGCCAAAATAATTTTTTTTTCATAACTTTTTTATAGTATTTTATTCCTTTTTAGCCTTACAACAGGGTAAAATGTACTAAAAATAAAAAAACTACTTTTTTTTTATTTCAAGTTCTTTCTTTTTAAAAAATTTGCCAATTCACAGTAAAACAATTTACAATGTGTTCCTTATTTTGTTTCGGTAATTTCGATGTTTTATATTTATAGTCCTGGGTGATCGGGGTGGCTATGGTTTGGTTATGGTTTGGGTTGGCATGGGTGGTGCATGTTTTTTTTATTTTATCCATATTTTATTTTATATCATATTTTGTTAGGACCCAATAGGGCATAAAATACATTCATACTTTATTTTTTACCTTTTTACTCCACCACCTGTACTATTGAAATATAAAAAGTGGGACTAACTGGGGCTGCTGTTCTCAGCCTACTCAGAGACACTCATTGACTGGCTGAATTTTTTGCCCTCCACCAAGCCAAGCTTCCCAAAAAAGGCTGAAGAAAAATGTGCTATTCCCTGAAAGTTTAATGATGTTGTCTGGCATGGAACCCCTGATTGAGTTAGATGGAAACCCAAGGTTCCTCGGTTAGGAACTTGAGTATACCATTGGGTGCCATATAAAAGGCATTCGAAAAGTATTCAGACCCCTTTCACCCGTTCTTCTCAGCAGATCCTCTCAAGCTTCATCATGGTTGGATGGGGAACATCAATGGGGAAATCAATCAATTTCTTCAGAGATGTTCCATCAGGTTCAAGTCTGGAAGCCTCTTCTGCATTGTGTTGGCTACGCGCTTACGGTCATCGTCTTGTTTTCAAAAAGGATCTCTTTGTAGTCCACTTCATTCATCTTCCCCTCAATCCTGACTAGTCTCCCATTTCCTCCAAACCTCCCTGCAGCATGATGTTGCCACCACCATGATTCCCAGTAGGGGTGGTATTGGCCAGCTGATGTGAAGAGGTTTCTTCTAAACATGACGTTTGGCTTTCAGGCCAAAAAGTTCAATCTTGGTTTCACTAGACCAAAGAATTTTGTTTCTCATGGTCTGAAATTTTTTGCAAACTTCAATCGGTCAATCATAAAGGCCTGAATTGGTGGAGAGCAGCAGAGATGGTTGTCCTTGTGGAACGTTCTCCCATCTCCACAGCAGAATTTGGTCTGAGAGATCATGTAAAAAGAGTCCAAAGTTCGTCCATTTAAGAATGATGGAGGCCACTGTGATCTTCAGGACCTTCAATGATGCAGCAACTTTTTGAGAGCCCTTCCCCAGATCTGAGCCTTGACACAATTCCATCTCTTGTCTGAGGTCTACAGGCAATTCCTTCGTCTTTATGGCTTTGTTTATGAGCCTTTAGTATCTCGAAAAAGGGGCATAGCTACAATGAGTCACAAAATCCACCAGATTTATTAAGGGCGTGTGGAATTTTTTTGTGCAAAATTCTGGTGTAGGGTACACCAGCCATGAGTTGGAGTAAGACGGAGAAAAACGTGTAAGATGTCTGCCTCATTGTGTGTAAAATGATGACAAAAAGGGCATTTCAAAATGTAGGAAAAAGCATAGGGGCGTGAATACTTTTGGAATGCATCACTGACTACCTAGAAGATACCAGGGATCATACGTTATATATCCCACCGGACCCTGTTATATGTGCAAAACTACCACAACAGTAAGAAATTTCAATGGATGATGGCTCGTCCTCTTACCTCATTTGCATGTTGTGCGGTTTCACTTTCTATGTCGAAACGCTTGACCGGAACCAGTGGTGGAAACTCTCGGCCAACATTTCCAGCCGCAACGTCTTTGGGCTGCTGAGAAGACTTTATACTCCTCTTCTTCCAATGGGTTAACATTGAATCTACTCTTTCAGAAGGATTGCGGGGGTTTGGTGGCTTCTGTTCCATGGATATAATGAAGTCAACTTTTTGGTTATCGCTGTTGAGTTCCACCGGTAAAACAATTTTTTGCAAAGTCGAATGCTTAACATGGTTGTTCTCTCCTCCTGGATTTTCCTGTGGTGGTTTCTTCACTGATGGTCCTTTACGAATGACGGAATATAAAGGTTCGGTAAGAACTCTTGAAGTTTCACCGTCTCGGGTCTTAATATCTTCATCCTTCTTATTGACTTCATGAAGACCACATTTTGTCTCCCGGTACAATGGAGGGTCTTTCACCTCATTTGCCGATACATATAAAGGGTTCGTCCGTTCTAGTTTAAGGGATTCTTGGTTTTCTGGTGTGGTTGTATCTGGGGTTGCAACGAAAAAATGGAATTCAGATAAGTTTTGTATCCATGTAAAAGTTTTGAATTTTTTTTTCTCAACAAGGCGGTTTCCAAAGAGTCAACCTAAAGCTATCCATGTAACTTCTTGGCCCCATCCCATGATCGGGCAAGAACTAGGCCATGTAGGCCGGGGCATAACTATAGGTGGTGCAGACCCAGGCCCTGGCACCTGAGGGGGCCCAAAATGTCTCTACCCCATATGAGGAGACAGTACCCTAAGTTACGTGTCATGGTTGGAGCAGATTTTGCATTGGACCTATAAGTTACATCTCTACATGTAGGGGGAACGTTACGGATACTTAGAATGGTTAGAAGAAGAACGCGTGAAGTTTTTACAACTTTTTGGATAACCCGGTCAGTGATCAGGAACATAGTGCCCGATGTCGGTAGCACGCTTGGGGATCCCAGCCTGGAAAAATATTTCATTGGCTACAAGTGTACTAAGAAATTCTTCTTTGGTAGTAAAACACAATTGTACCACATAGTAACTCCAACAATGCGCCCAATTTTGGCATTCCTTCCTGGGCCACCTGAAAATGGGCCAGTTTGAATGGAAGTCACCCTGCAGTCTCCTAACCCCCTGGGTAACAGTTGGCGGCCACGAAAATTACAACTTTGGCTCGCTGGAGTGCCATGTATCCCTTCATTGTTTACCAGGCACAGCGCCGTACATTTGGTAGTGGCTGTGCCTGGTACTGCAGCTCACATCAGCTGCAGTACCAGGCACAGCCACAACCGAATGAATGGTGCTGTGCCTGAGTAAACAAGCTTCATGCAGCTGATCCGTGGGGATCTGACTCCAAGGATAAGCCATGAATATTACACTAGCAGAAAACCCCTTTACAGGATTTTTTAGTTGGGACAACCTCTTTAATTACTCTGTAATGCAAAGTTCTGGAATATTCTAATATAAAGATCTCTGCTTGCTGTCAGTGAAATAAAACAAATTTTTTTGTTTACCTCCAGGATGAACAGAACTATAATTTCTGACCGCTGAAGGGTTGTTACACTTGTAGACAGTTTTCTATGAGCTAAACAGCCTGCACTCCAGACTACATTTTATCTGCACTGATACATTGTAACAAACTATCAGAACAGAAGTGAGATTTGTGTTCATCGTATGTTTAGCTAACAGAGTATTGCTGGAGCATTGTATTAATCCCTTTACTTTATTAGGTCTGTATGGATCTTCAGCCTCTTCATGTAAACTAGAATGTTCCCATTCACTGCCAGCAAGCATGTATCTTGAAAGCAAATTTGATTTGAAACACAAAGTATATTAGAAAGTGCCATTGTAATACTTACTGCTCAGTGCTTTGTCCTGGTGCGTTTCTGCCAGTCGTTCCTTTATCTCTTTGACAGAGTCATAGAGAGGGTCTTCAACCTCAGGTGCAGGTGGAGCAGCCTGTAGTTTCTCTGGGGGTAGCGGAAGGGGGTAATCTCTGTGCATTAGAGCCGGAGATGTTTTATGACGCTCATTCTTTACAGAGACATGGACCATACCATTTTCCAGCCTGGGGGACACATTATTCTCTTTTTCTTCTGAATTCACTTCAGTGTCTGCAGGGGAAAGAAGGGATCACCGTAAGCCAACGTGCCTGACATTACATAAAAGACTGCTCACATTTACATCAAACCTAGTTGTTCACATCAAGAGGTTAAAAACTAGCCCTGACCTAGTCCTGCTCACGCAGCTGAAGTTTGTTACAGTGTATCAGTGAAGTTAAGCGTTATCGGTCTGCCGTCCAAGACAATACAGAAGATGGATGTGTGCTGCTGTCGCTGTGTTTAGCTCACAGAGAATTACCTACACTGATACAAGGAAGAAACTCCCAGCTGTGTGAGCAGGACTAGGTCAGGTTAGGCTTACACTCTTTGAATGAAAACATAAATCACCCCATTCATTGACAACAAGTAGAGGAATTGCAAAGTAATTTAGAAAGTGGTAGTTTTTTTTTCTTTGAACAGGGTTTCAGCAAATAAATGGAATTTTTTTGTATAACGAAAAATGTCACAATTTCACTATTAATTCCTTATGGTTTTCAATATCTCTGCTTGCTGTCATTCAATTGGAACCTTCTTTCTTCACTTCCAGTGGATAAAAACTGTCCTGGTCACGTGATGGACACGCAGGTGTACGGCTCGCTACAATAGACAGCTCTGATAACCGTTTTGTAATGAGCCGTGCACCTGTGTGTCCATTACATGAACAAGATACTTTTTCATCCACTGGAAGTGAACAAAAGAAGGCTCCAGTTGAATGACAGCAAGCAGAGATCTTGGCACCTTTAAGCTTCGTTTGATTGGACAAGATACGGAGACGCTTCTGACTTCTTGTAGGATCTTATAACACATTTGGTAGATGTAGTCCGGCTGTGTGGATGATGATTCCTCATCAGTATGTCTTATATCCCAACGGCCGGGACACTTTCTTGGCTCCATCTCCTGAAATCATCAAAGGTGCCAAAACCAGACGGCTAAGGCTGGGACCTGCCGGGCTTCCCGAATATCATGATACATCCTCTCTATTCAGATACCGGGAAAGTGCTCCACAGGGAAAGTGCTCCACAAGGAAGGTGCTCCACAGGGAAAGTGCTCCACAAGGAAGGTGCTCCACAGGGAAAGTGCTCCACAAGGAAGGTGCTCCACAGGGAAAGTGCTCCACAGAGAAAGTGTTCCACAGGGAAAGTGCTCCACAAGGAAAGTGCTCCACAGAGAAAGTGCTCCACAGGGAAAGTGCTCCACAGGGAAAGTGCTCCACAAAGAAGGTGCTCCACAGGGAAAGTGCTCCACAAAGAAGGTGCTCCACAGGGAAAGTGCTTCACAGGGAAAGTCCTCCACAGGGAAAGTGCTCCACAGAGAAAGTGCTCCACATGGAAAGTGCACCACAGGGAAAGTGCTCCACAGGGAAAGTGCTCCACAGGGAAGTGCTTCACAGGGAAAGTCCTCCACAGGGAAAGTGCTCCACAGGGAAAGTGCTCCACATGGAAAGTGCTCCACAGGGAAAGTGCTCCACAGAGAAAGTGCTCCACAGGGAAAGTGCTCCACAGGGAAAGTGCTCCACAGAGAAAGTGCTCCACAGGGAAAGTGCTCCACAGAGAAAGTGCTCTACAGAGAAAGTGCTACACAGGGAAAGTGCTCCACAGAGAAAGTGCTCCACAGAGAAATTGCTCCAGAGAGAAAGTGCTCCACAGGGAAAGTCTTCCACAGGGAAAGTGCTCCACAAGGAAAGTGCTCCATAGACAAAGTGCTCCACAGAGAAAGTGCCCCACAGAGAAAGTGCCCCACAGAGAAAGTGCCCCACAGAGAAAGTGCCCCACAGGGAAAGTCCCCCACAAGGAAGGTGCTCCATAGAGAAATTGCTCCACAGAGAAAGTGTTCCATAGAGAAAGTGCTACATAGAGAAACTGCTCCACTGGGAAAGTGCTCCACAGGGAAAGTGCTCCACAAGGAAGGTGATCCACAGGGAAAGTGCTCCACAAGGAAGGTGCTCCACAGGGTAAGTGCTCCACAGGGAAAGTGCTCCACAGAGAAAGTGCTCCACAGGGAAAGTGCTATACAGGGAAAGTGCTCCACAGGGAAAGTGCTCCACAGGGAAAGTGCTCCACAGAGAAAGTGCTCCACGTGGAAAGTGCTCCACAAGGAAGGTGCTCCATCGAGAAAGTGCCCCACAGAGAAAGTGCTCCACAGGGAAAGTGCTCCACAGGGAAAGTGCTCCACAGAGAAAGTGCTCTACAGAGAAAGTCCTCCACAGGGAAAGTCCTCCACAAAGAAAGTGTTCCACAGAGAAAGTGCTCCACAAGGAAGGTGCTCCAATGAGAAAGTACTCCAATGAGAGTGCTCCACAGGGAAAGTGCTCCACAGTGAAAGTACTCCACAGAGAAAGTGCTCCAATGAGAAAGTGCTCTATAGAGAAAGTGCTCTATAGAGAAAGTGCTCTATAGAGAAAGTGCTCCACAGAGAAGGTGCTCCACAGAGAAAGTTCTCCACAGAGAAAAAGCTCCACAGAGAAAGTGCTCCATAGAGAAAGTGCTCCACAGAGAAAGTGCTCCACAGAGAAAATGCTTCACAGAGAAAATGCTTCACAGAGAAGGTGCTCCACAAAGAAAGTGCTCCACAGGGAAAGTGCTACATGGAGAAACTGCTCCACAGGGAAAGTGGTCCACAGAGAAAGTGCCCCACAGGGAAAGTCCCCCACAAGGAAGGTGCTCCATAGAGAAATTGCTCCACAGAGAAAGTGTTCCATAGAGAAAGTGCTACATAGAGAAACTGCTCCACTGGGAAAGTGCTCCACAGGGAAAGTGCTCCACAAGGAAGGTGATCCACAGGGAAAGTGCTCCACAAGGAAGGTGCTCCACAGGGAAAGTGCTCCACAGGGAAAGTGCTCCACAGAGAAAGTGCTCCACATGGAAAGTGCTCCACATGGAAAGTGCTCCACAAGGAAGGTGCTCCATAGAGAAAGTGCTCCACAGGGAAAGTGCTCCACAGAGAAAGTGCTCCACAGGGAAAGTGCTTCACAGGGAAAGTGCTCCACAGGGAAAGTGCTCCACAGAGAAAGTGCTCTACAGAGAAAGTCCTCCACAGGGAAAGTCCTCCACAAGGAAAGTGCTCCAAAGGGAAAGTCCTCCACAAAGAAAGTGCTCCACAGGGAAATTGCTCCACAGGGAAAGTGTTCCACAGAGAAAGTGCTCCACAAGGAAGGTGCTCCAATGAGAAAGTACTCCAATGAGAGTGCTCCACAGGGAAAGTGCTCCACAGTGAAAGTACTCCACAGAGAAAGTGCTCCAATGAGAAAGTGCTCTATGGAGAAAGTGCTCCACAGAGAAAGTTCTCCACAGAGAAAAAGCTCCACAGAGAAAGTGCTCCATAGAGAAAGTGCTCCACAGAGACAGTGCTCCACAGGGAAAGTGCTCCACAGGGAAAGTGCTTCACAGAGAAAATGCTTCACAGAGAAGGTGCTCCACAAAGAAAATGCTCCACAGGGAAAGTGCTCCATAGAGAAATTGCTCCACAGAGAAAGTGCTACATGGAGAAACTGCTCCACAGGGAAAAAGGTCCACAGAGAAAGTGCCCCACAGGTAAAGTCCCCCACAAGGAAGGTGCTCCATAGAGAAATTGCTCCACAGAGAAAGTGTTCCATAGGGAAAGTGCTACATAGAGAAACTGCTCCACTGGGAAAGTGCTCCACAGGGAAAGTGCTCCACAAGGAAGGGGATCCACAGGGAAAGTGCTCCACAAGGAAGGTGCTCCACAGGGTAAGTGCTCCACAGGGAAAGTGCTCCACAGAGAAAGTGCTCCACAGGGAAAGTGCTCCACAGAAAAAGTGCTCCACATGGAAAGTGCTCCACAAGGAAGGTGCTCCATCGAGAAAGTGCCCCACAGAGAAAGTGCTCCACAGGGAAAGTGCTCCACAGGGAAAGTGCTCCACAGAGAAAGTGCTCTACAGAGAAAGTCCTCCACAGGGAAAGTCCTCCACAAAGAAAGTGCTCCAAAGGGAAAGTCCTCCACAAAGAAAGTGCTCCACAGGGAAAGTGTCCCACAGGGAAAGTCCCCCATAAGGAAGGTGCTCCATAGAGAAATTGCTCCACAGAGAAAGTGTTCCATAGAGAAAGTGCTACATAGAGAAACTGCTCCACTGGGAAAGTGCTCCACAGGGAAAGTGCTCCACAAGGAAGGTGATCCACAGGGAAAGTGCTCCACAAGGAAGGTGCTCCACAGGGTAAGTGCTCCACAGGGAAAGTGCTCCACAGAGAAAGTGCTCCACAGGGAAAGTGCTATACAGGGAAAGTGCTCCACAGGGAAAGTGCTCCACAGAGAAAGTGCTCCACATGGAAAGTGCTCCACAAGGAAGGTGCTCCATCGAGAAAGTGCCCCACAGGGAAAGTGCTCCACAGAGAAAGTGCTTCACAGGGAAAGTGCTATACAGGGAAAGTGCTCCACAGGGAAAGTGCTCCACAGAGAAAGTGCTCCACATGGAAAGTGCTCCACAAGGAAGGTGCTCCATCGAGAAAGTGCCCCACAGGGAAAGTGCTCCACAGAGAAAGTGCTTCACAGAGAAAGTGCTTCACAGGGAAAGTGCTCCACAGGGAAAGTGCTCCACAGAGAAAGTGCTCTACAGAGAAAGTCCTCCACAGAGAAAGACCTCCACAAAGAAAGTGCTCCAAAGGGAAAGTCCTCCACAAAGAAAGTGCTCCACAGGGAAAGTGCTCCACAGGGAAAGTGTTCCACAGAGAAAGTACTCCACAAGGAAGGTGCTCCAATGAGAAAGTACTCCAATGAGAGTGCTCCACAGGGAAAGTGCTCCACAGTGAAAGTACTCCACAGAGAAAGTGCTCCAATGAGAAAGTGCTCTATAGAGAAAGTGCTCTATAGAGAAAGTGCTCCACAGAGAAAGTTCTCCACAGAGAAAAAGCTCCACAGAGAAAGTTCTCCATAGAGAAAGTGCTCCACAGAGATAGTGTTCCACAGGGAAAGTGCTCCACAGAGAAAATGCTTCACAGAGAAAATGCTTCACAGAGAAGGTGCTCCACAAAGAAAGTGCTCCACAGGGAAAGTGCTCCATAGAGAAATTGCTCCACAGAGAAAGTGCTACATGGAGAAACTGCTCCACAGGGAAAGTGGTCCACAGAGAAAGTGCCCCACAGGGAAAGTCCCCCACAAGGAAGGTGCTCAATAGAGAAATTGCTCCACAGAGAAAGTGTTCCATAGAGAAAGTGCTACATAGAGAAACTGCTCCACTGGGAAAGTGCTCCACAGGGAAAGTGCTCCACAAGGAAGGTGATCCACAGGGAAAGTGCTCCATGAGGAAGGTGCTCCACAGGGTAAGTGCTCCACAGGGAAAGTGCTCCACAGAGAAAGTGCTCCACAGGGAAAGTGCTCCACAGAGAAAGTGCTCCACATGGAAAGTGCTCCACAAGGAAGGTGCTCCATCGAGAAAGTGCCCCACAGAGAAAGTGCTCCACAGGGAAAGTGCTCCACAGAGAAAGTGCTTCACAGGGAAAGTGCTCCACAGGGAAAGTGCTCCACAGAGAAAGTGCTCTACAGAGAAAGTCCTCCACAGGGAAAGTCCTCCACAAAGAAAGTGCTCCAAAGGGAAAGTCCTCCACAAAGAAAGTGCTCCACAGGGAAAGTGCTCCACAGGGAAAGTGTTCCACAGAGAAAGTGCTCCACAAGGAAGGTGCTCCAATGAGAAAGTACTCCAATGAGAGTGCTCCACAGGGAAAGTGCTCCACAGGGAAAGTACTCCACAGAGAAAGTGCTCCAATGAGAAAGTGCTCTATAGAGAAAGTGCTCTATAGAGAAAGTGCTCCACAGAGAAAGTTCTTCACAGAGAAAGTTCTCCACAGAGAAAAAGCTCCACAGAGAAAGTGCTCCACAGAGAAAGTGCTCCACAGAGACAGTGCTCCACAGGGAAAGTGCTCCACATTGAAAGTGCTCCACAGAGAAAATGCTCCACAGAGAAAATGCTCCACAGGGAAGGTGCTCCACAGAGAAAATGCTCCACAGGGAAGGTGCTCCACAGAGAAAATGCTCCACAGGGAAGGTGCTCCACAGAGAAAATGCTCCACAGGGAAGGTGCTCCACAGAGAAAGTCCTTCACAGAGAAAGTGCTCCACAGAGAAAGTGCTCCCAGTCCCCGGACTTCCCCAGTAACACTCTCAGTGGCTAATCCCAATGCATTTTTTTTCTTACACAATTGAGCTTTGTGTCTGTTTGAGCTTTCATGTCTGTATTGTTTGGTTAGGTCTCTGCGGCGCTGCAGGATTTACCGCAACTCACCGGTGATGCTGCACGGCCCTGATCTTATTGTTGTTGTATTTTTGCCTATTGACTGATGAATGTTCTAGGATGTTTTTTTTATTTTTTTAAAGAAAATATCGCCTTATAGCTGTTCCACAACTTTCTTATATTCTTTCAATCATTTTAAAAGATCTCTGCTTGCTGTCAGTTAAAATGGTCATTCGTGTTTACATTTACACTGAAACATGTACAGGCCTAACACTTTTGTAACAAACCCTCTGCATTATTAGATCTAGATGACTTTTCAGCCTTTGGGTGATTCCATTCACTGACTGCAAGTAGAGATGTTGAATAAGAGAAGAATCTGTCAATTATACTTTCTTTCCTTTTTTTGTCCTCACATGGCTTTAGCATCAAAAACGGCATAAAAAAAACCTGATCAAAACCTGCATGTGTGAATAGAACCATACAGCTCCACCCACGCTCCATGTTGTACAGATGAGTAATGTGGCGCCCGATACTGTTCCTCCGTATACCAGATTCCATATTAAAAATTCAGCGTCCTGCTTTATTGGCTGCCGTCACAGTGCTTCTATAATACTGGCAGACACATTGTCCCCATAATAATTACACCCATAAGAGACAGTCACAGTGCCCCCATAATAATGACAGCTGCCATAAGCCCATAAGAGACAGTCACAGTGTCCCTAAAACAGTGATGGTCACAAGGCCCCTTAATAATTACAGGCACCATACACGCATTAAAAAAACATTATCAGTGCCCCCATATTAATGACAGCTGCCATAAATCCATATGAGACAGTCACAGTGCCGCTATAACAGTGGTAGCCACAGTGCCCTCATAACAGTGATGTTCATAGGGCCCCATAATAATGACAGCCACTTTAGGCACATAAGAGACAGTCACAGTGCCCCCATAACAGTGATGGTCACAGTGCCTCCATAATGACATTCACTATGAAAACAAAACACAAACTTGCCTCTCCTGCCCGCACTGATCTCTTCCACTACCAGAAAATAACATGTGAGGCTCTAATGACTGATCCCCGTATTCCTGGGGGGGGGGGGGGACACTAGACTCGGGAGAGTGGAAAAGTATACAGGACCCCCCTAATACACAGCGAAGTCAGACACTATATGTACTAAACTAATCATCACAGAGTGCAACCAAAAAGATTAGGAAATGCCGAATTATCAGATTTTCTGGATTATCAAATGCTGGATTAGCAGACTTTCTGGATTATCACGTCTGATTTGAATGAATTTGACTGGATGTAGATGTTTGGTAAATTTCCAGTTGGCATTCCAGAAAATTTGCTAATCTGTCATTTGATAATCCAGAAAATTGGATAATCTGTCATTTGATAATCCAGAAGGTCTGATAATCCGTGATTTGATAATTCAGAAGGTCTGATAATCCATCATTTGATAATCCAGAAGGTTTGATAAGTCATCATTTGATAATCCAGAAGGTCTGATAATCCGTTATTTGATAATCCAGAAGGTCTGATAATCCATCATTTGCGACAAAACTGCACCAATTTGCTGTAAAATCACACGACGGGCGGTTTTAGGGCGCACCTTGGTCGGGCAGACGCTGCTACGTGTCTCTATACCCTAAAACTGAGCAACTAGGAGCCAAGCAGCAGATTTTCAGGTCACCTGGACTTCCTGGAAGTTCTATAATTTTCTGACTGCCCAATAATCCAGAATACCTGATAATCCGGTAACCTAACAGTCCAATTGATGCCGGATTAAAGGAATTTTACTATTTTATGCTCTTTTCTCTGTATCACTGAATCCCAAAATATTGACTGGGGCCCAAAAATAGTTTCTTCCTCATTGTAGGTCCAACCCCCCCCCCCCCCCCCACGTAATAACGTACACCCTGTATATAGGACGTGCTACCCGTGAGGTCCCTCCACCCTCCGGCTCTTCCTGTCTCCACTTGCTCGCAGTCAGAAAAAAACCCTTTTGTCTTTCTGGAGCTTTCCAGGTTCTCATCACACCCACGGTGAAGAATGTCAAGAGAAATGAATGAATGCAACCAAGTCCTCAAACCTCATCAGCCTGTAATGAAACAAACCTGCCACCAGAGGGAGCCATTAGGTGATGTCATCCCCATGCTTTATACAATGGACAATGTGGAAATATTACATTATTATCCTACGAACGCTGCATACACGGGTGGGAGAAACCCCCAAAATTGATTTACCATCTGTCCGTTTATAGCGATGAAGAAGAGGATGGGGTCTGGGCCTTTGCTTCATTATAAAATATTATTTTTTTACAAAAACAGCGCCACACCTGTCCTTAGGTTGTGTCTGGTATTGCAGCCCAGCTCCAGTGCAGTGAATGGGGTTGAGCTGCAATACCACACACAACCTGTGGACCAGTGTGGCGCTGATTTTGGAAGAAAATAGCAGTTTTTCTGATCCTGTACAACCCCTTTAATTACTCTCAAGTCTAAAATGTGATGTCATTCTGTAACACCAGGAATAGATCTCATACGCGATCCCTGCCCCCTACATATTGCATACACAGATGTCATATTCCCATACAGTAGATATAGGACTAGTCACTATTCAATGGTCAAAAGCGTAAAATAGCGCCCCCTACCCTGTAGATAGATTGAATTGCTGATCCTCCCAAGCCTTACAGTCAGGGCAGCAAACTGCAAAGTGTTCGTGCACCGTCATGGATGTACCTACCTGTAGGGATGGCGCAATTTTTTATCCCACTGGTTTCTTGTACTTCATTGCCCATTTGTATTTTCTGCAGGAAGAAAGAAAACACATTCAAATTTGTCAGCAGAGGTGGATTTCCTTATTCATTGACAGATACATATATTTGACATCTGCTGCCAGGACTCATAGTCCCTACATCAGTCAGTTCTTACCTTATCACCCTTTGAGGTCCCTTACAGATGCAGCGCATTATTACTCACCTCCCGGTGTTCCAGCGCCGGGGCCCCTCTGGCGGTCGCGGCTGTTCTGCGCCCAGCTGCTGACCGTGTCAACCTCATTCGCCGTTCCTCGCTCTAACGTTGCCCTCCTATTAGTGGCTACGGCTGCCTACTTATAGCCCGGTCGGGTTGCTGTGCCAATGACGTCGGGACTGGCGGCCTATTTGATCCGGAACTTGTCCTTTTTACTGGATTCCGCTCCGGTCACGCTCCTTTGGATTTGTCACCCGGTACCTGTTGTTCTACTGATGGTTTCGACCCCTCGTCCACTGGCTTGTCGCATCCTGACCGCTATCCTGGTGACGACCCTTAGCTCCGTTCCTGGCTACACTTCAGCTTCCCTCAACGCACCGGCCACCAATCGATGACTTCCTTGGGCTGTCGTGACCTAAGAATCCAACCAGTAAAGTCCATATCTCCTTTCATAGGTTAAAGAGGACCTGTCACCTCTCCGGACATGTCTGTTTTACTAAATAATTGTATTCCCCATGAAATAATAATTCTGGAGCATGTTTTCCTAGAACTCTATGTTGTACCATTCCTCTGTTATTCCTCCTAGAAGTTTAAGAATAAAATGATACCTGGGTGTTACCAGTAGGGCGTGTGTCCTTATATTGCATGATACTGTCCAATCAGTGCTCACAGTCTCACACTGTGTAGGGACACGCCCCTTTGACAACTTCATGAATTTCTAGGGGGAATAACAGAGGAACGGTCCAACGCAGAGTTCTAAGAAAAAATGTTTCAGAATTTTTATTTCATGGGGAATACAATTACTTACTAAAACACAAATGTCAGAAAAGGTGACGGGTCCGCTTTAAGGGTGAAGAACGGGCAAATTCCTCAGATTTCGCAACCCCAGACCAGTTCCAAGCCATCGCGGCTCAAAGGATCAAATTCTCTGGTTAGAAACGCAACACTAATGTTAGGTCGGCATCTAGAGTCCCCCTTATACCAGACGGTGCCTTATATATACTTGTTACACTAAGCCCTGAAGCACACGGCCGTAGTAATTTTGCGATCCGCAAAGCCCCGGATCCGTTGTGATCCTTTCGCCGGTAAAAAACCTTCCGTAGTGCATCCGTGTATCATCAGTATTCACGGATCCCCAAAAAAAAGGATGGCTGGAATTGGTCCCAACCTCCTGAGTAGGTAACATGACACATAAATACGGACAGTAAAATGACACGTCCTGAGTTTTCGCGGCCCGGACTCGTGGCCCTCACACGGATCCGTGAACATCACAGTCGTGGGCATGGGGCCATATAAATGAATGGGTTCCTATGTTATCCACAAAATTGCGGATAGCACAAGGACAAAAAATGACGATGCTGTGCAATTAGTCTAAGACATGTCACAAGATGGGGTCCATCGGTGTTTACCGACCTGGAAGGGCGACAAGGAACCAAGTTTTGGACCTTCCTAAGAAAGTCGGTAATGTTCTCGTCAAGAATTGACTGTGTTGCGTTTTTCTATATTCCCACCATATTGGTTTTAAGAAGATTTTTAAGAATATTTCGGATGGCAAGGAAACCAAGACGTGGATCCTTAGACGAACCTTTGGCTTGAACCTCAAAGGAGAAAACAAAGACTTTCTTATTATATATTATAAGGTGGTCCGTAAGAAAACGGAAGAGGACCAATGTAATAAGATGGATGGAGACAATCAGTGAAATCAAGAAAACGTCTTTGAGGAGCCTGAAGACCAAGTCAAAAAGGACATTCTGGTCAACAGGAGTCGAAAACCAAGATTCCTAGAACATCATTCCAAGTGAACCTAGAACCTCAACTCAAGCAGAAATGCCGCTTGAGGTTCAACCCTCTACACCTCATCTTCTATGGTTAGATTGGTTGGGTACTATGTAAGACCCATGTTCTGCCAACTGGAGCCACTAAAACCCCTTGGACCGTGCAGAATAAAAAACAATTCAGGCCAACCGTGGCGTAGCTATAGAGGGTGCAATGGTCGTATCTAGGCACTGGTGCCTGAGGGGGGCAAAGGTACCAGTATTATAAGTGGCGCATGCTAGGTTGGTGGCCCTGTTGCAGATTTGGATTGGAGCCCAAGTGCTTCAAGTTACTCCTCTGCAGACCAAACATATGTTATTATATATTTATATAAAAGCTGACCATGGGCATGGATAAATGGCATCTACTTGCCCAAGCCAAATAGTGTGGGACTGGAGTTCCTTTGCCACACTAGAGGAAATGATTTTGAGGGCCTACCCTCCATCTATACACCCTTCTTTTGGAAGGTCAGAACCTTAGACCACCAAATGATCCTCTAGCACTCTGGTGGGCCAGTCCAAGCCTCATGTTGATGAAGGTGGGGGCCACCAATATCACAAAGTGGTTGCCCAAACTTGATAGCCCCTATATCGGTCTTGTTTCTGGGAAAGGTTTTGCTTTTAGAACACAGTGATGTCCATTATTGTAGAACACAAAATATGGAGCTATGCTTGGCAAGAAGGGTTAATTTCAGTCTTGAAAGAACGAATTTCCACATCATAAATTCCTCCCGAATATGATAAGCTGATATTAGATTAAAATGCAGTAGCCAAAGGCTGTAATATATCCTTCCTACCTCCGCGGTTCACATTGTTTTCACACGGTCCATGTGCATTAACTTACGGAAATTCAACATGATAAATCATAGCTCCTACTGTAAATTGACTTTCGGGAAACCCATCCAGAAGGAGCTTGTTCTCGTCTTCTGAAGACCTGTCAACTCCAGTGAACATTTCAGCGGTTTGTGATTTCCAAGGTTTGAAGGTTGCTGCCAAACTACATGTGGAAACGTGGAGCCTAGAGAAGTCTAATCAGTGCGGTCTCAGGGATTAGTTTAGTGGTAAGCGCAATTACTTTGAAGTGGGAGAAGCCATGTTGAATCCAGGGATATTTGCAATTATTGGATTAGTACAAATCACTTTGTCTTTACTGTTTGAAGTAGTAGAAGAAAAATTATCTTTTAATTGAGAGGACTGCTCAACTACTGAGAGGACTGCTCAACTACTGAGAGGACTGCTCAACTACTGAGAGGACTGCTCAACTACTGAGAGGACTGCTCAACTACTGAGAGGACTGCTCAACTAGAAGACTGCTCAACTACTGAGAGTACTGCTCAACTAGAAAACTGCTCAACTACTGAGGGGACTGCTCAACTACTGAGGGGACTGCTCAACCACTGAGGGGACTGCTCAACCACTGAGGGGACTGCTCAACCACTGAGGGGACTGCTCAACCACCGAGGGGACTGCTGAACCACTGAGGGGACTGATCAACAACTGAGGGGACTGCTCAACCACTGAGGGGATTGCACAACTACTGAGGGGATTGCTCAACTACTGAGGGGACTTCTCAAGCACTGAGGGGATTGCTCAACCACTGGGAGGACTGCTCAACTACTGAGGGGACTGCTCAACCACTGAGGGGATTGCTCAACCACTGAGAGGATTGCTCAACTACTGAGGGGACTGCTCAACTACTGAGGGGACTGCTCAACTACTGAGAGTACTGCTCAACCACTGAGGGTACTGCTCAACCACTGAGGGGACTGCTCAACCACTGAGGGGACTGCTCAACTACTGAGGGGACTGCTCCACCACTGAGGGGATTGCTCAACCACTTAGGGGATTGCTCAACTACTGAGGGGACTGCTCAACTACTGAGAGAACTGCTCAACCACTGAGGGTACTGCTCAACTACTAAGAGGACTGCTCAAAACTGAGAGTACTGCTCAACTCCTGAGGGGACAGCTCAACTACTGAGAGGACTGTTCAACTAGAAGACTGCTCAACTACTGAGAGGACTGCTTAACTACTGAGAGGACTGCTCAACTTGAAGACTTGTCAACTACTGAGAGGACTGCTCAACTACTGACAGAACTGCTCAACTACTGAGGGGACTGCTCAACTACTGAGAGGAATGCTCAACTACTGAGAGGACTGCTCAACTACTGAGAGGACTGCTCAACTACTAAGAGGACTGCTCAACTACTGAGAGGACTGCTAAACTACGGAGAGGACTGCTCAACTACGTAGAGGACTGCTCAACTACGGAGAGGACTGCTCAACTACGGAGAGGACTGCTCAACTACGGAGAGGACTGCTCAACTACTGAGAGGACTGCTCAACTAGAAGACTGCTCAACTACTGAGAGTCCTGCTCAACTAGAAAACGGCTCAACTACTGAGGGGACTGCTCAACTACTGAGAGGACTGCTCAACTAGAAGACTGCTCAACTACTGAGAGTACTGCTCAAATAGAAAACTGCTCAACTACTGAGGGGACTGCTCAACTACTGAGGGGACTGCTCAACTACTGAGGGGACTGCTCAACCACTGAGGGGACTGCTCAACCACGGAGGGGACTGCTCAACCACGGAGGGGACTGCTCAACCACCGAGGGGACTGCTCAACCACCGAGGGGACTGCTCAACCACCGAGGGGACTGCTCAACCACTGAGGGGACTGATCAACAACTGAGGGGACTGCTCAACCACTGAGGGGATTGCACAACTACTGAGGGGATTGCTCAACTACTGATGGGACTTCTCAAGCACTGAGGGGACTGCTCAACCACTGGGAGGACTGTTCAACCACTGGGAGGACTGTTCAACTACTGAGGGGACTGCTCAACTACTGAGGGGACTGCTCAACTACTGAGGGTACTGCTCAAACACTGAGGGTACTGCTCAACCACTGAGGGGACTGCTCAACCACTGGGAGGACTGCTCAACTACTGAGGGGACTGCTCATCCACTGAGGGGACTGCTCATCCACTGAGGGGATTGCTCAACCACTTAGGGGATTGCTCAACTACTGAGGGGACTGCTCAACTACTGAGGGGACTGCTCAACTACTAAGAGGACTGCTCAAAACTGAGAGTACTGCTCAACTACTGAGAGGACTGTTTAACTACAGTGGGGGACTGCTCAACTACTTAGGGGACTGCTTACCTACTCTGGGCACTGCTCAACCACTGAGGGGACTGCTCGAGGGACTGCTCAATTACTGAGGGGTCTGCTCAACCACAGAGGGGGCTGCTCAACCACAGAGGGGACTGCTCAACTACTGAGTGGACAGTCCAACCACTGAGGGGACTGTTCAACAACTTAAGGGACTGCTCAAGCACTGCAGGGGACTACTCAACTACTTAGGGGACTGCTCAATTACTGAGGGGACTGCTCAACTATTGAGAGGACTGCTCAACTACTGAGGGGATTGCTCAACTACTGAGAAGACAGCTTAACTACTGAAGGGAATGGTCAACTACTAAGGAGACAGCTCAACTACTGGGTGGGCTGCTGAACCACTAAGGGGACTGCTCAACCACTCAAGAGACTGTTCAAATATTTAGCGGACTGCTCAACTACTTAGGGGACTGTTCAACTACCTAGGGGACCGTTCAACTACTTAGGAGACTTTTTAAACACTGAAGGGACTGCTCAACTATTGAGAGGACAGCTCAACTATCGAGGGGGTTGCTCTACTACTCAATTACTGAGGGGACAGCTCAACTATTGAGAGGACTGCTCAACTACCGAGGGGATTGCTCAACTACTGAGAAGACAGCTTAACTACTGAAGGGAATGGTCAACTACTAAGGAGACAGCTCAACTACTGGGTGGGCTGCTCAACCACTAAGGGGACTGCTCAACCACTCAAGGGACTGCTCAACTATTTAGCAAACTGCTCAACTACTTAGGGGACTGTTCAACTACCCAGGGGACCGTTCAACTACTTAAGAGACTTTTTAAACACTGAGGGGACTGCTCAACTATTGAGAGGACAGCTCAACTATCGAGGGGGTTGCTCTACTACTAAGGAGACTGCTCAACCACTGAGGGGACTGCTCAACCACTGAGAGTACTGCTCAATCACTGAGAGTATTTCTCAACTACTGAGAGGACTGTTTAACTACTGAGGGGAATGCTCAACTACCTAGGGGACTGCTCAACTACACTGGGCACTTCTCAACCACATAGGGGACTGCTCAAGGGACTTCTCAATTACTGAGTGGACTGCTCAACTATCGAGGGAATTTCTCAACTATTAATGGGATTGCTCAACTACTGAAGAGACAGCTGAACTACTGAGGCGACTGCTCAATTATTGAGGGGACTGCTCAGCTATTGAGAGGATTACTCAACTACTGAGGAGATTTCTCAACTACTGAGGGAATTTCTCAACTACTGAGGAGACAGCTCAACTACTTAGTGGACTGCCCAACCACTGAGGGAACTGTTTAACAACTTAAGGGACTGCTCAAGCACTGCAAGGGACTACTCAAATACTTAGGGGACTGCTCAATTACTAAGGGGACTGCTGCTAAACTACCGAGGGGATCGCTCAACTACTGAGAAGACAGCTTAACTACTGAAGGGAATGGTCAACTACTAAGGAGACAGCTCAACTACTGGGTGGACTGCTCAACCACTAAGAGGACTGCTCAACCACTTAAGGGACTGCTCAACTATTTAGCGGACTGCTCAACTACTTAGGGGACTGTTCAACTACCTAGGGAACCGTTCAACTACTTAGGTGACTTTTTAAGCACTGAGGGGACTGCTCAACAATTGAGAGGACTGCTCAACTATCGAGGGGATTGCTCTACTACTAAGGAGACTGCTCAAATACTGAGAAGACTGCTCAACCACTGAGAGGACTACTCAACTGCTGAGGGGACTATTCAATTACTGAGGGGACTGCTCACCCACTGAGGGGACTGCTCAACTGCTGAGGGGACTGCTCAACTGCTGAGGGGACTGCTCAAAGAACTTCCCCCACTTAATGATGGCTATATTGTTTATTCATATTTCATTGAACCCCTTAAAGGGAAAGATTACCGGAGCAGCGGCGCTGGAGCGGTGGGGGATTTAGTAGATGAGTATAAATTGTTTCCTTTTAGCCCGCCCCCTGCCTGCAGCCCTTATATTACATGTCCCGGACATGCGCTAAGGACAAAGTATACAGCGAGCTCCAGAGCTCCCTCTAGTGGTGGCAGCTCTATGCTGGGGATTTGGAGCTTTGTATTTTCTTTAACCCCTTAATGACCAGCCTATTCTAAACCTTAATGACCAAGCTATTTTTTACGTTTTTCCATCGTCTCATTCAAAGAGCTATAACTTTTTTATTTTTGCATCTACATAGCTGTATAAGGTCTTGTGTTTTGCGGAACAAGTTGTATTTTTTAATAGCATCATTTTGGGATATAGAATTTATAGATTAACTTTTATTATGTTGTTTTTTTTGGAAGGGATAGAAATAAAAAACACCTTGTTCGCCACTCTTTTTTGGGTCCTAAATTTATGCCGTTTACCGTGTGATATAAATAACACAATCACTTTATTCAGCGGGTTGTTACGATTTTGAACAATACCAAATTTATATAGATTTTGTAAGTTTTACTACTTTTACACAGTAAAACGCTTTTTTCCCCAAAATTATTTGTTTTTGTGCCTCTATATTTCAAGAGCCATAACTTTTTTATTTTTTCTGCCGATGCAGCTGTATGAGGGCTTTTTTTTGCGGGACGACCTGTAGCTTATTATTGGTATCATTTTGGAGTACATGCGACGTTTTGATCACTTTTATAACATTTTTTTAAAGCCTGGATGCACAGAAAACAGCAATTTGCCGACCGGGTTAAATAATGTAATAACTTTATAGTTGGGATCGTTACGGACGCGGCGATACCAAATACGTGTAACTTTTTTAAACATTTTTTAATAATAAAGCTTTTTGTAAGGGGAAAAATGTTTTTTTTTTTTTTTTTCACTTTGGATCTTTATTTATTTATTTATTTATTTATTTATTATTAACTTTATTAAACTTTTTTTTAACTTTTTTACTAGTCCCTCTAGGGGACTTTACTATGCGATCCTCCGATCCCTTTTATAATACACTACAATACTTTTATATTGCGGTGTATTACTGCCTGTCCATGTAAAACGGACAGGCATCTGCTAGGCCATGCCTCTGGCATGATCTAGCAGGCATTAACAACAGGCAGACCTGGGGGCCTTTATTAGGCCCCCGGCTGCCATAGAAGACAACGGCACCGGGCGATCTTATCGCAGGGTACCGGTGGGATGAGAGGGAGCTCCCTCCCTCTCTCCAAAACCACTCAGATGCGGCGCTCGTTATTGAACGCTGCATCTGAGGGGTTAAGCGAGCGCGATCGATACTTATTTCGATCTCGCCCATTCGAGCAGGGACGCCCCCAGCCCCGGCGCTACATCAGGTAGCTGAAAGCAGGGAGCTTTAACTTCTCCTGGCGCTGTTTATTTAATCCGATGCAACGCCGTACTACTGTATCGGAATAAAGCCCGTTAGTGGCCGCCGTAAAAACACTAATGGGCGTTCACCAAGGACCCTGGAACATAATTAACATTATTCCTCTCTGGGTACAACCATGGTCAATACCTTACAAACATTAAATTAAAATATAAAAAAATATAGAAAACTCAATTGCGGAGAATTCTCTATCAAGGTCCATGTTAGAACGAAATATTAGAATAGATGAATGGAACAAGGACCAGATGAATGTAACAAGGACCAGATGAATGTAACAAGGACCAGATGAATGTAACAAGGACTAGATGAATGTAACAAGGACTAGATGAATGTAACAAGGACCAGATGAATGTAACAAGTACTAGATAAATGTAACAAGGATCAGATGAATGTAACAAGGACCAGATGAATGTAACAAGGACTAGATGAATGTAACAAGGACCAGATGAATGTAACAAGGACTAGATGAATGTAACAAGGACTAGATGAATGTAACAAGGACTAGAGGAATGTAACAAGGACTAGATGAATGTAACAAGGACCAGATGAATGTAACAAGGACCAGATGAATGTAACAAGGACTAGATGAATGTAACAAGGACTAGATGAATGTAACAAGGACCAGATGAATGTAACAAGGACTAGATGAATGTAACAAGGACTAGATGAATGTAACAAGGACCAGATGAATGTAACAAGGACCAGATGAATGTAAGAAGGACCAGACGAATGTAAGAAGGACCAGATGAATGTAAGAAGGACCAGATGAATGTAACAAGGACCAGATGAATGTAACAAGGACCAGATGAATGTAGCAAGAACTAGATGAATGTAACAAGGACCAGGCGAATGTAACAAGGACCAGATGAATGTAACAAGGACTAGATGAATGTAACAAGGACTAGATGAATGTAACAAGGACCAGATGAATGTAACAAGGACAAGATGAATGTAACAATGACCAGATGAATGTAACAAGGACTAGATGAATGTAAGAAGGACCAGATGAATGTAACAAGGACTAGATGAATGTAACAAGGACCAGATGAATGTAACAAGGACTAGATGAATGTAACAAGGACCAGATGAATGTAACAAGTACTAGATAAATGTAACAAGGACCAGATGAATGTAACAAGCACCAGATGAATGTAACAAGGACTAGATGAATGTAACAAGGACCAGATGAATGTAACAAGGACTAGATGAATGTAACAAGGACTAGATGAATGTAACAAGGACCAGATGAATGTAACAAGGACTAGAGGAATGTAACAAGGACTAGATGAATGTAACAAGGACTAGATGAATGTAACAAGGACCAGATGAATGTAACAAGGACCAGATGAATGTAACAAGGACCAGATGAATGTAACAAGGACTAGATGAATGTAACAAGGACCAGATGAATGTAACAAGGACTAGATGAATGTAACAAGGACTAGATGAATGTAACAAGGACTAGATGAATGTAACAAGGACCAGATGAATGTAACAAGGACCAGATGAATGTAACAAGGACCAGATGAATGTAACAAGGACCAGATGAATGTAACAAGGACTAGATGAATGTAACAAGGACCAGATGAATGTAACAAGGACTAGATGAATGTAACAAGGACCAGATGAATGTAACAAGGACTAGATGAATGTAACAAGGACTAGATGAATGTAACAAGGACCAGATGAATGTAACAAGGACTAGATGAATGTAACAAGGACTAGATGAATGTAACAAGAACCAGATGAATGTAACAAGGACTAGATGAATGTAACAAGGACTAGATGAATGTAACAAGGACCAGATGAATGTAACAAGGACTAGATGAATGTAACAAGGACCAGATGAATGTAACAAGGACTAGATGAATGTAACAAGGACCAGATGAATGTAACAAGGACTAGATGTGTGTAACAAGGACCAGATGAATGTAACAAGGACTAGATGAATGTAACAGGGACAAGATGAATGTAACAAGGACCATATGAATGTAACAAGGACTAGATGAATGTAACAAGGACCAGATGAATGTAACAAGGACCAGATGAATGAAACAAGGACTAGATGAATGTAAAAAGGACTAGATGAATGTAAAAAGGACTAGATGAATGTAACAAGGACTAGATGAATGTAACAAGGACCAGATGAATGTAACAAGGACTAGATGAATGTAACAAGGACTAGATGAATGTAACAAGGACCAGATAAATGCAACAAGGACCAGATGAATGTAACAAGGACCAGATGAATGTAACAAGGACCAGATGAATGTAACAAGGACTAGATGAATGTAACAAGGACTAGATGAATGTAACAAGGACCAGATGAATGCAACAAGGACCAGATGAATGTAACAAGGACCAGATATATGTAAAAAGGACTAGATGAATGTAACCAGGACTAGATGAATGTAACAAGGACCAGATGAATGTAACAAGGACCAGATGAATGTAACAAGGACCAGATGAATGTAACAAGGACCAGATGAATGTAACAAGGACCAGATGAATGTAACAAAGACCAGATGAATGTAACAAGGACTAGATGAATGTAACAAGGACTAGATGAATGTAACAAGGACTAGATGAATGTAACAAGGACCAGATGAATGTGACAAGGACCAGATGAATGTAACAAGGACCAGATGAATGTAACAAGGACCAGATGAATGTAACAAGGACCAGATGAATGTAACAAGGACTAGATGAATGTAACAAGGACTAGATGAATGTAACAAGGACCAGATGAATGTAACAAGGACTAGAGGAATGTAACAAGGACTAGATGAATGTAACAAGGACTAGATGAATGTAACAAGGACCAGATGAATGTAACAAGGACCAGATGAATGTAACAAGGACCAGATGAATGTAACAAGGACTAGATGAATGTAACAAGGACCAGATGAATGTAACAAGGACTAGATGAATGTAACAAGGACTAGATGAATGTAACAAGGACTAGATGAATGTAACAAGGACCAGATGAATGTAACAAGGACCAGATGAATGTAACAAGGACCAGATGAATGTAACAAGGACCAGATGAATGTAACAAGGACTAGATGAATGTAACAAGGACCAGATGAATGTAACAAGGACTAGATGAATGTAACAAGGACCAGATGAATGTAACAAGGACTAGATGAATGTAACAAGGACTAGATGAATGTAACAAGGACCAGATGAATGTAACAAGGACTAGATGAATGTAACAAGGACTAGATGAATGTAACAAGAACCAGATGAATGTAACAAGGACTAGATGAATGTAACAAGGACTAGATGAATGTAACAAGGACCAGATGAATGTAACAAGGACTAGATGAATGTAACAAGGACCAGATGAATGTAACAAGGACTAGATGAATGTAACAAGGACCAGATGAATGTAACAAGGACTAGATGTGTGTAACAAGGACCAGATGAATGTAACAAGGACTAGATGAATGTAACAGGGACAAGATGAATGTAACAAGGACCATATGAATGTAACAAGGACTAGATGAATGTAACAAGGACCAGATGAATGTAACAAGGACCAGATGAATGAAACAAGGACTAGATGAATGTAAAAAGGACTAGATGAATGTAAAAAGGACTAGATGAATGTAACAAGGACTAGATGAATGTAACAAGGACCAGATGAATGTAACAAGGACTAGATGAATGTAACAAGGACTAGATGAATGTAACAAGGACCAGATAAATGCAACAAGGACCAGATGAATGTAACAAGGACCAGATGAATGTAACAAGGACCAGATGAATGTAACAAGGACTAGATGAATGTAACAAGGACTAGATGAATGTAACAAGGACCAGATGAATGCAACAAGGACCAGATGAATGTAACAAGGACCAGATATATGTAAAAAGGACTAGATGAATGTAACCAGGACTAGATGAATGTAACAAGGACCAGATGAATGTAACAAGGACCAGATGAATGTAACAAGGACCAGATGAATGTAACAAGGACCAGATGAATGTAACAAGGACCAGATGAATGTAACAAAGACCAGATGAATGTAACAAGGACTAGATGAATGTAACAAGGACTAGATGAATGTAACAAGGACTAGATGAATGTAACAAGGACCAGATGAATGTGACAAGGACCAGATGAATGTAACAAGGACCAGATGAATGTAACAAGGACCAGATGAATGTAACAAGGACCAGATGAATGTGACAAGGACTAGATGAATGTGACAAGGACAAGATGAATGTAACAAGGACTAGATGAATGTAACAAGGACGGACGGCGCTGATCCTGATATCTGGCCATGATACAAACAATTGTCACTTACCACTTTCGTGAGCACAGAATTCGTCCGTTTCTCTCGATTCTCGATTAAATTAAATTCTTTAGTCCTATATCTGTAAAATGGAGAATAGCAAAACTTGTATCATATGTTTCCAGGAGATAATTCATTATTATCATTGTCTGTAAAAATTCCCTCCGCTGGCATTTTCTATTACGGAGCCATATTCCCTTCCTATAAGAGACTAGGGGCTGAAATAAGGGTCTTTATTAAAGGTTGTCACCCTCAATGGTCTTATATGAGGGAAATACGAGTTGGCGGAATGAGCTTTAGTTTTCCTCTATGCTCCGACGCTGTATCCATCCCCCATGATTTACACTACAGCTCAGCTTGTTCAGATTGGCAGCTGTGAATAAGGTAAAACTCAGCAGGAAAACCGTACCCCCCACAGATGTCAGTTATCAGTGCCATGGGTGACCAAACTTTTTCCCAAGGCGTCTCCACCAACCTTATTCCGACCCTGTGACACCTCTGCTCGCACAGTTACATTTTCTAGAATAACCTCTATAAGGTGAATATCCAGATTCTAACACTTTTTAAAGTGCTTGTAGCTTTGTTTTCTTGATATAAAAACCGAAAATAGAATTACACAAAATAGTGTCCGCAAACACAATTCTCCGTAAACTCTCGACACTGTTCCACGTGAAACCCCCACAAGGTTGGCAGATGAACAGCCTCGGCCGTTGCACTGATCTGGTCCGTGAAACAACGGACTGCACACGGAAGTTCAACGGCCAACGGAAGTGTGTATGAGGCCTAAGTCAATCAGATCACTAGATATTCCCATTGTAATGTAGATTCACACTGAAATTGATCCACGGAAAACGTGTTCACTTGATTCTATGCTGTGTTCAGGGTCATGTGTTTAATTTCCATACAGGGAAGATACAATCAAGAGGGCAGGTGTCTCTAATAAAGTGGTCATTCAATGTACAGGGTGGGCCACTTATATGGATACACCTAAATAAAATGGGAATGGTTGGTGATATTAACTTCCTGTTTGTGACACATTAGTATATGGGAGGGGGGAAACTTTCAAGCTGGGTGTTGACCATGGCGGCCATTTTGAAGTCGGCCATTTTGTATCCAACTTTAGTTAATTCAATGGGAAGAGGGTCATGTGACACATCAAACTTATCGAGAATTTCACAAGAAAAACAATGGTGTGCTTGGTTTTAACGTTACTTTATTCTTTCATGAGTTATTTACAAGTTTCTGACCACTTATAAAATGTGTTCAAAGTGCTGCCCATTGTGTTGGATTGTCAATGCAACCCTCTTCTCCCACTCTTCACACACTGATAGCAACACCGCAGAAGAAATGCCTCCCGATCTGACCCCCTTAGACTTTTATCTTTGGGGTCATCTGAAGGCAATTGTCTATGCTGTGAAGATACGAGATGTGCAGCAACTGAAACTACGGATACTGGAAGCCTGTGCTAGCATTTCTTCTGCGGTGTTGCTATCAGTGTGTGAAGAGTGGGAGAAGAGGGTTGCATTGACAATCCAACACAATGGGCAGCACTTTGAACACATTTTATAAGTGGTCAGAAACTTGTAAATAACTCATGAAAGAATACAGTACAGATGAGATCTGTAGCAAAAATCTGTGACTCTCTGTTTTGGGGTTAGTCGTCCTTTCAGACAAAAAAAACAACAAGTTGCAGCGACGGTAAACGGGGTCGTTCCGCGTCTCCGCTATTCCAAGCGCTAATCCCATAAGATGTATTACTAAAGCTCTGGGGACCCCACACGCCAGCGCCGAGTCCTCTACAGCCATGAACATAAGGAGTACGTTTGTTTCCATCAATATTCTACACGGAAGCCCGTCCAGTTCTGTATGAAGCCTGGCAGATCTCCATCATTAATAGGCACCAGATGCATCCAATTTCCTGATCATGAAGCCTGGACTCGGAGAATTCAGGATATAGGCGCGCTGGAAATCCCAGGGGACGTTCTACACTTTAACCATTTATTAATCAGACCGACCGTATACGTTGTTTTCATAGAGCTGTGTGACATCCAATATGGCAGCCAATACAGAGGTCACCTGCTTATAGGACACCCCGGTAACTACCCATACACTGTGATAAGGGCGAGGGGCACGACCATACTGCCACAAAATATTGTTTTCCCTTATGTCTATTTATATAGAACACCCCCCTGAACTACGGTATTTGAATCACAAATAAATACAGACCCAAGATCAGACCCCCTAAATACAGTCCTCAGACCAGACCCCCTAAATACAGTCCTCAGACCAGACCCCCTAAATAAATACAGACCCAAGATCAGACCCCCTAAATACAGGCCTCAGACCAGACCCCCTAAATACAGTCCTCAGACCAGACCCCCTAAATAAATACAGACCCTATATCAGATCCCCTAAATACAGACCCCAGATCAGACCAGCTAAATACAGACCCCAAATCAAACCCCCTAAATACAGTCCTCAGACCAGACCCCCTAAATACAGTCCTCAGACCAGACCCCCTAAATAAATACAGACCCCATATCAGATCCCCTAAATACAGACCCCAGATCAGACCAGCTAAATACAGACCCCAAATCAAACCCCCTAAATACAGTCCTCAGACCAGACCCCCTAAATAAATACAGACCCCAGATCAGACCCCCTAAATACAGTCCTCAGACAAGACCCCCTAAATAAATACAGACCCCCAGATCAGACCCCCTAAATACAGTCCTCAGACAAGACCCCCTAAATAAATACAGACCCTATATCAGACCCCCTAAATACAGACCCCGACCAGACCTCCTAGAGGAATACAGACCTCAGACCAGACCTCCTAAATACAGACCCTATCAATAAATACAGACTGAAGACCTCGTAAATAAATACAGATCCCAGAGCAGACCCCCTAAATACAGACCCCAGGCCAGATACCAAAAAACGTACACAGACCCCAGACCAGACCCCATAAATCCAAACTCCAGATCTTTTCTTCTACATCCTATGTGAGCTAAAAAGTTCTGCAACTTTCTAATATATTTGTGTTTCAAGTCTTCATTATGTTAAGATCTCTGCTTGCTGTAAGTTATTAAGGACCACTACATCCTATGTGAGGTAAACCACCAGGACTCGACTGACACATTTCACCTAGACTGATACATTGTAACAAACTAACGTTACAGGACAGAGATTTGTGAGGATTGTCTAGACTGGATACAATTCTAACGAACCCTCAGCTGTGAGAAGTATTAGGTCTGTATAGGTTTTTACTTTCTGAATACTACAATAATGATTCTATTCACTGATAGCAAGCAGAGCTCTTAAAATGGTGAGGAATTGAACCATAAAATATATAAGAAAGCTGCAGAACTTTTTATTATACAGCATTTAAGTGGCACAAGTCTTTCATAAACATGTTAGACGTCACTTGCATCACTTTTCTAGCTCATATTTTATTACATATTTCGGTGCGTGCCCAAGGAGTACAAGGAAATGGCGCATCCGAGAAAGTTGGAGGAGACTGGTAGTGATGTATAACAGCCGGGGGGATGTCACTCAAACATGGAAAGGTGGGTTTGGGGGCAGGGCTATGTGACTCTTCAGGATAGCGGCACCGCACCATGACACTCTGATGAGTAATTAGCATATAGTGTGCGCCGTTTTAAAAGTTGATTTTATAGATTTTGCTGCATCTGAGAAAAAACATACAAGGGAAAAACAAGGGGTTAAAACTACCAGACAGGTTCCCATTAAATATACAATGGATTGAAAACAATTCCATCTGCCCTGCAATTTTGTAATTATAAATATATTCTATATAATTACAGCTCCAGAACCAAGATCTGACATATATACAGCACCAGAACCAAGCTCTGACATATATACAGTACCACAACCAAGCTCATACATATATACAACACCAGAACCAAGCTCAGTACATATATACAGTACCAGAACCAAGCTCAGTACATATATACAGTACCACAACCAAGCTCATACATATATACAGCACCAGAACAAAGCTAAGTACATATATACAGTACCACAACCAAGCTCATACATATATACAGCACCAGAACCAAGCTCTGACATATATACAGTACCACAACCAAGCTCTGACATATATACAGCACCAGAACCAAGCTCTGACATATATACAGTACCACAACCAAGTTCATACATATATACAACACCAGAACCAAGCACAGTACATATATACAGTACCAGAACAAAGCTCAGTACATATATACAGTACCACAACCAAGCTCATACATATATACAGCACCAGAACAAAGCTCAGTACATATATACAGTACCACAACCAAGCTCATACATATATACAGCACCAGAACAAAGCTCTGACATATATACAGTACCACAACCAAGCTCTGACATATATACAGCACCAGAACCAAGCTCTGACATATATACAGTACCACAACCAAGCTCATACATATATACAACACCAGAACCAAGCTCATACATATATACAACACCAGAACAAAACTCAGTACATATATACAGCACTAGAACCAAGCTCATACATATATACAACACCAGAACCAAGCTCATACATATATACAACACTAGAACAAAGCTCAGTACATATATACAGTACCAGAACAAAGCTCATACATATATACAACACCAGAACCAAGCTCATACATATATACAACACCAGAACAAAGCTCATACATATATACAGCACCAGAACAAAGCTCATACATATATACAACACCAGAACAAAGCTCATACATATATACAGCACCAGAGCAAAACTCATACATATATACAGTACCACAACCAAGCTCATACATATATACAACACCAGAACCAAACTCAGTACATATATACATCCCCAGAACCAAGCTCATACATATATACAATACCACAACCAAGCTCAGTACATATATACAGCACAAGAACCAAGCTCAGTACATATATACATCCCCAGAACCAAGCTCATACATATATACAATACCACAACCAAGCTCAGTACATATATACAGCACTAGAACAAGCTCAGTACATATATACAGTACCAGAACAAAGCTCATACATATATACAACACCAGAACCAAGCTCAGTACATAAATACAGCTACAGAACCAAGCTCATACATATATACAACAACAGAACCAAGCTCAGTACATATATACAGTATCAGAACCAAGCTCATACATATATACAACAACAGAACCAAGCTTATACATATATACAACACCAGAACAAAGCTCTGACATATATACAACACCAGAACCAAGCTCATACATATATACAGTACAACAACCAAGCTCATACATATATACAGCACCAGAACAAAGCTCATACATATATACAGTACCACAACCAAGCTCATACATATATACAACACCAGAACCAAGCTCAGTACATATATACAGCACCAGAACAAAGCTCAGTACATATATACATCCCCAGAACCAAGCTCATACATATATACAATACCACAACCAAGCTCAGTACATATATACAGCACAAGAACCAAGCTCAGTACATATATACATCCCCAGAACCAAGCTCATACATATATACAGCACCAGAACAAATCTCAGTACCTAAATACAACAGAAGAACCAAGCTCATACATATATACAATACCAAAACCAAGCTCATACATATATACAACACCAGAACCAAGCTCAGTACAAATATACAGCTCCAGAAACAAGCTCAATAAATAAATATAGCACCACAACAAAGCTCAGTATATATATATATATAGCACCAGAAAAAAGCTCAATAAATAAATACAGCCCCAGATCCAAGCTCAGTACATATATACAGCACCAGATCCAATCTCAGTACATATATACAATACCAGAACCAAGCTCAATACATATATACAACATCAGAACAAAGATCAGTACATATATACAGCACCAAAACCAAGCTCAGTACATATATACAACACCAGAAGCAAGCTCAGTACATAAATACAGAACTAAAACAAAGCTCATTACATATATACAGAACCAGTACAAAGCTCAGTACATATTCACAGTACCAGAACAAAGCACACTACATATATACAGCACCAGAACAAATCTGAACCCATATATACAGCACCAAAACAAAGCTCAATACATACATACAACACCAGAACCAAGCTTAGTACATATATATACAACACCAGATCCAAGCTAAGTACATATATATAGCACCAAACCAAGCTCCGCACATAAACACAACACCAGAACAAAGCTCAATACATATATACAACACCAGAACTAAGCTTAGTACATAAATACAACACGAGAACCAAGATCAGTACATATATATATACAGAAGCAGAACCAAGCTCAGTACATAAATACAACACGAGAACCAAGATCAGTACATTTATACAGCAGCAGAACCAAGCTCAGTACATATATACAACACCAGAACCAAGCTCAGTACATATATACAACACCAGATCCAAGCTCAGTACATATATACAACATCAGAACCAAGCTCAGTACATATATACAGCACCAGAACAAAGCTCCATACATAAATATAGCCCCAGAACAAAGCTCAGAACATAAATACAGCACCAGAACCAAGCTCACACATATATACAACACCAGAACCAAGCTCAGAACATAAATACAGCTACAGAACACAGCTCAGTACATATATACAGCACAGAACCAAGAGCAGTACATATATACAACACCAGAGCAAAGCTCAGTACATAAACCCAACACCAGAATCAAGCTCAGCACATATATACAGCAGCAGAACAAAGCTCTGTACATATATACAGCACCAGAACAAAGCTCCATACATAAATATAGCCCCAAAGTTTAGAACATAAATACAGCACCAGAACCAAGCTCACACATATATACAACACCAGAACCAAGCTCAGAACATAAATACAGCTACAGAACACAGCTCAGTACATATATACAGCACAGAACCAAGAGCAGTACATATATACAACACCAGAGCAAAGCTCAGTACATAAACACAACACCAGAACCAAGCTCAGCACATATATACAGCACCAGAACAAAGCTCAGTACATATATACAACACCAGAACCAAGCTCAGTACATAAATACAACACCAGAACCAAGCTCAGTACATAAATACAACACCAGAACTAAGCTCAGTACATAAATACAAACACCAGAACCAAGCTCAGTACATATATACATCACCAGGACCAAGCTCTGTACATATATACAACAGCATATCCAAGCTCAGTACATATATACAGCAACAGAACAAAGCTCAGTACATATATACAACACCAGAACCAAGCACAGTGCATATATACAGCACCAGAACGAAGCTCAGTACATAAATACAGAACCACATCCAAGCTCATTACATATATACAGCACCAGAGCAAAGCTCAGTGCATATATACCGCAACAGAACCAAGCTCAGTACATAGATACAACACCAGAACAAAGTTCAGTACATAAACACAACACTAGAACCAAGCTCAGTACATAAATACAGCACCAGAACCAACCTCTGTACATATATACAGCCTCAGAACCAAGCTCAATACATTAATATAACCAGAACCAAGCTCAATACATATATACAGTACCAGAACCAAGCTCAGTACATATATACAGTACCAGAACAAAGCTCAGTACATAAATACAGCACCAGAACAAAGCTCATTACATAAATACAGAACCAGAGCAAAACTCAGTACATATATACAGCACCAGAACAAAGCTCAGTACATATATAAAGCACCAGAACCAAGCTCAGTACATACAGTACCACAACCAAGCTCAATACATAACTACAGCACAGGACAAAGCTCAGTACATAAATACATCACCAGAACAAAGCTCAGTACATATATACAGCACCAGAACCAAGCTCAATATATATATATAGCAGCAGAACCAAGCTCAGTACATAAATACAGCACCGGAACCAAGCTCAGTACATATATACAGCACAGAACCAAGCTTAGTACATATATACAATACCAGCACAAATACAGCTAATTACAGAGATAATTAGCAAATTCAATGTAACCCCTGCCCTACAGGTTTGTACGAAGTTAAATAACAGCTCCCATTATGGCCTGAACAATGGTAAGGATATGCTGGGAGTTTGTGTTTAAAAAAAAAAAATCGTAACCCTCTATTATCTCGCTGCAGATCATACAGTAACTACACTAATGATTAGAGGCAAAATAAACAGTTACACTGAGTGACTCACAGAAGACGTCTTCTGAGATTCTAGTCGTTGTTTTTCTTTTTTCCTCTCCTTCCGGTCCAGACTTCTGTGACAACCTCTCCTGGCCACGGTCCATTTCTGCAGTTTGCCTCTCAGATGTCTTCATCTTCTCACATTTCAGACATTTCTGCACCTATAAACGAAGATAAAATTATCATGGTGCCACACACTCCGCCCCTAAATATCATAGCACCATACACTGCGCTCCTGACTATAATAGCACCATACACTATGTCACACACACACACACACACACACACACACAGTGCCCACTGAAGATAGCGCCCCCATAGAGCCCCTGCAGATAGTGCCCCCCAATAGAGCCCCCTGTGGATAGTGCGCCTCATAGAACCCCCTGTAGATAGTGCTCCACATAGGGCCCCCTGTGGACAGTGGCCTGCCGCCTGAGGTGAGAGTCTCACCTCGCCTCATGAACGGTGTGGCCTTGCCCCTTCACCCATACATGTAGGGCAGATGTGCGCTCCAACAACATGGCGCCGGCTTAGCAATGGAGCCTGCACCATACGCGGTACTAGCTATTTAACTTCTCAGATGCAGTGTCAATAGCGACCGTGGCATCTGAGTAGTTAGACAGAGGGTGGGGGCTCCCCCTGTCCCCCGATCGCCTCACCGCAATTAAATCACAGGGTGCCTGAACGCTATGAAAACTAAAACCAAAAAAACTATGGTAGAATTTACGTTTTTTTCCCATTCCATTCAACAAATTTTAATTTAATAATTTTCTCAATGCATTATACCAAATGGTACAATAAATGGTGCCATTAAAAAAACACAACTCGTCCCGCAAAAAACAAGCCCCCCTATGTCTATGTTGGCGGAAAAAATCAAAAAGTTAAGACTCTTGGAGTGCGGCAAAGAAAAAAAAAAAAAAATTGGCTATGTCTGTAACGTGCTTTGTCTCATTACAGAGCTGCTCATTTCTCCTGCAGCGGCCACTACAGGGGGAATATAGTATAACATGTGACTATTCAACTAGTATTACACCAGAGCTCAGTTTTTCTGTTCCAAAGCTCCAAATCCCCCACCCGCTCTAGACATAGAGTTAAATAATAAAATTCTAGCTTTCTGTAGCCACCACTAGGAGGAGCTCAGGAGCTAACTGCATACTGTGTAATTATTTAGTTCAATGTATATACAGTATGCAGTAAGCTCCCTCTAGTGGTGGCTGCAGGAAGCCAGAATTTGATGTAACTTTAGGTCATGAAAAGAAGCACCAACCGATGTAAACGTGTTAGGAAATTAATCAAAACAGAAATTTGGGAAAAACTAAATGGCGTTCAAGGACGGACATTCACTTTACATTCAATTAGCTGATTTTACATTGTTTAAAGGAGCACTCCACACTCGATTAACATAGAAAAATCTCTTTGCAATATTTTTTTTGTTTAGTTTTACTCTGTCCACAGTAGAAAAAAATCCTTTCCTATCTAGAAACTGTCTACAAGTTGCTGTTGATCTTATTATATCTCGCTATGTAGTAGTTTCACGACGTAATGGTATCTTGCTGTGAATGGGCTGATTGTCTTCAGATTGGTTCAATCACTTCTTAATGTCCCGTTATGCTGCATATGAGGCATATCAAAGGGATATATCATACCCATAATGGATGCAGGAAGAGACACAGCGAACGTCTGCCCCGGTAGATAGATATGTCAGAGGCGTAGCTAGGTTCTCCAGCACCCGGGGCAAAGATTCAGTTTGGCGCCCCCCCCAACCTCTTTCCCGACATCTCCTTCCCCCTCGCCGTGTTTGTTTTCTCTACCAATCGACGTGTCATTTCTTTTTATGTAACGCGAGCATAAAATTATTTGTACATTTCACAAGCAATATGGTTCTATACACAACATGAGAACCAAGCTCGGTACATATATACAGCCCCAGAACAAATACAGCTGTGCAACCCCTGCCGTATAGGTTTGTACGGCGTAAAACTACAGCTCCCAGCATAGCCAGAACAATGGTGAGGATATGCTGGGAGATGCCGTTTCACAAAAAATAAATCCTATCATAATCATCTCGCTGCAGATCATACAGTGACTACAGTGCTGATTAGAGGCAGAATGAACATTTACATTAAGTGACTCACCGGTGACGTCTCAGATTCTAGTTCTTTTTCTCCATTTGGTCCAGACCTCTATGATGACTTCTCCCGGTCACAGCCCTTTTCTGATGTTTGCCGCTCGCATTTCTTCAGCTTCTCACTTTACCAACATTTCTGCACCTATAAATAAATATAAAGTTATCATTATACCACACACTACGCCCCTAAATATAATAGCGCCATACACTGCACCTCTAATTATAATAGCACCATACACCGTGTCCCACACACACACTGTGCCCCCTGTAGATAGTGCCTGCCATAGAGCCCCCTGTAGACAGTGCTCCCCATATAGACCACCCCTGTATATAGTGTCCCACAAATAACTCCCCCTATAGTGCTCTACAGATAGCCCAACCCTGTATATAGCCCCCTGTAGATATAGCCCACCCCTGTATATAGAGCTTTACAGATAGCCCAACCATGTATGTAGCCCCCTGTAGATATAGCCCATCCCTGTATATAGCCCCCTTGTACATATAGTCCACCCCTGTATATAGTGCTCCACATATAGTCCACCCCTGTATATAGTGTTTCACAGATAGCCCACCCCTGTATATAGCCGCCCCTTGTACATATAGTCCACCCCTGTATATAGTGCTCCACTAGATAGTCCACCCCTGTATATAGTGCTCCACAGATAGCCCACCCCTGTATATACTATATACAAGGGTGGGCTATCTGTGGAGCACTATATACAGGGGTGGACTATATGTACAAGGGGGCTATATACAGGGGTGGGCTTTCTGTGGAGCACTATAGGGGAGCTATTTGTGGGATACTATATACAGGGGTGGGCTATATCTACAGGGGGACTATAGACAAGGGTCGGCTATATCTACAGGGGGACCATATCTACAGGGGGACCATATCTACAGGGGGACCAATCTACAGGGGGACCAATCTACAGAGGTGGGCTATACACAGGGCTGGGATATACACAGGGGGGCTATATCTACAGGGGTGGGCTATACACAGGGGGGCTATATCTACAGAGGGGGGCTATATACAGGGGTGGGCTATACACAGGGGTGGGCTATACACAGGGGGGCTATATCTACAGGGGTGGGCTATACATAGGGGGGCTATATACAGGGGTGGGCTATATACAGGGGGAATATATCTACAGGGGGCTATATCTACAGGGCTGGGCTATATCTACAGGGCTGGGCTATATAAAGGGCGACTATATCTACAGGGGGGGCTATATACTGGGTTGGGCTATCTATGGAGCACCATATACAGGGGTGGGCTATATCTACAGGGGGCTATATACTATATAGCCCACCCCTGTATATGGTGCTCTATAGACAGCCCACTCCAGTATATAGCTCCCCTGTAGATATAGTCCCCCTGTATATAGCCCCCCTGTAGATATAGTCCCCATGTAGATATAGTCCCCCTGTATATAGCCCAGCAGATATAGTCCCCCTGTATATAGCCCAGCCCTGTAGATATAGTCCCCCTGTATATAGCCCCCCTGTAGATATAGTCCCCCTGTATATAGCCCCCCTGTAGATATAGTCCCCCTGTATATAGCCCAGCCCTGTAGATATAGCCCCCTGTAGATATAGTCCCCCTGTATATAGCCCCCTGTAAATATAGTCCCCCTGTATATAGCCCCCCTGTAGATATAGTCCCCCTGTATATAGCCCAGCCCTGTAGATATAGCCCCCTGTAGATATAGTTCCCCTGTATATAGCCCCCTGTAAATATAGTCCCCCTGTATATAGCCCCCCTGTAGATATAGTCCCCCTGTATATAGCCCAGCCCTGTAGATATAGTCCCCCTGTAGATAGACACCCCCCGTAAAGCCCCCCGCGAGTAGACAAAGTCCCCCCCCCCCCGGGGGCAGATACAGCCACACACTTCCGGCAGCCATGGAGACCTGCTCTCTTCTGCGCAGGTCTCCAGGGGGTTGAACGCGGCGTCTATGAAAGGCGCTGATTGGCTGGGCAGGATGACTTTCCCTGTCAGTCAGTCAGCGCCTTTCATCGACGGAAGCGTCACTGGTACAAAAGGTACCAGTCGCTTCATTCGTGGAGAGGCGATGAATGGCCGGGCACGGAACGTGCCCGGTCATTCATTGCTTCTAATTGTACCTGTGTCCTTGCGACACAGGTACAATTATAGTGCAGGAGGAGGTGGAGCTGGCGCCCCCCTCTGAACTGCGCCCGGGGCACATGCCCCGCTTGCCCTCCCCTAGCTACGCCCCTGGATATGTGGTAGATAAATAGATAGATAGATAAATAGATAGATATGAAAACATCACTTTGCTCTGGCTGGGAATTCCGCTTCAGGAGAAGCCCCTGATGTCACTGTCCATATTTGGACAGTGTTGTCAGGGGCAACGCCAGAGCCATAGTCCTGGGCAGAGCACTACTGCCTGGGACTCCTGCTCTGCTCCTGACATCACTGTCCATATATGGATAGTGATGTCGGGGGCTTCCTCAGAGAAGGGATCCCGCAGCAGAGCCGCTTGTAGCGCTCTGCCTGGGACCAGGTCCGGCCTTAGAATAGATGGCGCCCAGTGCAAAATTATCTTTCGGTGCCCCACACCATCATAAAAAAAATGCCCCATAAAAAAACTATAATGCCCCCCACAGTATAATGCCCCATATAGTGCCCCCACACAGTATGGGACACTGTATTATATCCCCTAAGTGCCACACACAGTATATTGCCCCCTGTAGTACCCCTACACAGTATAATGTCCGCTTAGTGGCCCCCACACAGTATAGTGCCCCCCTGTAGATTGTGCCATACAGCCTCCCTGTAGACAGTGCCATAATCCCCCACCTCCTTTTTCTAGATCGTGCCATACAGCCCACCCCAACTCCCCCTTGCAGACAGTGCCCCCAAACAAAAAAAAGTTGTACTCTCCTAGGCCCCGTTCCAACAACGAACTGAGCTGCTCCACGACGGGATCCTTGCGTCGGCCGGCGTGATCTTGTAGCCTAGTACAGAGTTTCCCAACCTTTTTGGACTCGAGGCAGCACTGGAAAAATAAAATTTCCTCAGGGCCCCCGTACCAAAAATTGTTTAGAGAAAGACATAAAACGGCTAAAAACAAGCACTACACTCATAGGGTATGTTCACACAGCGTATTTTGTAAGGCAAAAAAATCTGCCTAAAAATTCCTTCAAGAGGTGACAGCGTTGGGTGACCTTTTTTTGTGTGTTTTTATTTAAAGAGGCTCTGTCACCAGATTATCAAATCCCTATCTCCTATTGCATGTGATCGGCGCTGCAATGTAGAGAACAGCAAAGTTGTTTTTTTTTTGAAAAACGATCATTTTTGCCCAAGTTATGAGCAATTTGATATTTATGCAAATGAGCTTTTCGAATGGACAACTGGGCGTGTTTTCTCGTTTTACCAACTGGGCGTGTATTGTGTTTTTACCAACTGGGCGTTGTGAATAGAAGTGTATGACGCTGACAAATCAGCATCATACACTTCTCATCGTTCCCACCCAGCTTCTTTCACTGCAGACACACAGCGTGACGTCACCCACAGGTCCTTCAACCTTGGCGTCGGACGAGAGAAGACACATCGGCTCCAGGCATCAGAGGGTACAGTTGAATCTGCAGCAGCATCACCATGTGCAGGTACGCATAGTAAACTCCCTAGAGACGAGCATATTAACCTTTTGGACGCCTGGAGCCGATGTATCTTCTCTGTCCGACGACAAGGTTGAAGGACCTGTGGGTGACGTCACGCTGTGTGTCTGCAGTGAAAGAAGCTGGCTGGGAACGATGAGAAGTGTATGATGCTGATTTGTCAGCGTCATACACTTCTATTCACAACGCCCTGTTCGTAAAAACACAATACACGCCCAGTTGGTAAAACGAGAAAACACTCCCAGTTGGTAAAAACACAATACACGTCCAGTTGGTAAAACGAGAAAACACGCCCAGTTGTCTATTGAAAAACTAATTTGCATAAATATAAAATTGCTCATAACTTGTTCAAAAATGATAGTTTTTAAAAAACAACAACTTTGCTGTTATCTACATTACAGCGCCGATCAATAGGAGATAGGGATTTGATAATCTGGTGACAGAGCCTCTTTAAGCCGTTGAAGCGAATGCAAAAGACGTAGGAAAAAAAAGCACCAAACGAGCGCCGCAGGTATTTTTTGCTTCATATTAATTTCAATTGGAGGTCATAGGTGGGAACCACTTGAAGACCATCAGCCGCCCACTCACAGTAAAATGACAATCAGCCCCCAACTCACAGTAAAATGACCATCGGCCCCCCCACTCACAGTAAAATGACCATCAGCCCACCACTCACAGATTCCCACTGTAGATAGTGCCACACAGCCCCTGTAGATAATGCCACACAGCCCCTTGTAGATAGTGCCACACAGCCCCCTGTAGGTAGTGCCACATAGCCCCCTTGTAGGTAGTGCCACACAGCCCCCTTGAAGGTAGTGCCACACAGCCTCCTGTAGGTAGTGCCACACAGCCCCCTTGAAGGTAGTGCCACACAGCCTCCTGTAGGTAGTGCCACACAGCACCCTTGTAGGTAGTGCCACAGAGCACACTGTAGGTAGTGCCACACAGCCTCATAGTAGGTAGTGCCAAATAGCACCCTTGTAGGTAGTGCCACACAGCCCCCTTATAGATAGCACCCCCCCCCCCTTCCTGTAGCTAGCACCACTGTAGCTCCATGAAGGAGCGGAGTCCCCCTGTGGCCAGGGATTCCGCTCCTGGAAGGAGCGCTTGATGTCTCTGTCAATATATGGACAGTGACAACAGGGGCAACACTTGAAGCGGAATCCCCATCCACAGCATTGCCGAGGCTGTGACCGGGGATTCCACTCCATGAGAAGCCCCTGTCGTCTGTGTCCATTTATGGACAGTGACATCACTGGCTTCTCCTGGAGTGGAATCCCTGGTCACAGCCAGGCATTGCTGTGGACGGGGATTCCGCTTCAGGAGTTGCCTCTGATGTCACTGTCCATATATTGACAGAGACATCAAGCGCTCCTTCCAGGAGTGGAATCCCCAGCCAGAGGGGGATTCTGCTCCTTCAGGGAGCTACAGTGGCGCTAGTAGATAAAGCAGGGAGATACCTGCTAGCGGCACCGCCGGTCAGGGGGGGCTCATCCCCCGTCCCGACGGGCGGCACAGGAGCCCTCATGTCCGGTGTCGCTGCTAGAAGCCGCTATAACTGCTATAGCGGTAGCGATGCCACTGAGTGAAGAAGTGCCCGGTCAGAAAGGTGGCTGCTGAGGGCCCGTGCGCTTCTGAAACAAGCAGGGGAAGGGAGCCAGCACAGCGACCGCTTTCACCTGCTGGAGTGATGCGCCCTGTGCAATGGCACAGGTCGCACGTCCATAAGGCCGGCCCTGCCTAGGACTCCTTCTCTCCCTCTGACATCACTGTCGATATATGGACAGTGATGTCAGGGGCTTCCCCAGAGATGGAGTCCCGGAGCAGAGCCGCTTGCGCTCTGCCTGGGACACATTCTCTCATCCTGACATCACTGTCCATATATGGCTAGTGGGACCCGGCACTTGCCCGGGTTCGCCGGGTGCTGACTCCCGCCCTGGATAGTTAGAGAGACAGAGAGAGATAAGATAGATAGATAGATAGATAGATAGATAGATAGATAGATAGATAGATAGATAGATATGAGATATATAGGATAGGCCGGAGATAAGTGACACATAGATGTATAGATAATATATAACATACTTCTTGCAGTAGGTACAGGCCAGTAGGAGCGCTGCATTCACTAGAAGGAGCATCAATGACGCTGCGCTGCTCATTCCATAGTTGTAATGTAAGAATTGGTCTGTAGAGGGCGCCATGGATCCACACTCCTGAGGGTTTCTGCAGATGAGTAATAACATGAGTCAGGAGACATTCCCGGATTATTGTCAGCACAGGAGGAATGAAAACTTCTCTGAGCCGGGACGGACTGGGGGGGTCTAGGACCCAGCAGCGGAAAGACTTTGGGGGCACAACCTAAAGCTACATGGAAACGTTACCTGCTCCTTCTTAGCCCTCGTTCACACGTGCAGTGTATAGTCGGCAAAACAGAACCATAATATTTTTTTAAAAGAGAAAAAAAAAAGCAGGGGGGCAGATTAACCCCTTATTTAGAACATATGCCTTTTTGCCCTATTATATATGAACATCATAGATTAGGGTCTCCCCTTCTTTTGCCCCCCCCCCCCCCCACCACATCCCTTTAGCCAAAACTATTCAACTTGTAATTGACGTAGGTTTATGAGGGGGGAACAAGTTGTGTTTTTAATTAGTTAATGCGCATGGTCCTTGTTTGGGGGGGGGGGGGCGCACACCAACATAAATATCCCAAATTGTACCAGTCATTTATCCAAATAATCCTTAAAGGGAATGTGTCGCTAGAAAAGTATTTATTTATTTGAGTGATTTATTTATTTAAGTGATTAAACATTGTTCTAATTTGTTTAATTTTTTTCACAAGTCCGGAAATATTATAAATTAGATTCTAATTTATAACATTTCCCAGTGCTGGTCACTAGAGGGAGCAATTCCCAAAATTGCAGCATTGGCAGGTGGTAAAGCAACCTCATTGCTTTATGCTGCAAATTTGGTGTAGACACACTCGCTCTAGTGTGCTCACACAATGCCCCCTCCTTTATCCTGGCTAGTGCCAGGAGAAGGAGGGGGTTGAATGTTCAAACCTTCTACACTGTGCGCCGCCATTTTTTGAGCGAATACACAGTGTAGGAGGATTAGATACAGTGGTAAATACACAGTATAACACGAACATACACAAACATAACTTACCTGCTCCTGCCTCCGCTCCCTCCGCTCCTAGTCCTTGCTTCTGAACATATGGACGGAACCCGCGACCGGAAGTCGTCATCTTACTGTCCGGCCGCGGCTTCCATTCCACATTAAGATGGCGCCGGATGTCGCTCGGCCGAAGACCTTCCTTTTGGACTGTGTGGGAGCGGCACATGAGCCGTTCCCACACAGACGGTGTACGCTATAGTGAATGGAACGGCTCCCGTTCGCATTCTCTATGGGGATGTATGTGCCGTATTCCATCTCTGTATGTGTCGTTAATCGACACATACAGAGATGAAAAAAAATAATGGCAGCCCCCATAGTGAAGAAAAAGAAAGAAAAAAGTAAAAAGTAGAACACAAAAACACAGATAAACAAAATGTATTTTATTAACATACTAAAACCAAAAACATATGAAAAAAAACTTTTTTCGCGACACCTGTCCTTTAAAAAATATTAACCAATAATACCGCCATATAGTGTCAGATACCAGTACTACACAGCGCTCTGCAGAGTATTACCACCATACAGTGATCATATAGTGTCAGATACCAGTACTACACAGCGCTCTGCAGAGTATTACCACCATACAGTGATCATATAGTGTCAGATACCAGTACTACACAGAGCACTGCAGAGTATTACCACCATACAGTGACCGTATAGTGTCAGATACCAGTACTACACAGCGCTCTGCAGAGTATTACCACCATACAGTGACCATATAGTGTCAGATACCAGTACTACACAGCGCTCTGCAGAGTATTACCACCATACAGTGATCATATAGTGTCAGATACCAGTACTACACAGCGCTCTGCAGAGTATTACCACCATACAGTGACCATATAGTGTCAGATACCAGTACTACACAGCACTCTGCAGAGTATTACCACCATACAGTGATCATATAGTGTCAGATACCAGTACTACACAGCGCTCTGCAGAGTATTACCACCATACAGTGACCATATAGTGTCAGATACCAGTACTACACAGCGCTCTGCAGAGTATTACCACCATACAGTGATCATATAGTGTCAGATATCAGTACTACACAGCGCTCTGCAGAGTATTACCACAATACAGTGACCATATAGTGTCAGATACCAGTACTACACAGCACTCTGCAGAGTATTACCACCATACAGTGACCATATAGTGTCAGATACCAGAACTACACAGCACTCTGCAGAGTATTACCACCATACAGTGACCATATAGTGTCAGATACCAGTACTACACAGCGCTCTGCAGAGTATTACCACTATACAGTTATCATATAATGTCAGATACCAGAACTACACAGCGTTCTGCAGAGTATTACCACCATACAGTGATCATATAGTGTCAGATATCAGTACTACACAGCGCTCTGCAGAGTATTACCACAATACAGTGACCATATAGTGTCAGATACCAGTACTACACAGCGCTCTGCAGAGTATTACCACCATACAGTGACCATATAGTGTCAGATACCAGAACTACACAGCACTCTGCAGAGTATTACCACCATACAGTGACCATATAGTGTCAGATACCAGTACTATACAGCACTCTGCAGAGTATTACCACCATACAGTGACCATATAGTGTCAGATACCAGTACTACACAGCGCTCTGCAGAGTATTACCACTATACAGTTATCATATAATGTCAGATACCAGAACTACACAGCGTTCTGCAGAGTATTACCACCATACAGTGATCATATAGTGTCAGATTCCAGTACTACACAGCACTCTGCAGAGTATTACCACCATACAGTAACCATATAGTGTCAGATACCAGTACTACACAGCACTCTGCAGAGTATTACCACCATACAGTAACCATATAGTGTCAGATACCAGTACTACACAGCACTCTGCAGAGTATTACCACCATACAGTGACCATATAGTGTCAGGTACCAGTACTACACAGCGCTCTGCAGAGTATTACCACCATACAGTGATCATATAGTGTCAGATACCATTATTACACAGCACTCTGCAGAGTATTACCACCATACAGTGACCATATAGTGTCAGATACCAGTACTACACAGCGCTCTGCAGAGTATTACCACCATACAATGACCATATAGTGTCAGATACCAGTACTACACAGCGCTCTGCAGAGTATTACCACCATACAGTGACCATATAGTGTCAGATACCAGTACTACACAGCGCTCTGCAGAGTATTACCACCATACAGTGACCATATAGTGTCAGATACCAGTACTACACAGCGCTCTGCAGAGTATTACCACCATACAGTGACCATATAGTGTCAGATACCAGTACTACACAGCGCTCTGCAGAGTATTACCACCATACAGTGATGATATAGTGTCAGATATCAGTACTACACAGCGCTCTGCAGAGTATTACCACCATACAGTGATCATATAGTGTCAGACACCAGTACTACACAGCGCTCTGCAGAGTATTACCACCATACAGAGATCATATAGTGTCAGATACCAGAACTACACAGCGCTCTGCAGAGTATTACCACCATACAGTGATCATATAGTGTCAGATACCAAAACTACACAGCGCTCTGCAGAGTATTACCACCATACAGTGATGATATAGTGTCAGATACCAGTACTACACAGCGCTCTGCAGAGTATTACCACCATACAGTGATCATATAGTGTCAGACACCAGTACTACACAGCGCTCTGCAGAGTATTACCACCATACAGTGACCATATAGTGTCAGATACCAGTACTACACAGCGCTCTGCAGAGTATTACCACCATACAGTGATCATATAGTGTCATATACTAGAACTACACAGCGCTCTGCAGAGTATTACCACCATACAGAGATCATATAGTGTCAGATACCAGAACTACACAGCGCTCTGCAGAGTATTACCACCATACAGAGATCATATAGTGTCAGATACCAGAACTACACAGCGCTCTGCAGAGTATTACCACCATACAGTGATCATATAGTGTCAGATACCAAAACTACACAGCGCTCTGCAGAGTATTACCACCATACAGTGACCATATAGTGTCAGATACCAGTACTACACAGCACTCTGCAGAGTATTACCATCATACAGTGACCATATAGTGTCAGATACCAGTACTACACAGCGCTCTGCAGAGTATTACCACCATACAGTGATCATATAGTGTCAGATACCAGTACTATACAGCGCTCTGCAGAGTATTACCACCATACAGTGATCATATAGTGTCAGATACCAGTACTATACAGCGCTCTGCAGAGTATTACCACCATACAGTGATCATATAGTGTCAGATACCAGTACTACACAGCACTCTGCAGAGTATTACCACCATACAGTGACCATATAGTGTCAGATACCAGTACTACACAGCGCTCTGCAGAGTATTCCCACCATACAGTGACTATATAATGTCAGATACCAGTACTACACAGCGCTCTGCAGAGTATTACCACCATACAGTGATCATATAGTGTCAGATACCAGTACTACACAGCGCTCTGCAGAGTATTACCACCATACAGTGATCATATAGTGTCAGATACCAGTACTACACAGCGCTCTGCAGAGTATTACCACCATACAGTGACCATATAGTGTCAGATACCAGTACTACACAGCGCTCTGCAGAGTATTACCACCATACAGTGACCATATAGTGTCAGATACCAGTACTACACAGCGCTCTGCAGAGTATTACCACCATACAGTGATCATATAGTGTCAGATACCAGTACTACACAGCGCTCTGCAGAGTATTACCACCATACAGTGACCATATAGTGTCAGATACCAGAACTACACAGCGCTCTGCAGAGTATTACCACCATACAGTGACCATATAGTGTCAGATACCAGAACTACACAGCACTCTGCAGAGTATTACCACCATACAGTGACCATATAGTGTCAGATACCAGAACTACACAGCACTCTGCAGAGTATTACCACCATACAGTGATCATATAGTGTCAGATACCAGTACTACACAGCACTCTGCAGAGTATTACCACCATACAGTGACCATATAGTGTCAGATACCAGTACTACACAGCACTCTGCAGAGTATTACCACCATACAGTGACCATATAGTGTCAGATACCAGTACTACACAGCGCTCTGCAGAGTATTACCACCATACAGTGACCATATAGTGTCAGATACCAGTACTACACAGCGCTCTGCAGAGTATTACCACCATACAGTGACTACATAGTGTCAGATACCAGTACTACACAGCGCTCTGCAGAGTATTACCACCATACAGTGACCATATAGTGTCAGATACCAGTACTACACAGCGCTCTGCAGAGTATTACCACCATACAGTGATCATATAGTGTCAGATACCAGTACTACACAGCGCTCTGCAGAGTATTACCACCATACAGTGATCATATAGTGTCAGATACCAGTACTACACAGTGCTCTGCAGAGTATTACCACCATACAGTGACCATATAGTGTCAGATATCAGTACTACACAGCACTCTGCAGAGTATTACCACCATACAGTGATCATATAGTGTCAGATACCAGTACTACACAGCGCTCTGCAGAGTATTACCACCATATAGTGACCATATAGTGTCAGATACCAGTACTACACAGCGCTCTGCAGAGTATTACCACCATACAGTGATCATATAGTGTCAGATACCAGTACTACACAGCGCTCTGCAGAGTATTACCACCATACAGTGACCATATAGTGTCAGATACCAGTACTACACAGCGCTCTGCAGAGTATTACCACCATACAGTGATCATACAGTATCAGATACCAGTACTACACAGCGCTCTGCAGAGTATTACCACCATACAGTGATCATATAGTGTCAGATACCAGTACTACACAGCGCTCTGCAGAGTATTACCACCATACAGTGATCATATAGTGTCAGATACCAGTACTACACAGCGCTCTGCAGAGTATTACCACCATACAGTGATCATATAGTGTCAGATACCAGTACTACACAGCGCTCTGCAGAGTATTACCACCATACAGTGATCATATAGTGTCATATACTAGAACTACACAGCGCTCTGCAGAGTATTACCACCATACAGAGATCATATAGTGTCAGATACCAGAACTACACAGCGAGCTGCAGAGTATTACCACCATACAGAGATCATATAGTGTCAGATACCAGAACTACACAGCGCTCTGCAGATTATTACCACCATACAGTGATCATATAGTGTCAGATACCAGTACTACACAGCGCTCTGCAGAGTATTACCACCATACAGTGACCATATAGTGTCAGATACCAAAACTACACAGCGCTCTGCAGAGTATTACCACCATACAGTGACCATATAGTGTCAGATACCAGTACTACACAGCACTCTGCAGAGTATTACCACCATACAGTGACCATATAGTGTCAGATACCAGTACTACACAGCGCTCTGCAGAGTATTCCCACCATACAGTGACTATATAATGTCAGATACCAGTACTACACAGCGCTCTGCAGAGTATTACCACCATACAGTGATCATATAGTGTCAGATACCAGTACTACACAGCGCTCTGCAGAGTATTACCACCATACAGTGATCATATAGTGTCAGATACCAGTACTACACAGCGCTCTGCAGAGTATTACCACCATACAGTGACCATATAGTGTCAGATACCAGTACTACACAGCGCTCTGCAGAGTATTACCACCATACAGTGATCATATAGTGTCAGATACCAGTACTACACAGCGCTCTGCAGAGTATTACCACCATACAGTGACCATATAGTGTCAGATACCAGTACTACACAGCACTCTGCAGAGTATTACCACCATACAGTGATCATATAGTGTCAGATACCAGTACTACACAGCGCTCTGCAGAGTATTACCACCATACAGTGACCATATAGTGTCAGATACCAGTACTACACAGCGCTCTGCAGAGTATTACCACCATACAGTGATCATATAGTGTCAGATATCAGTACTACACAGCGCTCTGCAGAGTATTACCACAATACAGTGACCATATAGTGTCAGATACCAGTACTACACAGCACTCTGCAGAGTATTACCACCATACAGTGACCATATAGTGTCAGATACCAGAACTACACAGCACTCTGCAGAGTATTACCACCATACAGTGACCATATAGTGTCAGATACCAGTACTACACAGCGCTCTGCAGAGTATTACCACTATACAGTTATCATATAATGTCAGATACCAGAACTACACAGCGTTCTGCAGAGTATTACCACCATACAGTGATCATATAGTGTCAGATATCAGTACTACACAGCGCTCTGCAGAGTATTACCACAATACAGTGACCATATAGTGTCAGATACCAGTACTACACAGCGCTCTGCAGAGTATTACCACCATACAGTGACCATATAGTGTCAGATACCAGAACTACACAGCACTCTGCAGAGTATTACCACCATACAGTGACCATATAGTGTCAGATACCAGTACTATACAGCACTCTGCAGAGTATTACCACCATACAGTGACCATATAGTGTCAGATACCAGTACTACACAGCGCTCTGCAGAGTATTACCACTATACAGTTATCATATAATGTCAGATACCAGAACTACACAGCGTTCTGCAGAGTATTACCACCATACAGTGATCATATAGTGTCAGATTCCAGTACTACACAGCACTCTGCAGAGTATTACCACCATACAGTAACCATATAGTGTCAGATACCAGTACTACACAGCACTCTGCAGAGTATTACCACCATACAGTAACCATATAGTGTCAGATACCAGTACTACACAGCACTCTGCAGAGTATTACCACCATACAGTGACCATATAGTGTCAGGTACCAGTACTACACAGCGCTCTGCAGAGTATTACCACCATACAGTGATCATATAGTGTCAGATACCATTATTACACAGCACTCTGCAGAGTATTACCACCATACAGTGACCATATAGTGTCAGATACCAGTACTACACAGCGCTCTGCAGAGTATTACCACCATACAATGACCATATAGTGTCAGATACCAGTACTACACAGCGCTCTGCAGAGTATTACCACCATACAGTGACCATATAGTGTCAGATACCAGTACTACACAGCGCTCTGCAGAGTATTACCACCATACAGTGACCATATAGTGTCAGATACCAGTACTACACAGCGCTCTGCAGAGTATTACCACCATACAGTGACCATATAGTGTCAGATACCAGTACTACACAGCGCTCTGCAGAGTATTACCACCATACAGTGATGATATAGTGTCAGATATCAGTACTACACAGCGCTCTGCAGAGTATTACCACCATACAGTGATCATATAGTGTCAGACACCAGTACTACACAGCGCTCTGCAGAGTATTACCACCATACAGAGATCATATAGTGTCAGATACCAGAACTACACAGCGCTCTGCAGAGTATTACCACCATACAGTGATCATATAGTGTCAGATACCAAAACTACACAGCGCTCTGCAGAGTATTACCACCATACAGTGATGATATAGTGTCAGATACCAGTACTACACAGCGCTCTGCAGAGTATTACCACCATACAGTGATCATATAGTGTCAGACACCAGTACTACACAGCGCTCTGCAGAGTATTACCACCATACAGTGACCATATAGTGTCAGATACCAGTACTACACAGCGCTCTGCAGAGTATTACCACCATACAGTGATCATATAGTGTCATATACTAGAACTACACAGCGCTCTGCAGAGTATTACCACCATACAGAGATCATATAGTGTCAGATACCAGAACTACACAGCGCTCTGCAGAGTATTACCACCATACAGAGATCATATAGTGTCAGATACCAGAACTACACAGCGCTCTGCAGAGTATTACCACCATACAGTGATCATATAGTGTCAGATACCAAAACTACACAGCGCTCTGCAGAGTATTACCACCATACAGTGACCATATAGTGTCAGATACCAGTACTACACAGCACTCTGCAGAGTATTACCATCATACAGTGACCATATAGTGTCAGATACCAGTACTACACAGCGCTCTGCAGAGTATTACCACCATACAGTGATCATATAGTGTCAGATACCAGTACTATACAGCGCTCTGCAGAGTATTACCACCATACAGTGATCATATAGTGTCAGATACCAGTACTATACAGCGCTCTGCAGAGTATTACCACCATACAGTGATCATATAGTGTCAGATACCAGTACTACACAGCACTCTGCAGAGTATTACCACCATACAGTGACCATATAGTGTCAGATACCAGTACTACACAGCGCTCTGCAGAGTATTCCCACCATACAGTGACTATATAATGTCAGATACCAGTACTACACAGCGCTCTGCAGAGTATTACCACCATACAGTGATCATATAGTGTCAGATACCAGTACTACACAGCGCTCTGCAGAGTATTACCACCATACAGTGATCATATAGTGTCAGATACCAGTACTACACAGCGCTCTGCAGAGTATTACCACCATACAGTGACCATATAGTGTCAGATACCAGTACTACACAGCGCTCTGCAGAGTATTACCACCATACAGTGACCATATAGTGTCAGATACCAGTACTACACAGCGCTCTGCAGAGTATTACCACCATACAGTGATCATATAGTGTCAGATACCAGTACTACACAGCGCTCTGCAGAGTATTACCACCATACAGTGACCATATAGTGTCAGATACCAGAACTACACAGCGCTCTGCAGAGTATTACCACCATACAGTGACCATATAGTGTCAGATACCAGAACTACACAGCACTCTGCAGAGTATTACCACCATACAGTGACCATATAGTGTCAGATACCAGAACTACACAGCACTCTGCAGAGTATTACCACCATACAGTGATCATATAGTGTCAGATACCAGTACTACACAGCACTCTGCAGAGTATTACCACCATACAGTGACCATATAGTGTCAGATACCAGTACTACACAGCACTCTGCAGAGTATTACCACCATACAGTGACCATATAGTGTCAGATACCAGTACTACACAGCGCTCTGCAGAGTATTACCACCATACAGTGACCATATAGTGTCAGATACCAGTACTACACAGCGCTCTGCAGAGTATTACCACCATACAGTGACTACATAGTGTCAGATACCAGTACTACACAGCGCTCTGCAGAGTATTACCACCATACAGTGACCATATAGTGTCAGATACCAGTACTACACAGCGCTCTGCAGAGTATTACCACCATACAGTGATCATATAGTGTCAGATACCAGTACTACACAGCGCTCTGCAGAGTATTACCACCATACAGTGATCATATAGTGTCAGATACCAGTACTACACAGTGCTCTGCAGAGTATTACCACCATACAGTGACCATATAGTGTCAGATATCAGTACTACACAGCACTCTGCAGAGTATTACCACCATACAGTGATCATATAGTGTCAGATACCAGTACTACACAGCGCTCTGCAGAGTATTACCACCATATAGTGACCATATAGTGTCAGATACCAGTACTACACAGCGCTCTGCAGAGTATTACCACCATACAGTGATCATATAGTGTCAGATACCAGTACTACACAGCGCTCTGCAGAGTATTACCACCATACAGTGACCATATAGTGTCAGATACCAGTACTACACAGCGCTCTGCAGAGTATTACCACCATACAGTGATCATACAGTATCAGATACCAGTACTACACAGCGCTCTGCAGAGTATTACCACCATACAGTGATCATATAGTGTCAGATACCAGTACTACACAGCGCTCTGCAGAGTATTACCACCATACAGTGATCATATAGTGTCAGATACCAGTACTACACAGCGCTCTGCAGAGTATTACCACCATACAGTGATCATATAGTGTCAGATACCAGTACTACACAGCGCTCTGCAGAGTATTACCACCATACAGTGATCATATAGTGTCATATACTAGAACTACACAGCGCTCTGCAGAGTATTACCACCATACAGAGATCATATAGTGTCAGATACCAGAACTACACAGCGAGCTGCAGAGTATTACCACCATACAGAGATCATATAGTGTCAGATACCAGAACTACACAGCGCTCTGCAGATTATTACCACCATACAGTGATCATATAGTGTCAGATACCAGTACTACACAGCGCTCTGCAGAGTATTACCACCATACAGTGACCATATAGTGTCAGATACCAAAACTACACAGCGCTCTGCAGAGTATTACCACCATACAGTGACCATATAGTGTCAGATACCAGTACTACACAGCACTCTGCAGAGTATTACCACCATACAGTGACCATATAGTGTCAGATACCAGTACTACACAGCGCTCTGCAGAGTATTCCCACCATACAGTGACTATATAATGTCAGATACCAGTACTACACAGCGCTCTGCAGAGTATTACCACCATACAGTGATCATATAGTGTCAGATACCAGTACTACACAGCGCTCTGCAGAGTATTACCACCATACAGTGATCATATAGTGTCAGATACCAGTACTACACAGCGCTCTGCAGAGTATTACCACCATACAGTGACCATATAGTGTCAGATACCAGTACTACACAGCGCTCTGCAGAGTATTACCACCATACAGTGACCATATAGTGTCAGATACCAGTACTACACAGCGCTCTGCAGAGTATTACCACCATACAGTGACTACATAGTGTCAGATACCAGTACTACACAGCGCTCTGCAGAGTATTACCACCATACAGTGACCATATAGTGTCAGATACCAGTACTACACAGCGCTCTGCAGAGTATTACCACCATACAGTGATCATATAGTGTCAGATACCAGTACTACACAGTGCTCTGCAGAGTATTACCACCATACAGTGACCATATAGTGTCAGATATCAGTACTACACAGCGCTCTGCAGAGTATTACCACCATACAGTGACCATATAGTGTCAGATACCAGTACTACACAGCACTCTGCAGAGTATTACCACCATACAGTGATCATATAGTGTCAGATACCAGTACTACACAGCGCTCTGCAGAGTATTACCACCATACAGTGATCATATAGTGTCAGATACCAGTACTACACAGCGCTCTGCAGAGTATTACCACCATACAGTGACCATATAGTGTCAGATACCAGTACTACACAGCGCTCTGCAGAGTATTACCACCATACAGTGATCATACAGTATCAGATACCAGTACTACACAGCGCTCTGCAGAGTATTACCACCATACAGTGATCATACAGTATCAGATACCAGTACTACACAGCGCTCTGCAGAGTATTACCACCATACAGTGACCATATAGTGTCAGATACCAGTACTACACAGCGCTCTGCAGAGTATTACCACCATACAGTGATCATATAGTGTCAGATACCAGTACTACACAGCGCTCTGCAGAGTATTACCACCATACAGTGATCATACAGTATCAGATACCAGTACTACACAGCGCTCTGCAGAGTATTACCACCATACAGTGATCATATAATGTCAGATACCAGTACTACACAGCGCTCTGCAGAGTATTACCACCATACAGTGACCATATAGTATCAGATACCAGTACTACACAGCACTCTGCAGAGTATTACCACCATACAGTGACCATATAGTGTCAGATACCAGTACTACACAGCGCTCTGCAGAATATTACCACCATACAGTGACCATATAGTGTCAGATACCAGTACTACACAGCGCTCTGCAGATTATTACCACCATACAGTGATCATATAGTGTCAGATAACAGTACTACACAGCGCTCTGCAGAGTATTACCACCATACAGTGACCATATAGTGTCAGATACCAGAACTACACAGCTCTCTGCAGAGTATTACCACCATACAGTGACCATATAGTGTCAGATACCAGTACTACACAGCGCTCTGCAGAGTATTACCACCATACAGTGACCATATAGTGTCAGATACCAGTACTACACAGCGCTCTGCAGAGTATTACCACCATACAGTGATCATATAGTGTCAGATACCAGTACTACACAGCTCTCTGCAGAGTATTACCACCATACAGTGATCATATAGTGTCAGATACCAGTACTACACAGCGCTCTGCAGAGTATTACCACCATACAGTGATCATATAATGTCAGATACCAGTACTACACAGCTCTCTGCAGAGTATTACCACCATACAGTTATCATATAATGTCAGATACCAGTACTACACAGCGCTCTGCAGAGTATTACCACCATACAGTGATCATATAGTGTCAGATACCAGTACTACACAGCGCTCTGCAGAGTATTACCACCATACAGTGACCATATAGTGTCAGATATCAGTACTACACAGCGCTCTGCAGAGTATTACCACCATACAGTGATCATATAGTGTCAGATACCAGTACTACACAGCGCTCTGCAGAGTATTACCACCATACAGTTATCATATAATGTCAGATACCAGTACTACACAGCGCTCTGCAGAGTATTACCATCATACAGTGACCATATAGTGTCAGATACCAGTACTACACAGCGCTCTGCACAGTATTACCACCATACAGTGACCGTATAGTGTCAGATACCAGTACTACACAGCGCTCTGCAGAGTATTACCACCATACAGAGACCATATAGTGTCAGATACCAGTACTACACAGCACTCTGCAGAGTATTACCACCATACAGTGACCATATAGTGTCAGATACCAGAACTACACAGCGCTCTGCAGAGTATTACCACCATACAGTGATCATATAGTGTCAGATACCAGTACTACACAGCGCTCTGCAGAGTATTACCACCATACAGTGACCATATAGTGTCAGATACCAGTACTACACAGCGCTCTGCAGATTATTACCACCATACAGTGACCATATAGTGTCAGATACCAGTACTACACAGCGCTCTGCAGAGTATTACCACCATACAGTGACCATATAGTGTCAGATACCAGTACTACACAGCGCTCTGCAGAGTATTACCACCATACAGTGACCATATAGTGTCAGATACCAGTACTACACAGCGCTCTGCAGAGTATTACCATCATACAGTGATCATATAGTGTCAGATACCAGTACTACACAGCGCTCTGAAGAGTATTACCACCATACAGTGATCATATAGTGTCAGATACCAGAACTACACAGCACTCTGCAGGGTATTACCACCATACAGTGATCATATAGTGTCAGATACCAGTACTACACAGCGCTCTGCAGAGTATTACCACCATACAGTGACCATATAGTGTCAGATATCAGTACTACACAGCGCTCTGCAGAGTATTACCACCATACAGTGATCATATAGTGTCAGATACCAGTACTACACAGCGCTCTGCAGAGTATTACCACCATACAGTTATCATATAATGTCAGATACCAGTACTACACAGCGCTCTGCAGAGTATTACCATCATACAGTGACCATATAGTGTCAGATACCAGTACTACACAGCGCTCTGCAGAGTATTACCACCATACAGTGATCATATAGTGTCAGATACCAGAACTACACAGCACTCTGCAGGGTATTACCACCATACAGTGATCATATAGTGTCAGATACCAGTACTACACAGCGCTCTGCAGAGTATTACCACCATACAGTGACCATATAGTGTCAGATATCAGTACTACACAGCGCTCTGCAGAGTATTACCACCATACAGTGATCATATAGTGTCAGATACCAATACTACACAGCGCTCTGCAGAGTATTACCACCATACAGTTATCATATAATGTCAGATACCAGTACTACACAGCGCTCTGCAGAGTATTACCATCATACAGTGACCATATAGTGTCAGATACCAGTACTACACAGCGCTCTGCACAGTATTACCACCATACAGTGACCGTATAGTGTCAGATACCAGTACTACACAGCGCTCTGCAGAGTATTACCACCATACAGAGACCATATAGTGTCAGATACCAGTACTACACAGCACTCTGCAGAGTATTACCACCATACAGTGACCATATAGTGTCAGATACCAGAACTACACAGCGCTCTGCAGAGTATTACCACCATACAGTGATCATATAGTGTCAGATACCAGTACTACACAGCGCTCTGCAGAGTATTACCACCATACAGTGACCATATAGTGTCAGATACCAGTACTACACAGCGCTCTGCAGATTATTACCACCATACAGTGACCATATAGTGTCAGATACCAGTACTACACAGCGCTCTGCAGAGTATTACCACCATACAGTGACCATATAGTGTCAGATACCAGTACTACACAGCGCTCTGCAGAGTATTACCACCATACAGTGACCATATAGTGTCAGATACCAGTACTACACAGCGCTCTGCAGAGTATTACCATCATACAGTGATCATATAGTGTCAGATACCAGTACTACACAGCGCTCTGCAGAGTATTACCATCATACAGTGATCATATAGTGTCAGATACCAGTACTACACAGCGCTCTGAAGAGTATTACCACCATACAGTGATCATATAGTGTCAGATACCAGAACTACACAGCACTCTGCAGGGTATTACCACCATACAGTGATCATATAGTGTCAGATACCAGTACTACACAGCGCTCTGCAGAGTATTACCACCATACAGTGACCATATAGTGTCAGATATCAGTACTACACAGCGCTCTGCAGAGTATTACCATCATACAGTGATCATATAGTGTCAGATACCAGTACTACACAGCGCTCTGAAGAGTATTACCACCATACAGTGATCATATAGTGTCAGATACCAGTACTACACAGCGCTCTGCAGAGTATTACCACCATACAGTGATCATATAGTGTCAGATACCAGTACTACACAGCGCTCTGCAGAGTATTACCATCATACAGTGATCATATAGTGTCAGATATCAGTACTACACAGCGCTCTGAAGAGTATTACCACCATACAGTGATCATATAGTGTCAGATACCAGTACTACACAGTGCTCTGCAGAGTATTACCACCATACAGTGACCATATAGTGTCAGATACCAGTACTACACAGCGCTCTGCAGAGTATTACCACCATACAGAGACCATATAGTGTCAGATACCAGTACTACACAGCGCTCTGCAGAGTATTACCACCATACAGAGACCATATAGTGTCAGATACCAGTACTACACAGCACTCTGCAGAGTATTACCACCATACAGAGACCATATAGTGTCAGATACCAGTACTACACAGCGCTCTGCAGAGTATTACCACCATACAGTGATCATATAGTGTCAGATACCAGTACTACACAGCACTCTGCAGAGTATTACCACCATACAGTGACCATATAGTGTCAGATACCAGTACTACACAGCGCTCTGCAGAGTATTACCACCATACAGTGATCATATAGTGTCAGATACCAGTACTACACAGCACTCTGCAAAGTATTACCACCATACAGTGACCATATAATGTCAGATACCAGTACTACACAGCACTCTGCAGAGTATTACCACCATACAGTGATCATATAGTGTCAGATACCAGTACTACACAGCACTCTGCAGACTATTACCACCATACAGTGATCATACAGTATCAGATACCAGTACTATACAGCGCTCTGCAGAGTATTACCACCATACAGTGACCATATAGTGTCAGATACCAGTACTACACAGCGCTCTGCAGAGTATTACCACCATACAGTGATCATATAGTGTCAGGTACCAGTACAACACAGCGCTCTGCAGAGTATTACCACCATACAGTGACCATATAGTGTCAGATACCAGTACTACACAGCGCTCTGCAGAGTATTACCACAATACAGTGATCATATAGTGTCAGATACCAGTACTACACAGCGCTCTGCAGAGTATTACCACCATAATGTGACCATATAGTGTCAGATACCAGTACTACACAGCGCTCTGCAGAGTATTACCACCATACAGTGACCATATAGTGTCAGATACCAGTACTACACAGCGCTCTGCAGAGTATTACCACCATACAGTGACCATATAGTGTCAGATACCAGTACTACACAGCACTCTGCAGAGTATTACCACCATACAGTGACTATATAGTGTCAGATACCAGTACTATATAGCGCTCTGCAGAGTATTACCACCATACAGTGATCATATAGTGTCAGATACCAGTACTACACAGCGCACTGCAGAGTATTACCACCATACAGTGACCATATAGTGTCAGATACCAGTACTACACAGCTCTCTGCAGAGTATTACCACCATACAGTGACCGTATAGTGTCAGATACCAGTACTACACAGCGCTCTGCAGAGTATTACCACCATACAGTGACCATATAGTGTCAGATATCAGTACTACACAGCGCTCTGCAGAGTATTACCACCATACAGTGATAATATAGTGTCAGATACCAGTACTACACAGCGCTCTGCAGAGTATTACCACAATACAGTGACCATATAGTGTCAGATACCAGTACTACACAGCACCCTGCAGAGTATTACCACCATAAAGAGATCATATAGTGTCAGATACCAGTACTACACAGCGCTCTGCAGAGTATTACCACCATACAGTGATTATATAGTGTCAGATACCAGTACTACACAGCGCTCTGCAGAGTATTACCACCATAAAGAGATCATATAGTGTCAGATACCAGTACTACACAGCGCACTGCAGAGTATTACCACCATACAGTGACCATATAGTGTCAGGTACCAGTACTACACAGCGCTCTGCAGAGTATTACCACCATACAGTGACCATATAGTGTCAGATACCAGTACTACACAGCGCTCTGCAGAGTATTACCACCATACAGTGACTATATAGTGTCAGATATCAGTACTACACAGCGCTCTGCAGAGTATTACCACCATACAGTGACCATATAGTGTCAGATACCAGTACTACACAGCTCTCTGCAGAGTATTACCATCATACAGTGATCATATAGTGTCAGATACCAGTACTACACAGAGCACTGCAGAGTATTACCACCATACAGTGACCATATAGTGTCAGATACCAGTACTACACAGCGCTCTGCAGAGTATTACCACCATACAGTGACCATATAGTGTCAGATACCAGTACTACACAGCGCTCTGCAGAGTATTACCACCATACAGTGATCATACAGTGTCAGGTACCAGTACTACACAGCGCTCTGCAGAGTATTACCACCATACAGTGACCATATAGTGTCAGATATCAGTACTACACAGCACTCTGCAGAGTATTACCACCATACAGAGATCATATAGTGTCAGATACCAGTACTACACAGCGCTCTGCAGAGTATTACCACCATACAGTGATCATATAGTGTCAGATACCAGTACTACACAGCGCTCTGCAGAGTATTACCACCATACAGTGATTATATAGTGTCAGGTACCAGTACTACACAGCGCTCTGCAGAGTATTACCAACATACAGTGACCATATAGTGTCAGATACCAGTACTACACAGCACTCTGCAGAGTATTACCACCATACAGAGATCATATAGTGTCAGATACCAGTACTACACAGCGCTCTGCAGAGTATTACCACCATACAGTGATTATATAGTGTCAGGTACCAGTACTACACAGCGCTCTGCAGAGTATTACGACCATAAAGAGATCATATAGTGTCAGATACCAGTACTACACAGCGCTCTGCAGAGTATTACCACCATACAGTGATTATATAGTGTCAGATACCAGTACTACACAGCGCTCTGCAGAGTATTACCACCATAAAGAGATCATATAGTGTCAGATATCAGTACTACACAGCGCTCTGCAGAGTATTACCACCATACAGTGACTATATAGTGTCAGATACCAGTACTATATAGCGCTCTGCAGAGTATTACCACCATACAGTGATCATATAGTGTCAGATACCAGTACTACACAGCGCACTGCAGAGTATTACCACCACACAGTGACCATATAGTGTCAGATACCAGTATTACACAGCTCTCTGCAGAGTATTACCACCATACAGTGGCCATATAGTATCAGATACCAGTACTACACAGCTCTCTGCAGAGTATTACCACCATACAGTGATCATATAGTGTCAGATACCAGTACTACACAGCGCACTGCAGAGTATTACCACCATACAGTGATCATATAGTGTCAGATACCAGTACTACACAGCTCTCTGCAGAGTATTACCACCATACAGTGACCATATAGTGTTAGATACCAGAACTACACAGCACTCTGCAGAGTATTACCACCATACAGTGACCATATAGTGTCAGATACCAGTACTACACAGCGCACTGAAGAGTATTACCACCACACAGTGACCATATAGTGTCAGATACCAGTATTACACAGCGCTCTGCAGAGTATTACCACCATACAGTGACCATATAGTGTCAGATACCAGTACTACACAGCTCTCTGCAGAGTATTACCACCATACAGTGATCATATAGTGTCAGATACCAGTACTACACAGCGCTCTGCAGAGTATTACCACCATACAGTGACCATATAGTGTCAGATACCAGTACTACACAGCGCTCTGCAGATTATTACCACCATACAGTGACCATATAGTGTCAGATACCAGTACTACACAGCGCTCTGCAGAGTATTACCACCATACAGTGACCATATAGTGTCAGATATCAGTACTACACAGCGCTCTGCAGAGTATTACCACCATACAGTGACCATATAGTGTCAGATATCAGTACTACACAGCGCTCTGCAGAGTATTACCACCATACAGTGATAATATAGTGTCAGATACCAGTACTACACAGCGCTCTGCAGAGTATTACCACAATACAGTGACCATATAGTGTCAGATACCAGTACTACACAGCACCCTGCAGAGTATTACCACCATACAGTGATCATATAGTGTCAGATACCAGTACTACACAGCACTCTGCAGAGTATTACCACCATACAGTGACCATATAGTGTCAGGTACCAGTACTACACAGCGCTCTGCAGAGTATTACCACCATAAAGAGATCATATAGTGTCAGATACCAGTACTACACAGCGCTCTGCAGAGTATTACCACCATACAGTGATTATATAGTGTTAGATACCAGTACTACACAGCGCTCTGCAGAGTATTACCAACATAAAGAGATCATATATATAGTGTCAGATACCAGTACTACACAGCGCACTGCAGAGTATTACCACCATACAGTGACCATATAGTGTCAGGTACCAGTACTATACAGCGCTCTGCAGAGTATTACCACCATACAGTGACCATATAGTGTCAGATACCAGTACTACACAGCACTCTGCAGAGTATTACCACCATACAGTGACTATATAGTGTCAGATACCAGTACTACACAGCGCACTGCAGAGTATTACCACCATACAGTGACCATATAGTGTCAGGTACCAGTACTATACAGCGCTCTGCAGAGTATTACCACCATACAGTGACCATATAGTGTCAGATACCAGTACTACACAGCACTCTGCAGAGTATTACCACCATACAGTGACTATATAGTGTCAGATACCAGTACTACACAGCGCACTGCAGAGTATTACCACCATACAGTGACCATATAGTGTCAGGTACCAGTACTATACAGCGCTCTGCAGAGTATTACCACCATACAGTGATCATATAGTGTCAGATACCATTATTACACAGCGCTCTGCAGAGTATTACCACCATACAGTGACCATATAGTGTCAGATACCAGTACTACACAGCGCACTGCAGAGTATTACCACCATACAGTGACCATATAGTGTCAGGTAACAGTACTATACAGCGCTCTGCAGAGTATTACCACCATACAGTGACCATATAGTGTCAGATACCAGTACTACACAGCGCACTGCAGAGTATTACCACCATACAGTGACCATATAGTGTCAGGTACCAGTACTATACAGCGCTCTGCAGAGTATTACCACCATACAGTGACCATATAGTGTCAGATACCAGTACTACACAGCACTCTGCAGAGTATTACCACCATACAGTGACTATATAGTGTCAGATACCAGTACTACACAGCGCACTGCAGAGTATTACCACCATACAGTGACCATATAGTGTCAGGTACCAGTACTATACAGCGCTCTGCAGAGTATTACCACCATACAGTGACCATATAGTGTCAGATACCAGTACTACACAGCGTTCTGCAGAGTATTACCACCATATAGTGACCATATAGTGTCAGATACCAGTACTACACAGCACTCTGCAGAGTATTACCACCATACAGTGACAATATAATGTCAGATACCAAAACTACACAGCGCTCTGCAGAGTATTACCACCATACAGTGATCATATAGTGTCAGATACCAGTACTACACAGCGCTCTGCAGAGTATTACCACCATACAGTGACAATATAATGTCAGATACCAAAACTACACAGCGCTCTGCAGAGTATTACCACCATACAGTGATCATATAGTGTCAGATACCAGTACTACACAGCGCTCTGCAGAGTATTACCACCATATAGTGACCATATAGTGTCAGATACCAAAACTACACAGCACTCTGCAGAGTATTACCACCATACAGTGATCATATAGTGTCAGATACCAGTACTACCTAGCACTCTGCAGAGTATTACCACCATACAGAGATCATATAGTGTCAGATACCAGTACTACACAGCACTCTGCAGATTATTACCACCATACAGTTATCATATAGTGTCAGATACCAGTACTACACATCGCTCTGCAGAGTATTACCACCATACAGTGATCATATAGTGTCAGATACCAGTATTACACAACGCTCTGCAGAGTATTACCACCATACAGTGATCATATAGTGTCAGATACCAGTACTACACAGCACTCTGCAGATTATTACCACCATAGAGTGACCATATAGTGTCAGATACCAGTACTAGACAGCGCTCTGCAGAGTATTACCACCATACAGTTATCATATAGTGTCAGATACCAGTATTACACAACGCTCTGCAGAGGATTACCACCATACAGTGATCATATAGTGTCAGATACCAAAACTACACAGCGCTCTGCAGAGTATTACCACCATACAGTGACCATATAGTGTCAGATACCAGTACTATACAGCGCTCTGCAGAGTATTACCACCATACAGTAACCATATAGTATCAGATACCAGTACTACACAGCGCTCTGCAGAGTATTACCACCATACAGTGACCATATAGTGTCAGATACCAGAACTACACAGCGCTCTGCAGATTATTACCACCATACAGTGACCATATAGTGTCAGATACCAGTACTACACAGCGCTCTGCAGAGTATTACCACCATACAGTGACCATATAGTGTCAGATACCAGTACTACACAGCGCTCTGCAGAGTATTACCATCATACAGTGATCATATAATGTCAGATACCAGTACTACACAACGCTCTGCAGAGTATTACCACCATACAGTGACCATATAGTGTCAGATACCAGAACTACACAGTGCTCTGCAGAGTATTACCACCATACAGAGATCATATAGTGTCAGATACCAGAACTACACAGCGCTCTGCAGAGTATTACCACCATACAGTGATCATATAGTGTCAGATACCAGTACTACACAGCGCTCTGCAGAGTATTACCACCATACAGTGATCATATAGTGTCAGATACCAGTACTACACAACGCTCTGCAGAGTATTACCACCATACAGTGACCCTATAGTGTCAGATACCAGTACTACACAGCGCTCTGCAGAGTATTACCACAATATAGTGACCATATAGTGTCAGATACCAGAACTACATAGCGCTCTGCAGATTATTACCACCATACAGTGACCATATAGTGTCAGATACCAGTACTACACAGCACTCTGCAGAGTATTACCACCATACAGAGATCATATAGTGTCAGATACCAGTACTACACAGCGCTCTGCAGAGTATTACCACCATACTGTGACCATATAGTGTCAGATACCAGTACTACACAGCGCTCTGCAGAGTATTACCACCATACAGTGACCATATAGTGTCAGATACCAGTACTACACAGCGCACTGAAGAGTATTACCACCACACAGTGACCATATAGTGTCAGATACCAGTACTACACAGCGCACTGAAGAGTATTACCACCATACAGTGACCATATAGTGTCAGATACCAGTACTACACAGCGCACTGAAGAGTATTACCACCACACAGTGACCATATAGTGTCAGATACCAGTACTACACAGCGCTCTGCAGATTATTACCACCATACAGAGATCATATAGTGTCAGATACCATTATTACACAGCTCTCTGCAGAGTATTACCACCATACAGTGGCCATATAGTATCAGATACCAGTACTACACAGCTCTCTGCAGAGTATTACCACCATACAGTGATCATATAGTGTCAGATACCAGTACTACACAGCGCACTGCAGAGTATTACCACCATACAGTGATCATATAGTGTCAGATACCAGTACTACACAGCGCTCTGCAGAGTATTACCACCATACAGTGACCATATAGTGTCAGATACCAGTACTACACAGCGCACTGAAGAGTATTACCACCATACAGTGACCATATAGTGTCAGATACCAGTATTACACAGCGCTCTGCAGAGTATTACCACCATACAGTGACCATATAGTGTCAGATACCAGTACTACACAGCTCTCTGCAGAGTATTACCACCATACAGTGATCATATAGTGTCAGATACCAGTACTACACAGCGCTCTGCAGATTATTACCACCATACAGTGACCATATAGTGTCAGATACCAGTACTACACAGCGCTCTGCAGAGTATTACCACCATACAGTGACCATATAGTGTCAGATATCAGTACTACACAGCGCTCTGCAGAGTATTACCACCATACAGTGACCATATAGTGTCAGATATCAGTACTACACAGCGCTCTGCAGAGTATTACCACCATACAGTGATAATATAGTGTCAGATACCAGTACTACACAGCGCTCTGCAGAGTATTACCACAATACAGTGACCATATAGTGTCAGATACCAGTACTACACAGCACCCTGCAGAGTATTACCACCATACAGTGATCATATAGTGTCAGATACCAGTACTACACAGCACTCTGCAGAGTATTACCACCATACAGTGACCATATAGTGTCAGGTACCAGTACTACACAGCGCTCTGCAGAGTATTACCACCATAAAGAGATCATATAGTGTCAGATACCAGTACTACACAGCGCTCTGCAGAGTATTACCACCATACAGTGATTATATAGTGTTAGATACCAGTACTACACAGCGCTCTGCAGAGTATTACCACCATAAAGACATCATATAGTGTCAGATACCAGTACTACACAGCGCTCTGCAGAGTATTACCACCATACAGTGATCATATAGTGTCAGATACCAGTACTACACAGCGCTCTGCAGAGTATTACCACCATACAGTGATCATATAGTGTCAGATATCAGTACTACACAGCGCACTGCAGAGTATTACCACCATACAGTGACCATATAGTGTCAGGTACCAGTACTATACAGCGCTCTGCAGAGTATTACCACCATACAGTGACCATATAGTGTCAGATACCAGTACTACACAGCACTCTGCAGAGTATTACCACCATACAGTGACCATATAGTGTAAGATACCAGTGCTACACAGTACTCTGCAGAGTATTACCACCATACAGTGACCATATAGTGTCACATACCAGTACTACACAGCACTCTGCAGAGTATTACCACCATACAGTGATCATATAGTGTCAGATACCAGTACTACACAGCACTCTGCAGAGTATTACCACCATACAGTGATCATATAGTGTCAGATACCATTATTACACAGCGCTCTGCAGAGTATTACCACCATACAGTGACCATATAGTGTCAGATACCAGTACTACACAGCGCTCTGCAGAGTATTACCACCATACAGTGATCATATAGTGTCAGATACCAGTACTACACAGCGCTCTGCAGAGTATTACCACCATACAGTGATCATATAGTGTCAGATACCAGTACTACACAGCGTTCTGCAGAGTATTACCACCATATAGTGACCATATAGTGTCAGATACCAGTACTACACAGCACTCTGCAGAGTATTACCACCATACAGTGACAATATAATGTCAGATACCAAAACTACACAGCGCTCTGCAGAGTATTACCACCATACAGTGATCATATAGTGTCAGATACCAGTACTACACAGCGCTCTGCAGAGTATTACCACCATACAGTGACCATATAGTGTCAGATACCATTACTACACAGCGCTCTGCAGAGTATTACCACCATACAGAGATCATATAGTGTCAGATACCAGTACTACACAGCGCTCTGCAGAGTATTACCACCATACAGTGATCATATAGTGTCAGATACCAGTACTACACAGCGCTCTGCAGAGTATTACCACCATACAGTGACCATATAGTGTCAGATACCAGAACTACACAGCACTCTGCAGAGTATTACCACCATACAGTGACAATATAATGTCAGATACCAAAACTACACAGCGCTCTGCAGAGTATTACCACCATACAGTGATCATATAGTGTCAGATACCAGTACTACACAGCGCTCTGCAGAGTATTACCACCATATAGTGACCATATAGTGTCAGATACCAAAACTACACAGCACTCTGCAGAGTATTACCACCATACAGTGATCATATAGTGTCAGATACCAGTACTACCTAGCACTCTGCAGAGTATTACCACCATACAGAGATCATATAGTGTCAGATACCAGTACTACACAGCACTCTGCAGATTATTACCACCATACAGTTATCATATAGTGTCAGATACCAGTATTACACAACGCTCTGCAGAGTATTACCACCATACAGTGACCATATAGTGTCAGATACCAGTACTACACAGCGCTCTGCAGAGTATTACCACCATACAGTGATCATATAGTGTCAGATATCAGTACTACACAGCGCTCTGCAGAGTATTACCACCATACAGTGATCATATAGTGTCAGATACCAGTACTACACAGCACTCTGCAGATTATTACCACCATACAGTTATCATATAGTGTCAGATACCAGTACTACACAGCACTCTGCAGAGTATTACCACCATACAGTGATCATATAGTGTCAGATACCAAAACAACACAGCACTCTGCAGAGTATTATCACCTTACAGAGATCATATAGTGTCACATACCAGTACTATACAGCGCTCTGCAGAGTATTACCACCATACAGTGACCATATAGTGTCAGATACCAGAACTACACAGCGCTCTGCAGATTATTACCACCATACAGTGACCATATAGTGTCAGATACCAGTACTACACAGCGCTCTGCAGAGTATTACCACCATACAGTGACCATATAGTGTCAGATACCAGAACTACACAGTGCTCTGCAGAGTATTACCACCATACAGAGATCATATAGTGTCAGATACCAGAACTACACAGCGCTCTGCAGATTATTACCACCATACAGTGACCATATAGTGTCAGATACCAGTACTACACAGCACTCTGCAGAGTATTACCACCATACAGAGATCATATAGTGTCAGATACCAGTACTACACAGCGCTCTGCAGAGTATTACCACCATACAGAGATCATATAGTGTCAGATACCAGTACTACACATCGCTCTGCAGAGTATTACCCCATACAGAGATCATATAGTTCAGATACCAGTACTACACAGCACTCTGCAGAGTATTACCACCATACAGTAACCATATAGTATCAGATACCAGTACTATACAGCGCTCTGCAGAGTATTACCACCATACAGTGATCATATAGAGTCAGATACCAGTACTACACAGCGCTCTGCAGAGTATTACCACCATACAGTGATCATATAGTGTCAGATACCAGTACTACACAGCGCCCTGCAGAGTATTACCACCATACAGTGACCATATAGTGTCAGATACCAGTACTACACAGCGCTATGCAGAGTATTACCACCATACAGTGACCATATAGTGTCAGATACAAGTACTACACAGCGCTCTGCAGAGTATTACCACCATACAGTAACCATATAGTATCAGATACCAGTACTATACAGCGCTCTGCAGAGTATTACCACCATACAGTGATCATATAGTGTCAGATACCACTACTACACAGCGCTCTGCAGAGTATTACCACCATACAGTGACAATATAGTGTCAGATACTAGTATTACACAACGCTCTGCAGAGTATTACCACCATACAGTGATCATATAGTGTCAGATACCATTACTACACAGTGCTCTGCAGAGTATTACCACCATACAGAGACTACATAGTGTCAAATACCAGTACTACACAGCGCTCTGCAGAGTATTACCACCATACAGTGACTATATAGTGTCAGATATCAGTACTACACAGCGCTCTGCAGAGTATTACCACCATACAGTGATCATATAGTGTCAGATACCAGTACTACACAGCTCTCTGCAGAGTATTACCACCATACAGTGATCATATAGTGTCAGATACCAGTACTACACAGCGCTCTGCAGAGTATTACCACCATACAGTGATCATATAGTGTCAGATACCAGTACTACACAGCGCTCTGCAGAGTATTACCACCATACAGAGATCATATAGTGTCAGATACCAGTACTACACAGCGCTCTGCAGAGTATTACCACCATACACTGACCATATAGTGTCAGATACCAGTACTACACAGCGCTCTGCAGAGTATTACCCCATACAGTGACCATATAGTGTCAGATACCAGTACTACACAACACTCTGCAGAGTATTACCACCATACAGTGATCATATAGTGTCAGATATTAGTACTACACAGCACACTGCAGAGTATTACCACCATACAGTGAGTATATAGTGTCAGATACCAGTACTACACAGCGCTCTGCAGAGTATTACCACCATACAGTGATCATATAGTGTCAGGTACCAGTACTACACAGCGCTCTGCAGAGTATTACCACCAAACAGTGACTATATAGTGTCAGATATCAGTACTACACAGCGCTCTGCAGAGTATTACCACCATACAGTGACCATATAGTGTCAAATACCAGTACTACACAGCGCTCTGCAGAGTATTACCACCATACAGTGACCATATAGTGTCAGATACCAGAACTACACAGCACTCTGCAGAGTATTACCACCATACAGTGATCATATAGTGTCAGATACCAGTACTACACAGCACTCTGCAGAGTATTACCACCATACAGTAACCATATAGTGTCAGATACCAGTATTACACAGCGCTCTGCAGAGTATTACCACCATACAGTGACCATATAGTGTCAGATAACAGTACTACACAGCGCTCTGCAGAGTATTACCACCATACAGTGACCATATAGTGTCAGATACCAGAACTACACAGCACTCTGCAGAGTATTACCACCATACAGTGATCATATAGTGTCAAATACCAGTACTACACAGCGCTCTGCAGAGTATTACCACCATACAGTGACCATATAGTGTCAGATACCAGAACTACACAGCACTCTGCAGAGTATTACCACCATACAGTGATCATATAGTGTCAGATACCAGTACTACACAGCGCTCTGCAGAGTATTACCACCATACAGTGACGATATAGTGTCAGATACCAGTACTACACAGCACTCTGCAGAGTATTACCACCATACAGTGACCATATAGTGTCAGATACCAGAACTACACAGCGCTCTGCAGAGTATTACCACCATACAGTAACCATATAGTGTCAGATACCAGTACTACACAGCGCTCTGCAGAGTATTACCACCATACAGTGACTATATAGTGTCAGATACCAGTGCTACACAGCGCTCTGCAGAGTATTACCACCATACAGTGACCATATAGTGTCAGATACCAGTACTACACAGCACTCTGCAGAGTATTACCACCATACAGTGATCATATAGTGTCAGATACCAGTACTACACAGCACTCTGCAGAGTATTACCATCATACAGTGACCATATAGTGTCAGATACCAGTACTACACAGCACTCTGCAGAGTATTACCACCATATAGTGACCATATAGTGTCAGATAACAGTACTACACAGCGCTCTGCAGAGTAATACCACCATACAGTGATCATATAGTGTCAGATACCAGTACTACACAGCGCTCTGCAGAGTATTACCACCATACAGTGACTATATAGTGTCAGATACCAGTACTACACAGCTCTCTGCAGAGTATTACCACCATACAGTGACCATATAGTGTCAGATACCAGTACTACACAGCGCTCTGCAGAGTATTACCATCATACAGTGATCATATAGTGTCAGATACCAGTACAACACAGCGCTCTGCAGAGTATTACCACCATATAGTGACCATATAGTGTCAGATAACAGTACTTCACAGCGCTCTGCAGAGTAATACCACCATACAGTGATCATATAGTGTCAGGTACCAGTACTACACAGCGCTCTGCAGAGTATTACCACCATACAGTGACCATATAGTGTCAGATATGAGTACTACACAGCGCTCTGCAGAGTATTACCACCATACAGTGATCATATAGTGTCAGATACCAGTACTACACAGCGCTCTGCAGAGTATTACCACCATACAGTGACCATATAGTGTCAGATACCAGTACTACACAGCGCTCTGCAGAGTATTACCACCATACAGTGACCATATAGTGCCAGATACCAGTACTACACAGCGCTCTGCAGAGTATTACCACCATATAGTGACCATATAGTGTCAGATAACAGTACTACACAGCGCTCTGCAGAGTAATACCACCATACAGTGATCATATAGTGTCAGGTACCAGTACTACACAGCGCTCTGCAGAGTATTACCACCATACAGTGACCATATAGTGTCAGATATCAGTACTACACAGCGCTCTGCAGAGTATTACCATCATACAGTGACCATATAGTGTCAGATACCAGTACTACACAGCGCTCTGCAGAGTATTACCACCATATAGTGACCATATAGTGTCAGATAACAGTACTACACAGCGCTCTGCAGAGTAATACCACCATACAGTGATCATATAGTGTCAGATATCAGTACTACACAGCACTCTGCAGAGTATTACCACCATACAGTGATCATATAGTGTCAGGTACCAGTACTACACAGCGCTCTGCAGAGTATTACCATCATACAGTGACCATATAGTGTCAGATACCAGTACTACACAGCGCTCTGCAGAGTATTACCATCATACAGTGAATATATAGTGTCAGATACCAGTACTACACAGCGCTCTGCAGAGTATTACCACCATATAGTGACCATATAGTGTCAGATAACAGTACTACACAGCGCTCTGCAGAGTAATACCACCATACAGTGATCATATAGTGTCAGGTACCAGTACTACACAGCGCTCTGCAGAGTATTACCACCATACAGTGACCATATAGTGTCAGATATCAGTACTACACAGCGCTCTGCAGAGTATTACCACCATACAGTGATCATATAGTGTCAGATACCAGTACTACACAGCGCTCTGCAGAGTATTACCACCATACAGTGACCATATAGTGTCAGATACCAGTACTACACAGCGCTCTGCAGAGTATTACCACCATACAGTGACCATATAGTGCCAGATACCAGTACTACACAGCGCTCTGCAGAGTATTACCACCATACAGTGACCATATAGTGTCAGATAACAGTACTACACAGCGCTCTGCAGAGTATTACCACCATACAGTGACCATATAGTGTCAGATAACAGTACTACACAGCGCTCTGCAGAGTATTACCACCATACAGTGACCATATAATGTCAGAAACCATTACTACACAGCTCTCTACAGAGTATTACCACCAAACAGTGACCATATAGTGTCAGATACCAGTACTACACAGCGCTCTGCAGAGTATTACCACCATAGAGTGATCATATAGTGTCAGATACCAGTACTACACAGCGCTCTGCAGAGTATTACCACCATACAGTGACCATATAGTGTCAGATACCAGTACTTCACAGCGCTCTGCAGAGTATTACCACCATAGAGTAACCATATAGTGTCAGATACCAGTACTACACAGCACTCTGCAGATTATTACCACCATACAGTAACCATATAGTGTCAGATACCAGTACTACACAGCGCTCTGCAGAGTATTACCACCATACAGTGATCATATAGTGCCAGATACCAGTACTACACAGCACTCTGCAGAAGATTACCAGCATACAGTGATCATATAGTGTCAGATACCAGTACTACACAGCGCTCTGCAGAGTATTACCACCATACAGTGATCATATAGTGTCAGATACTAGTACTACACAGCACACTGCAGAGTATTACCACCATACAGTGACCATATAGTGTCAGATATCAGTACTACACAGCGCTCTGCAGATTATTACCACCATAGAGTGACCATATAGTGTCAGATATCAGTACTACACAGCACTCTGCAGAGTATTACCACCATACAGTGACCATATAGTGTCAGATACCAGAACTACACAGCGCTATGCAGAGTATTACCACCGTACAGTGACCATATAGTGTCAGATACCAGAACTACACAGCGCTCTGCAGAGTATTACCACCATACAGTGATCATATAGTGTCAGATACCAGTACTACACAGCGCTCTGCAGAGTATTACCACCATATAGTGACCATATAGTGTCAGATACCAGTACTACACAGCGCTCTGCAGAGAATTACCACCATACAGTGACCATATAGTGTCAGATATCAGTACTACACAGCGCTCTGCAGAGTATTACCACCATATAGTGACCATATAGTGTCAGATATCAGTACTACACAGCGCTCTGCAGAGTATTACCACCATACAGTGACCATATAGTGTCAGATACCAGTACTACACAGCGCTGTGCAGAGTATTACCACAATAAAGTGACCATATAGTGTCAGATACCAGTACTACACAGCGCTCTGCAGAGTATTACCACCATACAGTGACCATATAGTGTCAGATACCAGTACTACACAGCGCTCTGCAGAGTATTACCACCATACAATGATCATATAGTGTCAGATAACAGTACTACACAGCACTCTGCAGAGTATTACCACCATACAGTGACCATATAGTGTCAGATACCAGTACTACACAGCGCTCTGCAGAGTATTACCACCATACAGTGATCATATAGTGTCAGATATCAGTACTACACAGCACTCTGCAGAGTATTACCACCATACAGTGATCATATAGTGTCAAATACCAGTACTACACAGCGCTCTGCAGAGTATTACCACCATATAGTGACCATATAGTGTCAGATACCAGTACTACACAGCGCTCTGCAGAGTATTACCATCATACAGAGATCATATAGTGTCAGATACCAGTACTACACAGCGCTCTGCAGAGTATTACCACCATACAGTGACCATATAGTGTCAGATACCATTACTACACAGCACTCTGCAGAGTATTACCACCATACAGTGACCATATGGTGTCAGATACCAGTACTACACAGCGCTTTGCAGAGTATTACCACCATACAATGATCATATCTTGTCAGATACCAGTACTACACAGCGCTCTGCAGAGTATTACCACCATACAGTGACCATATAGTGTCAGATACCAGTACTACACAGCGCTCTGCAGAGTATTACCACCATACTGTGACCATATAGTGTCAGATACCAGTACTACACAGCGCTCTGCAGAGTATTACCACCATACAATGATCATATCTTGTCAGATACCAGTACTACACAGCGCTCTGCAGAGTATTACCACCATACAGTGACCATATAGTGTCAGATACCAGTACTACACAGCGCTCTGCAGAGTATTACCACCATACAGTGACCATATAGTGTAAAATACCAGTACTACACAGCGCTCTGCAGAGTATTACCACCATACAGTGATCATATAGTGTCAGATACCAGTACTACACATCGCTCTGCAGAGTATTACCACCATACAGTGATCATATAGTGTCAGATACTAGAACTACACAGCGCTCTGCAGAGTATTACCACCATACAGTGATCATATAGTGTCAGATACCAGTAATACACAGCACTCTGCAGAGTATTACCACCATACAGTGGCCATATAGTGTCAGATACCAATACTACACAGCGCTCTGCAGAGTATTACCACCATACAGTGATCATATAGTGTCAGATACCAGTACTACACAGCGCTCTGCAGAGTATTACCACCATACAGTGACCATATGGTGTCAGATACCAGTACTACACAGCGCTCTGCAGAGTATTACCACCATACAGTGATCATATAGTGTCAGATACCAGTACTACACAGCGCTCTGCAGAGTATTACCACCATACAGTGATCATATAGTGTCAGATACCAGTACTACACAGCGCTCTGCAGAGTATTACCACCATACAGAGACTACATAGTGTCAGATACCAGTACTACACAGCGCTCTGCAGACTATTACCACCATACAGTGACCATATAGTGTCAGATACCAGTACTACACAGCGCTCTGCAGAGTATTACCATCATACAGTGACCATATAGTGTCAGACACCAGTACTACACAGCGCTCTGCAGAGTATTACCATCATACAGTGACCATATAGTGTCAGATACCAGTACTACACAGCGCTCTGCAGAGTATTACCACCATACAGTGATCATATAGTGTCAGATACCAGTACTACACAGCGCTCTGCAGAATATTACCACCATACAGTGATCATATAGTGTCAGATACCAGTACTACACAGCGTTCTGCAGAGTATTACCACCATACAGTAACCATATAGTGTCAGATATCAGTATTACACAGCGTTCTGCAGAGTATTACCCCCATACAGTGATCATATAGTGTCAGATACCAGTACTACACAGCGCTCTGCAGAGTATTACCACCATACAGTGACCATATAGTGTCAGGTACCAGTACTACACAGCGCTCTGCAGAGTATTACCACCATACAGTGACCATATAGTGTCAGATACCAGTACTACACAGCACTCTGCAGAGTATTACCACCATACAGTGACCATATAGTGTCAGATACCAGTGCTACACAGCACTCTGCAGAGTATTACCACCATACAGTGACCATATAGTGTCAGATACCAGTACTACACAGCGCTCTGCAGAGTATTACCACCATACAGTGATCATATAGTGTCAGATACCATTATTACACAGCGCTCTGCAGAGTATTACCACCATACAGTGACCATATAGTGTCAGATACCAGTACTACACAGCGTTCTGCAGAGTATTACCACCATATAGTGACCATATAGTGTCAGATACCAGTACTACACTGCGCTCTGCAGAGTATTACCACCATACAGTGATCATATAGTGTCAGATACCAGTACTACACAGCGCTCTGCAGAGTATTACCACCATACAGTGACAATATAATGTCAGATACCAAAACTACACAGCGCTCTGCAGAGTATTACCACCATACAGTGATCATATAGTGTCAGATACCAGTACTACACAGCGCTCTGCAGGGTATTACCACCATACAGTGACCATATAGTGTCAGATACCAGTACTACACAGCGCTCTGCAGAGTATTACCACCATACAGTGATCATATAGTGTCAGATACCAGTACTACCTAGCGCTCTGCAGAGTATTACCCCATACAGTGATCATATAGTGTCAGATACCAGTACTACACAGCACTCTGCAGAGTATTACCACCATACAGAGATCATATAGTGTCAGATACCAGTACTACACAGCACTCTGCAGAGTATTACCACCATACAGAGATCATATAGTGTCAGATACCAGTACTACACAGCACTCTGCAGAGTATTACCACCACACAGTTATCATATAGTGTCAGATACCAGTATTACACAACGCTCTGCAGAGTATTACCACCATACAGTGATCATATAGTGTCAGATACCAAAACAACACAGCGCTCTGCAGAGTATTACCACCATACAGTGACCATATAGTGTCAGATACCAGTACTACACAGCGCTCTGCAGAGTATTACCACCATACAGTGATCATATAGTGTCAGATACCAGTACTACACAGCACTCTGCAGAGTATTACCACCATACAGTGACCATATAGTGTCAGATACCAGTACTACACAGCGCTCTGCAGAGTATTACCACCATACAGTGACCATATAGTGTCAGATACCAGTACTACACAGCACTCTGCAGAGTATTACCACCATACAGTGACCATATAGTGTCAGATACCAGAACTACACAGCGCTCTGCAGATTATTACCACCATACAGTGACCATATAGTGTCAGATACCAGTACTACACAGCGCTCTGCAGAGTATTACCACCATACAGTGACCATATAGTGTCAGATACCAGTACTACACAGCACTCTGCAGAGTATTACCACCATACAGTGACCATATAGTGTCAGATACCAGAACTACACAGTGCTCTGCAGAGTATTACCACCATACAGAGATCATATAGTGTCAGATACCAGAACTACACAGCGCTCTGCAGATTATTACCACCATACAGTGACCATATAGTGTCAGATACCAGTACTACACAGCGCTCTGCAGAGTATTACCACCATACAGAGATCATATAGTGTCAGATTCCAGTACTACACAGCGCTCTGCAGAGTATTACCACCATACAGAGATCATATAGTGTCAGATACCAGTACTACACATCGCTCTGCAGAGTATTACCCCATACAGAGATCATATAGTTCAGATACCAGTACTACACAGCACTCTGCAGAGTATTACCACCATACAGTAACCATATAGTATAAGATACCAGTACTATACAGCGCTCTGCAGAGTATTACCACCATACAGTGATCATATAGTGTCAGATACCAGTACTACACAGCGCTCTGCAGAGTATTACCACCATACAGTGACCATATAGTGTCAGATACCAGTACTTCACAGCGCTCTGCAGAGTATTACCACCATACAGAGATCATATAGTGTCAGATACCAGTACTACACAGCGCTCTGCAGAGTATTACCACCATACAGTGGCCATATAGTGTCAGATACCAGTACTACACAGCACTCTGCAGAGTATTACCACCATACAGTGATCATATAGTGTCAGATACCAAAACTACACAGCGCTCTGCAGAGTATTACCACCATACAGTGATCATATAGTATCAGATACCAGTACTACACAGCACTCTGCAGAGTATTACCACCATACAGTGATCATATAGTGTCAGATACCAGTACTACACAGCGCTCTGCAGAGTATTACCACCATACAGTGATCATATAGTGTCAGATACCAGTACTACACAGCGCTCTGCAGAGTATTACCACCATACAGTGATCATATAGTGTCAGATACCAGTACTACACAGCACTCTGCAGAGTATTACCACCATACAGTGACCATATAGTGTCAGATACCAGTACTACACAGCGCTCTGCAGAGTATTACCACCATACAGAGATCATATAGTGTCAGATACCAGAACTACACAGCGCTCTGCAGATTATTACCACCATACAGTGACCATATAGTGTCAGATACCAGTACTACACAGCGCTCTGCAGAGTATTACCACCATACAGAGATCATATAGTGTCAGATACCAGTACTACACATCGCTCTGCAGAGTATTACCCCATACAGAGATCATATAGTTCAGATACCAGTACTACACTGCACTCTGCAGAGTATTACCACCATACAGTGATCATATATTGTCAGGTACCAGTACTACACAGCGCTCTGCAGAGTATTACCACCATACAGTGACCATATAGTGTCAGATACCAGTACTACACAGCGCTCTGCAGAGTATTACCACCATACAGTGACCATATAGTGTCAGATACCAGTACTACACAGCTCTCTGCAGAGTATTACCAACATACAGTGACTACATAGTGTCAGATACCAGTACTACACAGCACTCTGCAGAGTATTACCACCATACAGTAACCATATAGTATCAGATACCAGTACTATACAGCGCTCTGCAGAGTATTACCACCATACAGTGATCATATAGAGTCAGATACCCGTACTACACAGCACTCTGCAGAGTATTACCCTATACAGTGATCATATAGTGTCAGATACCAGTACTACACAGCGCTCTGCAGAGTATTACCACCATACAGTGACCATATAGTGTCAGATACCAGTACTACACAACGCTCTGCAGAGTATTACCACCATACAGTGACTATATAGTGTCAGATACCAGTACTACACAGCGCTCTGCAGAGTATTACCACCATACAGTGACCATATAGTGTCAGATACCAGTACTACACAGCTCTCTGCAGAGTATTACCACCATACAGTGATCATATAGTGTCAGATACCAGTACTACACAGCTCTCTGCAGAGTATTACCACCATACAGTGACCATATAGTGTCAGATACCAGTACTACACAGCACACTGCAGAGTATTACCACCATACAGTGAGTATATAGTGTCAGATACCAGTACTACACAGCGCTCTGCAGAGTATTACCACCAAACAGTGACTATATAGTGTCAGATATCAGTACTACACAGCGCTCTGCAGAGTATTACCACCATACAGTGACCATATAGTGTCAGATACCAGAACTACACAGCGCTCTGCAGAGTATTACCACCATACAGTGACTATATAGTGTCAGATACCAGTACTACACAGCGCTCTGCAGAGTATTACCACCATACAGTGACCATATAGTGTCAGATACCAGAACTACACAGCACTCTGCAGAGTATTACCACCATATAGTGACCATATAGTGTCAGATAACAGTACTACACAGCGCTCTGCAGAGTAATACCACCATACAGTGATCATATAGTGTCAGATACCAGTACTACACAGCGCTCTGCAGAGTATTACCACCATACAGTGATCATATAGTGTCAGATACCAGTACTACACAGCGCTCTGCAGAGTATTACCACCATACAGTGATCATATAGTGTCAGATACCAGTACTACACAGCACTCTGCAGAGTATTACCACCATACAGTGACCATATAGTGTCAGATACCAGTACTACACAGCGCTCTGCAGAGTATTACCACCATACAGTGACCATATAGTGTCAGATAACAGTACTACACAGCGCTCTGCAGAGTATTACCACCATACAGTGACCATATAGTGTCAGATAACAGTACTACACAGCGCTCTGCAGAGTATTACCACCATACAGTGACCATATAGTGTCAGATAACAGTACTACACAGCGCTCTGCAGAGTATTACCACCATACAGTGATCATATAGTGTCAGATACCAGTACTACACAGCACTCTGCAGAGTATTACCACCATACAGTGATCATATAGTGTCAGATACCAGTACTACACAGCTCTCTACAGAGTATTACCACCAAACAGTGACCATATAGTGTCAGATACCAGTACTACACTGCGCTCTGCAGAGTATTACCACCATACAGTGACCATATAGTGTCAGATACCAGTACTACACAGCGCTCTGCAGAGTATTACCACCATACAGTAACCATATAGTGTCAGATACCAGTACTACACAGCGCTCTGCAGAGTATTACCACCATACAGTGACCATATAGTGTCAGATACCAGTACTACACAGCGCTCTGCAGAGTATTACCACCATACAGTGACCATATAGTGTCAGATACCAGTACTACACAGCGCTCTGCAGAGTATTACCACCATAGAGTAACCATATAGTGTCAGATACCAGTACTACACAGCGCTCTGCAGATTATTACCACCATACAGTAACCATATAGTGTCAGATACCAGTACTACACAGCGCTCTGCAGATTATTACCACCATAGAGTGACCATATAGTGTCAGATATCAGTACTACACAGCACTCTGCAGAGTATTACCACCATACAGTGACCATATAGTGTCAGATACCAGAACTACACAGCGCTATGCAGAGTATTACCACCGTACAGTGACCATATAGTGTCAGATACCAGAACTACACAGCGCTCTGCAGAGTATTACCACCATACAGTGATCATATAGTGTCAGATACCAATACTACACAGCGCTCTGCAGAGTATTACCACCATACAGTGACCATATAGTGTCAGATACCAGTACTAGACAGCGCTCTGCAGAGTATTACCACCATAGAGTGATCATATAGTGTCAGATACCAGTACTACACAGCGCTCTGCAGAGTATTACCACCATACAGTGACCATATAGTGTCAGATACCAGTACTACACAGCGCTCTGCAGAGTATTACCACCATAGAGTAACCATATAGTGTCAGATACCAGTACTACACAGCACTCTGCAGATTATTACCACCATACAGTAACCATATAGTGTCAGATACCAGTACTACACAGCACTCTGCAGAAGATTACCAGCATACAGTGATCATATAGTGTCAGATACCAGTACTACACAGCGCTCTGCAGAGTATTACCCCATGCAGTGATCATATAGTGTCAGATACCAGTACTACACAGCGCTCTGCAGAGTATTACCACCATACAGTGATCATATAGTGTCAGATATCAGTACTACACAGCGCTCTGCAGATTATTACCACCATAGAGTGACCATATAGTGTCAGATATCAGTACTACACAGCACTCTGCAGAGTATTACCACCATACAGTGACCATATAGTGTCAGATACCAGAACTACACAGCGCTATGCAGAGTATTACCACCGTACAGTGACCATATAGTGTCAGATACCAGAACTACACAGCGCTCTGCAGAGTATTACCACCATACAGTGATCATATAGTGTCAGATACCAGTACTACACAGCGCTCTGCAGAGTATTACCACCATATAGTGACCATATAGTGTCAGATACCAGTACTACACAGCGCTCTGCAGAGAATTACCACCATACAGTGACCATATAGTGTCAGATATCAGTACTACACAGCGCTCTGCAGAGTATTACCACCATATAGTGACCATATAGTGTCAGATATCAGTACTACACAGCGCTCTGCAGAGTATTACCACCATACAGTGACCATATAGTGTCAGATACCAGTACTACACAGCGCTCTGCAGAGTATTACCACAATAAAGTGACCATATAGTGTCAGATACCAGTACTACACAGCGCTCTGCAGAGTATTACCACCATACAGTGACCATATAGTGTCAGATACCAGTACTACACAGCGCTCTGCAGAGTATTACCACCATACAATGATCATATAGTGTCAGATAACAGTACTACACAGCACTCTGCAGAGTATTACCACCATTCAGTGACCATATAGTGTCAGATACCAGTACTACACAGCGCTCTGCAGAGTATTACCACCATACAGTGATCATATAGTGTCAGATATCAGTACTACACAGCACTCTGCAGAGTATTACCACCATACAGTGATCATATAGTGTCAAATACCAGTACTACACAGCGCTCTGCAGAGTATTACCACCATATAGTGACCATATAGTGTCAGATACCAGTACTACACAGCGCTCTGCAGAGTATTACCATCATACAGAGATCATATAGTGTCAGATACCAGTACTACACAGCGCTCTGCAGAGTATTACCACCATACAGTGACCATATAGTGCCAGATACCATTACTACACAGCACTCTGCAGAGTATTACCACCATACAGTGACCATATAGTGTCAGATACCAGTACTACACAGCGCTTTGCAGAGTATTACCACCATACAATGATCATATCTTGTCAGATACCAATACTACACAGCGCTCTGCAGAGTATTACCACCATACAGTGACCATATAGTGTCAGATACCAGTACTACACAGCGCTCTGCAGAGTATTACCACCATACTGTGACCATATAGTGTCAGATACCAGTACTACACAGCGCTCTGCAGAGTATTACCACCATACAATGATCATATCTTGTCAGATACCAGTACTACACAGCGCTCTGCAGAGTATTACCACCATACAGTGACCATATAGTGTCAGATACCAGTACTACACAGCGCTCTGCAGAGTATTACCACCATACAGTGACCATATAGTGTAAAATACCAGTACTACACAGCGCTCTGCAGAGTATTACCACCATACAGTGATCATATAGTGTCAGATACCAGTACTACACAGCGCTCTGCAGAGTAATACCACCATACAGTGATCATATAGTGTCAGATACTAGAACTACACAGCGCTCTGCAGAGTATTACCACCATACAGTGATCATATAGTGTCAGATACCAGTAATACACAGCACTCTGCAGAGTATTACCACCATACAGTGGCCATATAGTGTCAGATACCAGTACTACACAGCGCTCTGCAGAGTATTACCACCATACAGTGACCATATAGTGTCAGATACCAGTACTACACAGCGCTCTGCAGAGTATTACCACCATACAGTGACCATATAATGTCAGATACCAGTACTATACAGCTCTCTGCAGAGTATTGCCACCATACAGTGGCCATATAGTGTCAGATACCAATACTACACAGCGCTCTGCAGAGTATTACCACCATACAGTGATCATATAGTGTCAGATACCAGTACTACACAGCGCTCTGCAGAGTATTACCACCATACAGTGACCATATAGTGTCAGATACCAGTACTACACAGCGCTCTGCAGAGTATTACCACCATACAGTGATCATATAGTGTCAGATACCAGTACTACACAGCGCTCTGCAGAGTATTACCACCATACAGAGACTACATAGTGTCAGATACCAGTACTACACAGCGCTCTGCAGACTATTACCACCATACAGTGACCATATAGTGTCAGATACCAGTACTACACAGCGCTCTGCAGAGTATTACCATCATACAGTGACCATATAGTGTCAGACACCAGTACTACACAGCGCTCTGCAGAGTATTACCATCATACAGTGACCATATAGTGTCAGATACCAGTACTACACAGCGCTCTGCAGAGTATTACCACCATACAGTGATCATATAGTGTCAGATACCAGTACTACACAGCGCTCTGCAGAATATTACCACCATACAGTGACCATATAATGTCAGATACCAGTACTACACAGCGCTCTGCAGAGTATTACCACCATACAGTGATCATATAGTGTCAGATACCAGTACTACACAGCGTTCTGCAGAGTATTACCACCATACAGTAACCATATAGTGTCAGATATCAGTATTACACAGCGTTCTGCAGAGTATTACCCCCATACAGTGATCATATAGTGTCAGATACCAGTACTACACAGCGCTCTGCAGAGTATTACCACCATACAGTGACCATATAGTGTCAGGTACCAGTACTACACAGCGCTCTGCAGAGTATTACCACCATACAGTGACCATATAGTGTCAGATACCAGTACTACACAGCACTCTGCAGAGTATTACCACCATACAGTGACCATATAGTGTCAGATACCAGTGCTACACAGCACTCTGCAGAGTATTACCACCATACAGTGATCATATAGTGTCAGATACCATTATTACACAGCGCTCTGCAGAGTATTACCACCATACAGTGACCATATAGTGTCAGATACCAGTACTACACAGCGTTCTGCAGAGTATTACCACCATATAGTGACCATATAGTGTCAGATACCAGTACTACACTGCGCTCTGCAGAGTATTACCACCATACAGTGATCATATAGTGTCAGATACCAGTACTACACAGCGCTCTGCAGAGTATTACCACCATACAGTGACAATATAATGTCAGATACCAAAACTACACAGCGCTCTGCAGAGTATTACCACCATACAGTGATCATATAGTGTCAGATACCAGTACTACACAGCGCTCTGCAGGGTATTACCACCATACAGTGACCATATAGTGTCAGATACCAGTACTACACAGCGCTCTGCAGAGTATTACCACCATATAGTGACCATATAGTGTCAGATACCAAAACTACACAGCACTCTGCAGAGTATTACCACCATACAGTGATCATATAGTGTCAGATACCAGTACTACCTAGCGCTCTGCAGAGTATTACCCCATACAGTGATCATATAGTGTCAGATACCAGTACTACACAGCACTCTGCAGAGTATTACCACCATACAGAGATCATATAGTGTCAGATACCAGTACTACACAGCACTCTGCAGAGTATTACCACCATACAGAGATCATATAGTGTCAGATACCAGTACTACACAGCACTCTGCAGATTATTACCACCATACAGTTATCATATAGTGTCAGATACCAGTATTACACAACGCTCTGCAGAGTATTACCACCATACAGTGATCATATAGTGTCAGATACCAAAACAACACAGCGCTCTGCAGAGTATTACCACCATACAGTGACCATATAGTGTCAGATACCAGTACTACACAGCGCTCTGCAGAGTATTACCACCATACAGTGATCATATAGTGTCAGATACCAGTACTACACAGCACTCTGCAGAGTATTACCACCATACAGTGACCATATAGTGTCAGATACCAGTACTACACAGCGCTCTGCAGAGTATTACCACCATACAGTGACCATATAGTGTCAGATACCAGTACTACACAGCACTCTGCAGAGTATTACCACCATACAGTGACCATATAGTGTCAGATACCAGAACTACACAGCGCTCTGCAGATTATTACCACCATACAGTGACCATATAGTGTCAGATACCAGTACTACACAGCGCTCTGCAGAGTATTACCACCATACAGTGACCATATAGTGTCAGATACCAGTACTACACAGCACTCTGCAGAGTATTACCACCATACAGTGACCATATAGTGTCAGATACCAGAACTACACAGTGCTCTGCAGAGTATTACCACCATACAGAGATCATATAGTGTCAGATACCAGAACTACACAGCGCTCTGCAGATTATTACCACCATACAGTGACCATATAGTGTCAGATACCAGTACTACACAGCGCTCTGCAGAGTATTACCACCACACAGTGATCATATAGTGTCAGATACCAGTACTACACAGCGCTCTGCATAGTATTACCACCATACAGTGACCATATAGTGTCAGATACCAGTACTACACAGCGCTCTGCAGAGTATTACCACCATACAGTGACCATATAGTGTCAGATGCCAGTACTACACAGCGCTCTGCAGAGTATTACCACCACACAGTGATCATATAGTGTCAGATATCAGTACTACACAGCGCTCTGCAGAGTATTACCACCATACAGAGATCATATAGTGTCAGATTCCAGTACTACACAGCGCTCTGCAGAGTATTACCACCATACAGAGATCATATAGTGTCAGATACCAGTACTACACATCGCTCTGCAGAGTATTACCCCATACAGAGATCATATAGTTCAGATACCAGTACTACACAGCACTCTGCAGAGTATTACCACCATACAGTAACCATATAGTATCAGATACCAGTACTACACAGCACACTGCAGAGTATTACCACCATACAGTGAGTATATAGTGTCAGATACCAGTACTACACAGCGCTCTGCAGAGTATTACCACCATACAGTGACCATATAGTGTCAGATACCAGTACTACACAGCACACTGCAGAGTATTACCACCATACAGTGAGTATATAGTGTCAGATACCAGTACTACACAGCGCTCTGCAGAGTATTACCACCAAACAGTGACTATATAGTGTCAGATATCAGTACTACACAGCGCTCTGCAGAGTATTACCATCATACAGTGACCATATAGTGTCAGATACCAGTACTACACAGCGCTCTGCAGAGTATTACCACCATACAGTGACCATATAGTGTCAGATACCAGTACTACACAGCGCTCTGCAGGGTATTACCACCATACAGTGACCATATAGTGTCAGATACCAGTACTACACAGCGCTCTGCAGAGTATTACCACCATACAGTGACCATATAGTGTCAGATAACAGTACTACACAGCGCTCTGCAGAGTATTACCACCATACAGTGACCATATAGTGTCAGATAACAGTACTACACAGCGCTCTGCAGAGTATTACCACCATACAGTGATCATATAGTGTCAGATACCAGTACTACACAGCACTCTGCAGAGTATTACCACCATACAGTGATCATATAGTGTCAGATACCAGTACTACACAGCGCTCTGCAGAGTATTACCACCATACAGTGATCATATAGTGTCAGATACCAGTACTACACAGCGCTCTGCAGAGTATTACCACCATACAGTGATCATATAGTGTCAGATAACAGTACTACACAGCGCTCTGCAGAGTATTACCACCATACAGTGATCATATAGTGTCAGATACCAGTACTACACAGCACTCTGCAGAGTATTACCACCATACAGTGATCATATAGTGTCAGATACCAGTACTACACAGCGCTCTGCAGAGTATTACCACCATACAGTGACCATATAGTGTCAGATAACAGTACTACACAGCGCTCTGCAGAGTATTACCACCATACAGTGACCATATAGTGTCAGATACCAGTACTACACAGCGCTCTGCAGAGTATTACCACCATACAGTGACCATATAGTGTCAGATACCAGTACTACACAGCACTCTGCAGAGTATTACCACCATACAGTGACCATATAGTGTCAGATACTAGTACTACACAGTGCTCTGCAGAGTATTACCACCATACAGTGATCATATAGTGTCAGATACCAGTACTACACAGCGCTCTGCAGAGTATTACCACCATACAGTGATCATATAGTGTCAGATACCAGTACTACACAGCACTCTGCAGAGTATTACCACCATACAGTGATCATATAGTGTCAGATACCAGTACTACACAGCGCTCTGCAGAGTATTACCACCATACAGTGACCATATAGTGTCAGATACCAGTACTACACAGCGCTCTGCAGAGTATTTCCACCATACAGTGATCATATAGTGTCACATACCAGTACTACACAGCTCTCTACAGAGTATTACCACCAAACAGTGACCATATAGTGTCAGATACCAGTACTACACAGCGCTCTGCAGAGTATTACCACCATAAAGTGATCATATAGTGTCAGATACCAGTACTACACAGCGCTCTGCAGAGTATTACCACCATACAGTGACCATATAGTGTCAGATACCAGTACTACACAGCGCTCTGCAGAGTATTACCACCATAGAGTAACCATATAGTGTCAGATACCAGTACTACACAGCGCTCTGCAGATTATTACCACCATACAGTAACCATATAGTGTCAGATACCAGTACTACACAGCGCTCTGCAGATTATTACCACCATAGAGTGACCATATAGTGTCAGATATCAGTACTACACAGCACTCTGCAGAGTATTACCACCATACAGTGACCATATAGTGTCAGATACCAGTACTACACAGCACTCTGCAGAGTATTACCACCATACAGTGACCATATAGTGTCAGATACCAGAACTACACAGCGCTCTGCAGATTATTACCACCATACAGTGACCATATAGTGTCAGATACCAGTACTACACAGCGCTCTGCAGAGTATTACCACCATACAGTGACCATATAGTGTCAGATACCAGTACTACACAGCACTCTGCAGAGTATTACCACCATACAGTGACCATATAGTGTCAGATACCAGAACTACACAGTGCTCTGCAGAGTATTACCACCATACAGAGATCATATAGTGTCAGATACCAGAACTACACAGCGCTCTGCAGATTATTACCACCATACAGTGACCATATAGTGTCAGATACCAGTACTACACAGCGCTCTGCAGAGTATTACCACCACACAGTGATCATATAGTGTCAGATACCAGTACTACACAGCGCTCTGCATAGTATTACCACCATACAGTGACCATATAGTGTCAGATACCAGTACTACACAGCGCTCTGCAGAGTATTACCACCATACAGTGACCATATAGTGTCAGATACCAGTACTACACAGCGCTCTGCAGAGTATTACCACCACACAGTGATCATATAGTGTCAGATATCAGTACTACACAGCGCTCTGCAGAGTATTACCACCATACAGAGATCATATAGTGTCAGATTCCAGTACTACACAGCGCTCTGCAGAGTATTACCACCATACAGAGATCATATAGTGTCAGATACCAGTACTACACATCGCTCTGCAGAGTATTACCCCATACAGAGATCATATAGTTCAGATACCAGAACTACACAGCGCTCTGCAGAGTATTACCACCATACAGTGATCATATAGTGTCAGATACCAGTACTACACAGCGCTCTGCAGAGTATTACCACCATACAGTGACCATATAGTGTCAGATACCAGTACTAGACAGCGCTCTGCAGAGTATTACCACCATAGAGTGATCATATAGTGTCAGATACCAGTACTACACAGCGCTCTGCAGAGTATTACCACCATACAGTGACCATATAGTGTCAGATACCAGTACTACACAGCGCTCTGCAGAGTATTACCACCATAGAGTAACCATATAGTGTCAGATACCAGTACTACACAGCACTCTGCAGATTATTACCACCATACAGTAACCATATAGTGTCAGATACCAGTACTACACAGCACTCTGCAGAAGATTACCAGCATACAGTGATCATATAGTGTCAGATACCAGTACTACACAGCGCTCTGCAGAGTATTACCCCATGCAGTGATCATATAGTGTCAGATACCAGTACTACACAGCGCTCTGCAGAGTATTACCACCATACAGTGATCATATAGTGTCAGATATCAGTACTACACAGCGCTCTGCAGATTATTACCACCATAGAGTGACCATATAGTGTCAGATATCAGTACTACACAGCACTCTGCAGAGTATTACCACCATACAGTGACCATATAGTGTCAGATACCAGAACTACACAGCGCTATGCAGAGTATTACCACCGTACAGTGACCATATAGTGTCAGATACCAGAACTACACAGCGCTCTGCAGAGTATTACCACCATACAGTGATCATATAGTGTCAGATACCAGTACTACACAGCGCTCTGCAGAGTATTACCACCATATAGTGACCATATAGTGTCAGATACCAGTACTACACAGCGCTCTGCAGAGAATTACCACCATACAGTGACCATATAGTGTCAGATATCAGTACTACACAGCGCTCTGCAGAGTATTACCACCATATAGTGACCATATAGTGTCAGATATCAGTACTACACAGCGCTCTGCAGAGTATTACCACCATACAGTGACCATATAGTGTCAGATACCAGTACTACACAGCGCTCTGCAGAGTATTACCACAATAAAGTGACCATATAGTGTCAGATACCAGTACTACACAGCGCTCTGCAGAGTATTACCACCATACAGTGACCATATAGTGTCAGATACCAGTACTACACAGCGCTCTGCAGAGTATTACCACCATACAATGATCATATAGTGTCAGATAACAGTACTACACAGCACTCTGCAGAGTATTACCACCATACAGTGACCATATAGTGTCAGATACCAGTACTACACAGCGCTCTGCAGAGTATTACCACCATACAGTGATCATATAGTGTCAGATATCAGTACTACACAGCACTCTGCAGAGTATTACCACCATACAGTGATCATATAGTGTCAAATACCAGTACTACACAGCGCTCTGCAGAGTATTACCACCATATAGTGACCATATAGTGTCAGATACCAGTACTACACAGCGCTCTGCAGAGTATTACCATCATACAGAGATCATATAGTGTCAGATACCAGTACTACACAGCGCTCTGCAGAGTATTACCACCATACAGTGACCATATAGTGCCAGATACCATTACTACACAGCACTCTGCAGAGTATTACCACCATACAGTGACCATATGGTGTCAGATACCAGTACTACACAGCGCTTTGCAGAGTATTACCACCATACAATGATCATATCTTGTCAGATACCAATACTACACAGCGCTCTGCAGAGTATTACCACCATACAGTGACCATATAGTGTCAGATACCAGTACTACACAGCGCTCTGCAGAGTATTACCACCATACTGTGACCATATAGTGTCAGATACCAGTACTACACAGCGCTCTGCAGAGTATTACCACCATACAATGATCATATCTTGTCAGATACCAGTACTACACAGCGCTCTGCAGAGTATTACCACCATACAGTGACCATATAGTGTCAGATACCAGTACTACACAGCGCTCTGCAGAGTATTACCACCATACAGTGACCATATAGTGTAAAATACCAGTACTACACAGCGCTCTGCAGAGTATTACCACCATACAGTGATCATATAGTGTCAGATACCAGTACTACACAGCGCTCTGCAGAGTAATACCACCATACAGTGATCATATAGTGTCAGATACTAGAACTACACAGCGCTCTGCAGAGTATTACCACCATACAGTGATCATATAGTGTCAGATACCAGTAATACACAGCACTCTGCAGAGTATTACCACCATACAGTGGCCATATAGTGTCAGATACCAGTACTACACAGCGCTCTGCAGAGTATTACCACCATACAGTGACCATATAGTGTCAGATACCAGTACTACACAGCGCTCTGCAGAGTATTACCACCATACAGTGACCATATAATGTCAGATACCAGTACTATACAGCTCTCTGCAGAGTATTGCCACCATACAGTGGCCATATAGTGTCAGATACCAATACTACACAGCGCTCTGCAGAGTATTACCACCATACAGTGATCATATAGTGTCAGATACCAGTACTACACAGCGCTCTGCAGAGTATTACCACCATACAGTGACCATATAGTGTCAGATACCAGTACTACACAGCGCTCTGCAGAGTATTACCACCATACAGTGATCATATAGTGTCAGATACCAGTACTACACAGCGCTCTGCAGAGTATTACCACCATACAGAGACTACATAGTGTCAGATACCAGTACTACACAGCGTTCTGCAGACTATTACCACCATACAGTGACCATATAGTGTCAGATACCAGTACTACACAGCGCTCTGCAGAGTATTACCATCATACAGTGACCATATAGTGTCAGACACCAGTACTACACAGCGCTCTGCAGAGTATTACCATCATACAGTGACCATATAGTGTCAGATACCAGTACTACACAGCGCTCTGCAGAGTATTACCACCATACAGTGATCATATAGTGTCAGATACCAGTACTACACAGCGCTCTGCAGAATATTACCACCATACAGTGACCATATAATGTCAGATACCAGTACTACACAGCGCTCTGCAGAGTATTACCACCATACAGTGATCATATAGTGTCAGATACCAGTACTACACAGCGTTCTGCAGAGTATTACCACCATACAGTAACCATATAGTGTCAGATATCAGTATTACACAGCGTTCTGCAGAGTATTACCCCCATACAGTGATCATATAGTGTCAGATACCAGTACTACACAGCGCTCTGCAGAGTATTACCACCATACAGTGACCATATAGTGTCAGGTACCAGTACTACACAGCGCTCTGCAGAGTATTACCACCATACAGTGACCATATAGTGTCAGATACCAGTACTACACAGCACTCTGCAGAGTATTACCACCATACAGTGACCATATAGTGTCAGATACCAGTGCTACACAGCACTCTGCAGAGTATTACCACCATACAGTGATCATATAGTGTCAGATACCATTATTACACAGCGCTCTGCAGAGTATTACCACCATACAGTGACCATATAGTGTCAGATACCAGTACTACACAGCGTTCTGCAGAGTATTACCACCATATAGTGACCATATAGTGTCAGATACCAGTACTACACTGCGCTCTGCAGAGTATTACCACCATACAGTGATCATATAGTGTCAGATACCAGTACTACACAGCGCTCTGCAGAGTATTACCACCATACAGTGACAATATAATGTCAGATACCAAAACTACACAGCGCTCTGCAGAGTATTACCACCATACAGTGATCATATAGTGTCAGATACCAGTACTACACAGCGCTCTGCAGGGTATTACCACCATACAGTGACCATATAGTGTCAGATACCAGTACTACACAGCGCTCTGCAGAGTATTACCACCATATAGTGACCATATAGTGTCAGATACCAAAACTACACAGCACTCTGCAGAGTATTACCACCATACAGTGATCATATAGTGTCAGATACCAGTACTACCTAGCGCTCTGCAGAGTATTACCCCATACAGTGATCATATAGTGTCAGATACCAGTACTACACAGCACTCTGCAGAGTATTACCACCATACAGAGATCATATAGTGTCAGATACCAGTACTACACAGCACTCTGCAGAGTATTACCACCATACAGAGATCATATAGTGTCAGATACCAGTACTACACAGCACTCTGCAGATTATTACCACCATACAGTTATCATATAGTGTCAGATACCAGTATTACACAACGCTCTGCAGAGTATTACCACCATACAGTGATCATATAGTGTCAGATACCAAAACAACACAGCGCTCTGCAGAGTATTACCACCATACAGTGACCATATAGTGTCAGATACCAGTACTACACAGCGCTCTGCAGAGTATTACCACCATACAGTGATCATATAGTGTCAGATACCAGTACTACACAGCACTCTGCAGAGTATTACCACCATACAGTGACCATATAGTGTCAGATACCAGTACTACACAGCGCTCTGCAGAGTATTACCACCATACAGTGACCATATAGTGTCAGATACCAGTACTACACAGCACTCTGCAGAGTATTACCACCATACAGTGACCATATAGTGTCAGATACCAGAACTACACAGCGCTCTGCAGATTATTACCACCATACAGTGACCATATAGTGTCAGATACCAGTACTACACAGCGCTCTGCAGAGTATTACCACCATACAGTGACCATATAGTGTCAGATACCAGTACTACACAGCACTCTGCAGAGTATTACCACCATACAGTGACCATATAGTGTCAGATACCAGAACTACACAGTGCTCTGCAGAGTATTACCACCATACAGAGATCATATAGTGTCAGATACCAGAACTACACAGCGCTCTGCAGATTATTACCACCATACAGTGACCATATAGTGTCAGATACCAGTACTACACAGCGCTCTGCAGAGTATTACCACCACACAGTGATCATATAGTGTCAGATACCAGTACTACACAGCGCTCTGCATAGTATTACCACCATACAGTGACCATATAGTGTCAGATACCAGTACTACACAGCGCTCTGCAGAGTATTACCACCATACAGTGACCATATAGTGTCAGATACCAGTACTACACAGCGCTCTGCAGAGTATTACCACCACACAGTGATCATATAGTGTCAGATATCAGTACTACACAGCGCTCTGCAGAGTATTACCACCATACAGAGATCATATAGTGTCAGATTCCAGTACTACACAGCGCTCTGCAGAGTATTACCACCATACAGAGATCATATAGTGTCAGATACCAGTACTACACATCGCTCTGCAGAGTATTACCCCATACAGAGATCATATAGTTCAGATACCAGTACTACACAGCACTCTGCAGAGTATTACCACCATACAGTAACCATATAGTATCAGATACCAGTACTACACAGCACACTGCAGAGTATTACCACCATACAGTGAGTATATAGTGTCAGATACCAGTACTACACAGCGCTCTGCAGAGTATTACCACCATACAGTGACCATATAGTGTCAGATACCAGTACTACACAGCACACTGCAGAGTATTACCACCATACAGTGAGTATATAGTGTCAGATACCAGTACTACACAGCGCTCTGCAGAGTATTACCACCAAACAGTGACTATATAGTGTCAGATATCAGTACTACACAGCGCTCTGCAGAGTATTACCATCATACAGTGACCATATAGTGTCAGATACCAGTACTACACAGCGCTCTGCAGAGTATTACCACCATACAGTGACCATATAGTGTCAGATACCAGAACTACACAGCGCTCTGCAGAGTATTACCACCATACAGTGACTATATAGTGTCAGATACCAGTACTACACAGCGCTCTGCAGAGTATTACCACCATACAGTGACCATATAGTGTCAGATACCAGAACTACACAGCACTCTGCAGAGTATTACCACCATATAGTGACCATATAGTGTCAGATAACAGTACTACACAGCGCTCTGCAGAGTAATACCACCATACAGTGATCATATAGTGTCAGATACCAGTACTACACAGCGCTCTGCAGAGTATTACCACCATACAGTGATCATATAGTGTCAGATACCAGTACTACACAGCGCTCTGCAGAGTATTACCACCATACAGTGACCATATAGTGTCAGATACCAGTACTACACAGCGCTCTGCAGGGTATTACCACCATACAGTGACCATATAGTGTCAGATACCAGTACTACACAGCGCTCTGCAGAGTATTACCACCATACAGTGACCATATAGTGTCAGATAACAGTACTACACAGCGCTCTGCAGAGTATTACCACCATACAGTGACCATATAGTGTCAGATAACAGTACTACACAGCGCTCTGCAGAGTATTACCACCATACAGTGATCATATAGTGTCAGATACCAGTACTACACAGCGCTCTGCAGAGTATTACCACCATACAGTGACCATATAGTGTCAGATAACAGTACTACACAGCGCTCTGCAGAGTATTACCACCATACAGTGACCATATAGTGTCAGATACCAGTACTACACAGCGCTCTGCAGAGTATTACCACCATACAGTGACCATATAGTGTCAGATACCAGTACTACACAGCACTCTGCAGAGTATTACCACCATACAGTGACCATATAGTGTCAGATACTAGTACTACACAGTGCTCTGCAGAGTATTACCACCATACAGTGATCATATAGTGTCAGATACCAGTACTACACAGCGCTCTGCAGAGTATTACCACCATACAGTGATCATATAGTGTCAGATACCAGTACTACACAGCACTCTGCAGAGTATTACCACCATACAGTGATCATATAGTGTCAGATACCAGTACTACACAGCGCTCTGCAGAGTATTACCACCATACAGTGACCATATAGTGTCAGATACCAGTACTACACAGCGCTCTGCAGAGTATTTCCACCATACAGTGATCATATAGTGTCAGATACCAGTACTACACAGCTCTCTACAGAGTATTACCACCAAACAGTGACCATATAGTGTCAGATACCAGTACTACACAGCGCTCTGCAGAGTATTACCACCATAGAGTGATCATATAGTGTCAGATACCAGTACTACACAGCGCTCTGCAGAGTATTACCACCATACAGTGACCATATAGTGTCAGATACCAGTACTACACAGCGCTCTGCAGAGTATTACCACCATAGAGTAACCATATAGTGTCAGATACCAGTACTACACAGCGCTCTGCAGATTATTACCACCATACAGTAACCATATAGTGTCAGATACCAGTACTACACAGCGCTCTGCAGATTATTACCACCATAGAGTGACCATATAGTGTCAGATATCAGTACTACACAGCACTCTGCAGAGTATTACCACCATACAGTGACCATATAGTGTCAGATACCAGTACTACACAGCACTCTGCAGAGTATTACCACCATACAGTGACCATATAGTGTCAGATACCAGAACTACACAGCGCTCTGCAGATTATTACCACCATACAGTGACCATATAGTGTCAGATACCAGTACTACACAGCGCTCTGCAGAGTATTACCACCATACAGTGACCATATAGTGTCAGATACCAGTACTACACAGCACTCTGCAGAGTATTACCACCATACAGTGACCATATAGTGTCAGATACCAGAACTACACAGTGCTCTGCAGAGTATTACCACCATACAGAGATCATATAGTGTCAGATACCAGAACTACACAGCGCTCTGCAGATTATTACCACCATACAGTGACCATATAGTGTCAGATACCAGTACTACACAGCGCTCTGCAGAGTATTACCACCACACAGTGATCATATAGTGTCAGATACCAGTACTACACAGCGCTCTGCATAGTATTACCACCATACAGTGACCATATAGTGTCAGATACCAGTACTACACAGCGCTCTGCAGAGTATTACCACCATACAGTGACCATATAGTGTCAGATACCAGTACTACACAGCGCTCTGCAGAGTATTACCACCACACAGTGATCATATAGTGTCAGATATCAGTACTACACAGCGCTCTGCAGAGTATTACCACCATACAGAGATCATATAGTGTCAGATTCCAGTACTACACAGCGCTCTGCAGAGTATTACCACCATACAGAGATCATATAGTGTCAGATACCAGTACTACACATCGCTCTGCAGAGTATTACCCCATACAGAGATCATATAGTTCAGATACCAGTACTACACAGCACTCTGCAGAGTATTACCACCATACAGTAACCATATAGTATCAGATACCAGTACTACACAGCACACTGCAGAGTATTACCACCATACAGTGAGTATATAGTGTCAGATACCAGTACTACACAGCGCTCTGCAGAGTATTACCACCATACAGTGACCATATAGTGTCAGATACCAGTACTACACAGCACACTGCAGAGTATTACCACCATACAGTGAGTATATAGTGTCAGATACCAGTACTACACAGCGCTCTGCAGAGTATTACCACCAAACAGTGACTATATAGTGTCAGATATCAGTACTACACAGCGCTCTGCAGAGTATTACCATCATACAGTGACCATATAGTGTCAGATACCAGTACTACACAGCGCTCTGCAGAGTATTACCACCATACAGTGACCATATAGTGTCAGATACCAGAACTACACAGCGCTCTGCAGAGTATTACCACCATACAGTGACTATATAGTGTCAGATACCAGTACTACACAGCGCTCTGCAGAGTATTACCACCATACAGTGACCATATAGTGTCAGATACCAGAACTACACAGCACTCTGCAGAGTATTACCACCATATAGTGACCATATAGTGTCAGATAACAGTACTACACAGCGCTCTGCAGAGTAATACCACCATACAGTGACCATATAGTGTCAGATACCAGAACTACACAGTGCTCTGCAGAGTATTACCACCATACAGTGACCATATAGTGTCAGATACCAGAACTACACAGCACTCTGCAGAGTATTACCACCATACAGTGACCATATAGTGTCAGATACCAGTACTACACAGCGTTCTGCAGAGTATTACCACCATACAGTGATCATATAGTGTCAGATACCAGTACTACACAGCGCTCTGCAGAGTATTACCACCATACAGTGATCATATAGTGTCAGATACCAGTACTACACAGCGCTCTGCAGAGTATTACCACCATACAGTGACCATATAGTGTCAGATACCAGTACTACACAGCGCTCTGCAGGGTATTACCACCATACAGTGACCATATAGTGTCAGATACCAGTACTACACAGCGCTCTGCAGAGTATTACCACCATACAGTGACCATATAGTGTCAGATAACAGTACTACACAGCGCTCTGCAGAGTATTACCACCATACAGTGACCATATAGTGTCAGATAACAGTACTACACAGCGCTCTGCAGAGTATTACCACCATACAGTGATCATATAGTGTCAGATACCAGTACTACACAGCACTCTGCAGAGTATTACCACCATACAGTGATCATATAGTGTCAGATACCAGTACTACACAGCTCTCTACAGAGTATTACCACCAAACAGTGACCATATAGTGTCAGATACCAGTACTACACAGCTCTCTACAGAGTATTACCACCAAACAGTGACCATATAGTGTCAGATACCAGTACTACACAGCGCTCTGCAGAGTATTACCACCATACAGTGACCATATAGTGTCAGATACCAGTACTACACAGCTCTCTGCAGAGTATTACCACCATACAGTGATCATATAGTATCAGATACCAGTACTACACAGCGCTCTGCAGAGTATTACCACCATACAGTGATCATATAGCGTCAGATACCAGTACTACACAGCGCTCTGCAGAGTATTACCACCATACAGAGATCATATAGTGTCAGATACCAGTACTACACAGCGCTCTGCAGAGTATTACCACCATACAGTGACCATATAGTGTCAGATACCAGTACTACACAGCGCTCTGCAGAGTATTACCACCATACAGTGATCATATAGTGTCAGATACCAGTACTACACAGCACTCTGCAGAGTATTACCACCATACAGTGATCATATAGTGTCAGATACCAGTACTACACAGCGCTCTGCAGACTATTACCACCATACAGTGACCATATAGTGTCAGATACCAGTACTACACAGCGCTCTGCAGAGTATTACCATCATACAGTGACCATATAGTGTCAGACACCAGTACTACACAGCGCTCTGCAGAGTATTACCACCATACAGTGATCATATAGTGTCAGATACCAGTACTACACAGCGCTCTGCAGAGTATTACCACCATACAGTGACCATATAGTGTCAGATACCAGTACTACACAGCGTTCTGCAGAGTATTACCACCATACAGTAACCATATAGTGTCAGATATCAGTATTACACAGCGTTCTGCAGAGTATTACCACCATACAGTGACCACATAGTGTCAGATACCAGTACTACACAGCGCTCTGCAGAGTATTACCCCTAGAAGAAGCCAGAATGCTGGCGAAACGCGCGTCGGGTGTTTAATCCTTTTAACTGTCCTTGTGTAATATATGGCTAAAGTTGCCTCCTCAGGCTAATCGATTGAATTTTGCAATTGCTCTCTATTTATCCGGCTGACAGCTGATAGTCTGCAGCACGACTGTGCTGTTAGCACAGCGCACCCTGCTGTCACTACATGAGCGGCTGGTTGTGGTTCCTCCAGCCGCCGCTCCAATCTGACCGCCGGTGTACTTGCCGTGCGGCTCCCTCTATGCTGCCTATTCCGTTCTAATACGGGAATAGGGCTATATGCTCAATTCAGGTCCGCTTACAGTGGACCTGCACTTTGGTATAGAACTTGTGCCGCGTCTCAGCTGACAACTGGGCACGGGCACATTCAGGGAACCACAGCTGATCTCCACGCTACCGCTCTGACATACAGGGGCGGCGGCGTGAGAGTGCAGCTGTATGCTGACCATTCACACTGAATACGGCAGACATGCACGGTGGTGCGTTGGTACATTCATTCTGACTAACAGCACTGTCATGTCCTGCAGGAGACTGCAGGCACGAGTGATTCTCATTTACTCAACCCGTGCATCCTAATATATGCTACTGTTACTTCACACTGTCACCTCACAATTAAACTGTTGCTCTTCAGTTTGCTACACCATAGCAATTTTGTTATGGTTTCCGTGCAACCTGACTAACTGCACTGTCATGCCCTGCAAGTAACTGCAGGCACGAGTGGCTCTCATGTACTCAGCCCGTGCATTCTAAATGTTTGCTACCGTTACTTACACTGTAACCACAGTCTGTTTACAATTAAACTGTTGCTCTTCAGTTGTTACAGCATAGCAATTCTGTCAAGGTTTCCAGCACATCACAGCAGTGCAGCCTCGGGCTGCCATTTGTGCTCTTTATTAGCACAATAGATTACAGCTATAAAGCGCTGCTTGTAGGCTCCTGTTCACATTATACAGCAGTGCAGCCTTATAGCAGTGCAGCAGGTTATTATTGCCTAATCCTGCGGTACTGCCACTTTACAATTTATTACTGCTTTGCAAACTCAGCAATTTTGACACCACACTTTATATAGCCAAGGTATGTGAGTTTGGGGGTCACTCACACATACCTCTTACACCAAGGATTTTTACAATTATCTCTATTTTAATGCATACAAATAAAAGTTACATATTAATTCAGATCATATACTTTCTCCCTCTTCCCTTCCCTCATACATATAGTGTCAAATACCAGTACTACACAGCGCTCTGCAGAGTATTACCACCATATAGTGACCATATAGTGTCAGATACCAGTACTACACAGCACTCTGCAGAGTATTACTATCATACAGAGATCATATAGTGTCAGATACCAGTACTACACAGCGCTCTGCAGAGTATTACCACCATATAGTGACCATATAGTGTCAGATACCAGTACTACACAGCACTCTGCAGAGTATTACTATCATACAGAGATCATATAGTGTCAGATACCAGTACTACACAGCGCTCTGCAGAGTATTACCACCATACAGTGACCATATAGTGTCAGATACCATTACTACACAGCACTCTGCAGAGTATTACCACCATACAGTGACCATATGGTGTCAGATACCAGTACTACACAGCGCTCTGCAGAGTATTACCACCATACAGTGATCATATAGTGTCAGATACCAGTACTACACAGCGCTCTGCAGAGTATTACCATCATACAGTGACCATATAGTGTCAGATACCAGTACTACACAGCGCTATGCAGAGTATTACCACCATACAGTGATCATATAGTGTCAGATACCAGTACTACACAGCGCTCTGCAGAGTATTACCCCCATACAGTGACCATATAGTGTCAGATACCAGTACTACACAGCGCTCTGCAGAGTATTACCACCATACAGTGACCATATAGTGTCAGATACCAGTACTACACAGCGCTCTGCAGAGTATTACCACCATACAGTGACCATATAGTGTCAGATACCAGTACTACACAGCGCTCTGCAGAGTATTACCACCATACAGTGACCATATAGTGTCAGATACCAGTACTACACAGCGCTCTGCAGAGTATTACCACCATACAGTGATCATATAGTGTCAGATACCAGTACTACACAGCGCTCTGCAGACTATTACCACCATACAGTGACCATATAGTGTCAGATACCAGTACTACACAGCGCTCTGCAGAGTATTACCATCATACAGTGACCATATAGTGTCAGACACCAGTACTACACAGCGCTCTGCAGAGTATTACCACCATACAGTGATCATATAGTGTCAGATACCAGTACTACACAGCGCTCTGCAGAATATTACCACCATACAGTGATCATATAGTGTCAGATACCAGTACTACACAGCGTTCTGCAGAGTATTACCACCATACAGTAACCATATAGTGTCAGATATCAGTATTACACAGCGTTCTGCAGAGTATTACCACCATACAGTGACCACATAGTGTCAGATACCAGTACTACACAGCGCTCTGCAGAGTATTACCGCCATACAGTGATCATATAGTATCAGATACCAGTACTACACAGCACTCTGCAGAGTATTACCACCATACAGTGACCATATAGTGTCAGATACTAGTACTACACAGCGCTCTGCAGAGTATTACCACCATACAGTGACCATATAGTGTCAGATACCAGTACTACACAGCGCTCTGCAGAGTATTACCACCATACAGTGATCATATAGTGTCAGATACCAGTACTACACAGCACTCTGCAGAGTATTACCACCATACAGAGACCATATAGTGTCAGATACCAGTACTACACAGCGCTCTGCAGAGTATTACCACCATACAGTGACCATATAGTGTCAGATACCAGTACTACACAGCACTCTGCAGAGTATTACCACCATACAGTGACCATATAGTGTCAGATACCAGTACTACACAGCACTCTGCAGAGTATTACCACCATACAGAGATCATATAGTGTCAGATACCAGTACTACACAGCGCTCTGCAGAGTATTACCACCATACAGTGATCATATAGTGTCAGATACCAGTACTACACAGCGCTCTGCAGAGTATTACCACCATACAATGATCATATCTTGTCAGATACCAGAACTACACAGCACTCTGCAGAGTATTACCACCATACAGTGATCATATAGTGTCAGATACCAGTACTACACAGCGCTCTGCAGAGTATTACCACCGTACAATGATCATATCTTGTCAGATACCAGAACTACACAGCACTCTGCAGAGTATTACCACCATACAGTGATCATATAGTGTCAGATACCAGTACTACACAGCGCTCTGCAGAGTATTACCACCACACAGTGATCATATAGTGTCAGATACCAGTACTACACAGCACTCTGCAGAGTATTACCACCATACAGTGATCATATAGTGTCAGATACCAGTACTACACAGCGTTCTGCAGAGTATTACCACCATACAGTGACCATATAGTGTCAGATACCAGTACTACACAGCGCTCTGCAGAATATTACCACCATACAGTGACCATATAGTGTCAGATACCAGTACTACACAGCACTCTGCAGAGTATTACCCCCATACAGTGACCATATAGTGTCAGATACCAGTACTACACAGCGCTCTGCAGAGTATTACCATCATACAGTGATCATATAGTGTCAGATACCAGTACTACACAGCGCTCTGCAGAGTATTACCACCATACAGTGGCCATATAGTGTCAGATACCAGTACTACACAGCGCTCTGCAGAGTATTACCACCATACAGTGACCATATAGTGTCAGATACCAGTACTACACAGCACTCTGCAGAGTATTACCACCATACAGTGACCATATAGTGTCAGATATCAGTACTACACAGCGCTCTGCAGAGTATTACCACCATACAGTGATCATATAGTGTCAGATACCAGTTCTACACAGCACTCTGCAGAGTATTACCACCATACAGTGACCATATAGTGTCAGATATCAGTACTACACAGCGCTCTGCAGAGTATTACCACCATACAGTGACCATATAGTGTCAGATACCAGTACTACACAGCGCTCTGCAGAGTATTACCACCATACAGTGATCATATAGTGTCAGATACCAGTACTACACAGCACTCTGCAGAGTATTACCACCATACAGAGACCATATAGTGTCAGATACCAGTACTACACAGCGCTCTGCAGAGTATTACCACCATACCGTGATCATATAGTGTCAGATACCAGTACTACACAGCGCTCTGCAGAGTATTACCACCATACAGTGATCATATAGTGTCAGATACCAGTACTACACAGCGCACTGCAGAGTATTACCACCATACAGTGATCATATAGTGTCAGATATCAGTACTACACAGCGCTCTGCAGAGTATTACCACCATACAGTGATCATATAGTGTCAGATACCAGTACTACACAGCACTCTGCAGAGTATTACCACCATACAGTGACCATATAGTGTCAGATACCAGTACTACACAGCGCTCTGCAGAGTATTACCACCATACAGTGACCATATAGTGTCAGATACCAGTACTACACAGCACTCTGCAGAGTATTACCACCATACAGTGACCATATAGTGTCAGATACCAGTACTACACAGCACTCTGCAGAGTATTACCACCATACAGAGATCATATAGTGTCAGATACCAGTACTACACAGCGCTCTGCAGAGTATTACCACCATACAGTGATCATATAGTGTCAGATACCAGTACTACACAGCGCTCTGCAGAGTATTACCACCATACAATGATCATATCTTGTCAGATACCAGAACTACACAGCACTCTGCAGAGTATTACCACCATACAGTGATCATATAGTGTCAGATACCAGTACTACACAGCGCTCTGCAGAGTATTACCACCGTACAATGATCATATCTTGTCAGATACCAGAACTACACAGCACTCTGCAGAGTATTACCACCATACAGTGATCATATAGTGTCAGATACCAGTACTACACAGCGCTCTGCAGAGTATTACCACCACACAGTGATCATATAGTGTCAGATACCAGTACTACACAGCACTCTGCAGAGTATTACCACCATACAGTGATCATATAGTGTCAGATACCAGTACTACACAGCGTTCTGCAGAGTATTACCACCATACAGTGACCATATAGTGTCAGATACCAGTACTACACAGCGCTCTGCAGAATATTACCACCATACAGTGACCATATAGTGTCAGATACCAGTACTACACAGCACTCTGCAGAGTATTACCCCCATACAGTGACCATATAGTGTCAGATACCAGTACTACACAGCGCTCTGCAGAGTATTACCATCATACAGTGATCATATAGTGTCAGATACCAGTACTACACAGCGCTCTGCAGAGTATTACCACCATACAGTGGCCATATAGTGTCAGATACCAGTACTACACAGCGCTCTGCAGAGTATTACCACCATACAGTGACCATATAGTGTCAGATACCAGTACTACACAGCACTCTGCAGAGTATTACCACCATACAGTGACCATATAGTCTCAGATATCAGTACTACACAGCGCTCTGCAGAGTATTACCACCATACAGTGATCATATAGTGTCAGATACCAGTTCTACACAGCACTCTGCAGAGTATTACCACCATACAGTGATCATATAGTGTCAGATACCAGTACTACACAGCGCTCTGCAGAGTATTACCACCATACAATGATCATATCTTGTCAGATACCAGTACTACACAGCGCTCTGCAGAGTATTACCACCATACAGTGATCATATAGTGTCAGATACCAGTACTACACAGCGCTCTGCAGAGTATTACCACCATACAGTGACCATATAGTGTCAGATACCAGTACTACACAGCGCTCTGCAGAGTATTACCACCATATAGTGACCATATAGTGTCAGATACCAGAACTACACAGCTCTCTGCAGAGTATTACCACCATACAATGATCATATAGTGTCAGATACCAGTACTACACAGCGCTCTGCAGAGTATTACCACCATACAGTGATCATATATTGTCAGATACCAGTACTACACAGCGCTCTGCAGAGTATTACCACCACACAGTGATCATATAGTGTCAGATACCAGTACTACACAGCACTCTGCAGAGTATTACCACCATACAGTGACCATATAGTGTCAGATATCAGTACTACACAGCGCTCTGCAGAGTATTACCACCATACAGTGACCATATAGTGTCAGATACCAGTACTACACAGCACTCTGCAGAGTATTACCACCATACAGTGACCATATAGTGTCAGATACCAGTACTACACAGCGCTCTGCAGAGTATTACCACCATACAGTGATCATATAGTGTCAGATACCAGTACTACACAGCGCTCTGCAGAGTATTACCACCATGCAGTGATCATATAGTGTCAGATACCAGTACTACACAGCGCTCTGCAGAGTATTACCACCATACAATGATCATATCTTGTCAGATACCAGTACTACACAGCGCTCTGCAGAGTATTACCACCATACAGTGATCATATAGTGTCAGATACCAGTAATACACAGCGCTCTGCAGAATATTACCACCATACAAGGACCATATAGTGTCAGATACCAGTACTACACAGCGCTCTGCAGAGTATTACCACCATACAGTGATCATATAGTGTCAGATACCAGTACTACACAGCGCTCTGCAGAGTATTACCACCATACAGAGATCATATAGTGTCCGATACCAGTACTACACAGCGCTCTGCAGAGTATTACCACCATACAATGATCATATAGTGTCAGATACCAGTACTACACTGCACTCTGCAGAGTATTACCACCATACAGTAACCATATAGTATCAGATACCAGTACTACACAGCTCTCTGCAGAGTATTACCACCATACAGTGACCATATAGTGTCAGATACCAGTACTACACAGCGCTCTGCAGAGTATTACCACCATACAGTGATCATATAATGTCATATACTAGAACTACACAGCGCTCTGCAGAGTATTACCACCATACAGTGATCATATAGTGTCAGATACCAGTACTACACAGCGCTCTGCAGATTATTACCACCATACAGTGACCATATAGTGTCAGATACCAGAACTACACAGCTCTCTGCAGAGTATTACCACCATACAGTGATCATATAGTGTCAGATATCAGTACTACACAGCGCTCTGCAGAGTATTACCACCATACAGAGATCATATAGTGTCACATACCAGAACTACACAGCGCTCTGAAGAGTATTACCACCATACAGTGATCATATAGTGTCAGATACCAGTACTACACAGCGCTCTGCAGAGTATTACCACCATACAGTGATCATATAGTGTCAGATACCAGTACTACACAGCGCTCTGCAGAGTATTACCACCATACAGTGATCATATAGTGTCAGATACCAGAACTACACAGCGCTCTGCAGAGTATTACCACCATACAGTGACCATATAGTGTCAGATACCAGTACTACACAGCGCTCTGCAGAGTATTACCACCATACAGTTATCATATAGTGTCAGATACCAGTACTACACAGCACTCTGCAGAGTATTATCACCATACAGTGACCATATAGTGTCAGATACCATTATTACACAGCGCTCTGCAGAGTATTACCACCATACAGTGATCACATAGTGTCAGATACCAGTACTACACAGCACTCTGCAGAGTATTACCACCATACAGTGATCATATAATGTCATATACTAGAACTACACAGCGCTCTGCAGAGTATTACCACCATACAGTGATCATATAGTGTCAGATACCAGTACTACACAGCTCTCTGCAGAGTATTACCACCATACAGTGATCATATAGTGTCAGATACCAGCACTACACAGCGCTCTGCAGAGTATTACCACCATACAGTGATCATATAGTGTCAGATACCAGTACTACACAGCTCTCTGCAGAGTATTACCACCATACAGAGATCATATAGTGTCAGATACCAGTACTACACAGAGCAGTGCAGAGTATTACCACCATACAGTGACCGTATAGTGTCAGATACCAGTACTACACAGCGCTCTGCAGAGTATTACCACCATACATCATATCTATCTCATATCTATCTATCTATCTATCTATCTATCTATCTATCTATCTATCTATCTATCTATCTATCTATCTATCTATCTATCTATCTATCCATCTCTCTCATATCTATCTATCTATCTATCTATCTATCTATCTATCTATCTATCTATCTATCTATCTATCTATCTATCTATCTATCTATCTATCTATCTATCTATCTATCTATCTATCTATCTATCTATCTCATATCTATCTATATCTATCTATCTATCTATCTATCTATCTATCTATCTATCTATCTATCTATCTATCTATCTATCTATCTATCTATCTATCTATCTATCTATCTATCTATCTATCTATCTGTCTATCTATCTATCTATCTATCTATCTATCTATCTATCTATCTATCTATCTATCTATCTATCTATCTATCTATCATCTATCTATCTATCTATCTATCTATCTATCTATCTATCTATCTATCTATCTATCTCTCATATCTATCTATCTATCTATCTATCCATCTCATATCTATCTATCTATCTATCTATCTATCTATCTATCTATCTATCTATCTATCTATCTATCTATCTATCTATCTATTTATCTATCTATCTCATATCTATCTATCTATCTATCTATCTATCTATCTATCTATCTATCTATCTATCTATCTATCTATCTATCTATCTATCTATCTATCTATCTATCTATCTATATCTCATATCTATCTATCATCTATCTATCTATCTATCTATCTATCTATCTATCTATCTATCTATCTATCTATCTATCATCTATCTATCTATCTATCTATCTATCTATCTATCTATCTATCTATCTATCTATCTATCTATCTATCTATCTCATATCTATCTATCTATCTATCTCATATCTATCTGTCTATGTATCTCATATCTATCTGTCTATGTATCTATCTATCTATCTATCTCATATCTATCTATCTATCTATCTATCTATCTATCTATCTATCTATCTATCTATCTATCTATCTATCTATCTATCTATCTCATATCTATCTATCTATCTATCTATCTATCTATCTATCTATCTATCTATCTATCTATCTATCTATCTATCTATCTATCTATCTATCTATCTATCCATCTCATATCTATCTATCTATCTATCTATCTATCTATCTATCTATCTATCTATCTATCTATCTATCTATCTATCTATCTATCTATCTATCTAATATCTATCTATCTATCTATCTATCTATCTATCTATCTATCTATCTATCTATCTATCTATCTATCTATCTATCTATCTATCTATCTAATATCTATCTATCTATCTATCTATCTATCTATCTATCTATCTATCTATCTATCTATCTATCTATCTATCTATCTATCTATCTATCTATCTATCTATCTATCTCATATCTATCTATCTATCTATCTATCTATCTATCTATCTATCTATCTATCTATCTATCTCATATCTATCTATCTATCTATCTATCTATCTATCTATCTATCTATCTATCTATCTATCTATCTATCTATCTATCTATCTATCTCATATCTATCTATCTATCTATCTATCTATCTATCTATCTATCTATCTATCTATCTATCTATCTATCTATCTATCTATCTATCTATCTATCTATCTATCTATCTATCTATATCTCATATCTATCTATCATCTATCTATCTATCTATCTATCTATCTATCTATCTATCTATCTATCTATCTATCTATCTATCTATCTATCTATCTATCTATCTATCTATCTATCTCATATCTATCTATCTATCTATCTATCTATCTATCTATCTATCTATCTATCTATCTATCTATCTATCTATCTCATATCTATCTATCTATCTATCTCATATCAATTCAATTCAATTCAATTCAAAGAAGCTTTATTGGCAGGACCAAATACATATTAGCATTGCCAAAGCAAGTAAGAAGTAAGGGAATGAGGGATAGGGACTGAGGGCTTGGGGATAGGGACATATCTAGGGTCGGGGTTATACAAGTCCATGGCATATCATGTCTCTCTCAGTTTATGGCATGCAGTGACATATTGTGCCGCTGTGCCCACTGTGGTTTCCTCTTCACCCAGCAGGATGTAGAGTTTCGCTTCCTCTTCCACGGAGCTGAAGTCCGGTAAGAGATCAGAGAGTCTCCTGAAGTGAGTGTCCCTTACTGCTGAGTATTTGGAGCAGTGTAGCAGGAAGTGGGCCTCATCCTCCACGGCCTCCTGGTCGCACTGTTGGCACAGTCGGCTCTCCCTGGGCTTGTAGGTCTGTCTGTGGCGCCCGGATTCGATGAGCAGGTTGTGGGCGCTCAGTCTGTAGCGGCTCAGGATCTGTCTGTCTCTGTGGTTTGGCAGTTTCTCCAGATATGGCGCCAGTTTATATTCCCGCTGTAGACTCCGGTATATTGTCAGTTTCTGGGATGTCTTTATGTCGTTCCTCCAGTCACTGATATATTCCTCTTGGCCTTTGTTTATTGTCTTCTTGATTTCGGCTTTTGTGAGGCCGCGCTGAGTGACATTTTCTTCAGGCCGGGTCAGGGTGAGATGTTCTGGGGGGCCTGGTTTACCTGGGACCCCTTGGTGTAACAGGGCTTTATGGTGATAGGAACTTTGCCTGCTGCTGTGTAGATGGGCCCAGAATGATAGCGCCCTCTTCTGGATGGTGAGGTGTAGTGGGAATCTGCCCAGTTCTGCCCGACAGGCACTATTTGAGGTGCTCCGATGGACTTGGAGAAGGTGTTTGCAGAATTCTAGGTGGAAGATTTCTGTTGGGCTATCTGTCTATGTATCTCATATCTATCTGTCTATGTATCTATCTATCTATCTCATATCTATCTATCTATCTATCTATCTATCTATCTATCTATCTATCTATCTATCTATCTATCTATCTATCTATCTATCTATCTATCTATCTATCTATCTATCTATCTCTCATATCTATCTATCTATCTATCTATCTATCTATCTATCTATCTATCTATCTATCTATCTATCTATCTATCTATCTATCTATCTATCTCATATCTATCTATCTATCTATCTATCTATCTATCTATCTATCTATCTATCTATCTATCTATCTATCTATCTATCTATCTATCTATCTATCTATCTATCTATCTATCTCATATCTATCTATCTATCTATCTATCTATCTATCTATCTATCTATCTATCATCTATCTATCTATCTATCTATCTATCTATCTATCTATCTATCTATCTCATATCTATCTATCTATCTATCTATCTATCTATCTATCTATCTATCTATCTATCTATCTATCTATCTATCTATCTATCTATCTATCTATCTATCTATCTATCTATATCTCATATCTATCTATCATCTATCTATCTATCTATCTATCTATCTATCTATCTATCTATCTATCTATCTATCTATCTATCTATCTATCTATCTATCTATCTATCTATCTATCTATCTATCTCATATCTATCTATCTATCTATCTATCTATCTATCTATCTATCTATCTATCTATCTATCTATCTATCTATCTATCTATCTATCTATCTATCTATCTATCTATCTATCTCATATCTATCTATCTATCTATCTCATATCAATTCAATTCAATTCAATTCAAAGAAGCTTTATTGGCAGGACCAAATACATATTAGCATTGCCAAAGCAAGTAAGAAGTAAGGGAATGAGGGATAGGGACTGAGGGCTTGGGGATAGGGACATATCTAGGGTCGGGGTTATACAAGTCCATGGCATATCATGTCTCTCTCAGTTTATGGCATGCAGTGACATATTGTGCCGCTGTGCCCACTGTGGTTTCCTCTTCACCCAGCAGGATGTAGAGTTTCGCTTCCTCTTCCACGGAGCTGAAGTCCGGTAAGAGATCAGAGAGTCTCCTGAAGTGAGTGTCCCTTACTGCTGAGTATTTGGAGCAGTGTAGCAGGAAGTGGGCCTCATCCTCCACGGCCTCCTGGTCGCACTGTTGGCACAGTCGGCTCTCCCTGGGCTTGTAGGTCTGTCTGTGGCGCCCGGATTCGATGAGCAGGTTGTGGGCGCTCAGTCTGTAGCGGCTCAGGATCTGTCTGTCTCTGTGGTTTGGC